>NC_067415.1:39394445-39994445 GCF_009764475.1 Pristis pectinata | reverse complement strand
CTCATTGACATGAGTGGAACTAAATCCAGCCATGATCTCTGATTATTTCTGCAATAATGAACAAAAAGGCATGACAAATAAGGGTGATCATCAGATGCCTTATTGTTTTTTACTTGGTTCTACCAATGTACCTTTTTAAAAACGTAAAAGGAAGTTGAAAATTTTGCATTCAGACCCAAAAATTACAAATGTGCAGTTTTTTTTTCAAATTATCAGTGTAAAGCTGTGGAGTGTTCCTTATGTTTGTGTTTCAAGATCAGAAGTCAATATACTGTGAAAATGGCAATGCTTCGGAGCTCATTTCTTCTATCCCAGACAATAACATTTCCTAGAAAGCACTCTTTTGTATGGAGAATTAAGTATGATTTGTTGAAGCAGAATTACTGAAGCTTGCATTGTGGTTTGGGAAAATTCTTGCTCTGGTGCTCGTTCTTCATTTAGTCTGGTCCTTCAGTACTCATCAGCATCAAACATGACTCATTTGTCTTTTTAATTTGTTTAGTGAGTACGTATCATTATGTTGCACAAAGTAAATTACATTGCGTAAAGTAAAAAGGAACAGGTTCCCGAGAGTGACAGGATGTGTGTTTGTAGTTGCCTCTGTATTTTCTTATCTTAATCTCCATTATTACATGAGGCTGATTTTAGATTGGACAGGCGAAATGACATAACTGTCATCCTAATTAAATTCAAGGAGATTAATGCAACAATATCAAGCAGGAAAGGAATAAGTCATTATTTAGTTTGATTCACAAAATAAATTATAGGTGCTAAGATGAATTATTTTACAAACTAAGAAATATTTCAGTTATTGAACTCGGTGGAATTTTTGATCAAAACTTTATCATGTATAAGCAATTTCTCATTTGAAAGCGATGATTTTTTGCCACAGTCAAAAGTGCTTCTTCCATGTCCTTCTAAAGGAGAATGCAAAAAGTGAGGACGCTTTACAGTAGTCCCAAGATGTAATTAGGATGCAAACTGATCGTGGTGGAAGCAATGTCTTACTCAGAGTTAACTTCAGACATACAGGACATCTATATGGAAGCAGCATTGGACACCAGGTCTGTTTTAACTACTGAGTCTTACCAACATTGAAGGGGGCTACAGAGCTACCTTGCTGTCAATAGCTTTATGAAGATTGTCTCACCCAAAAGCCTATGGGCCAGTAGCCAGCTAAGACCTGGCACTAGAAGTAGTGGATTGGGAGAATTTAGCACCTTGGGATTAGCAGTTGAGGGTCATTGTATTTTCCTATCAAGTTAATGTTCTGACTGTGAAATAGCAAAGAATGGAAAAGAAAGAATGACCTAAGGAACAGGACTAATGGAAGAGCTGGCATATATTTGATGGGGTGAATGGCTGCTTCCTGTGTCATAAGAAAACATGAACAAATGAAAAAGAAATAAGGGATTTTTATTTGCCCACCTCTCTTCACTATTGTTCCCAAAATTAGTATGTTCACCATGAACTAGAGGATTGTACAGTGACTCCGAAAATATTGCTTTTGGACTATAAATGTTGAAGGATTATCAGAATCAGGTTTATTATCACTGATTTGTATGTAGTGAAATTTGTTGTTTTGCAGCAACAGTATTCTGCAAAGTCATGAAATTACTATAAATTACAAAGTAAATAGTGCGGGGGGGGGGGGGGTGGGTGAAGGAATAATTAAGTTCATAGACCATTCAGAAATCTGATGGTGGAGGAGAAGAAACTGTTCCTGAATCTTTGACTGTGGGTCTTCAGGCTCTTGTACCTCCTCCCCGATGGTAGTAACGAGAAGAGGGCATGTCCCAGATGGTGAGGGTCCTTCGTGATGGATGCTGCCTTCTTGAGGCACTACCTCTTGAAAATGTCCTCGATGGTGGGGAGAGTTGTGCCAGTGATGGAGCTGGCTGAGTCTACAATCCTCTGCAGTCTCTTGTAATCCTGGGCATTGGAGCCTCCATACTAGGCTGTGATGCAACCAGCTAGAATGCTCTCCACCATACATCTATAGAAATTTGCAAGAGTCTTTGGTGACATACCAAATCTTCTCAACCTGCTAACAAAGTAGAGCCGCTGGCATGCCGCCTTTGTGATTGCATCAATATGTTGGGCCCAGGATAGATCCTCTGAGATGTTGACACCCAGGAACTTGAAGCTGCTCACCCTTTCCCTCATTGACCCCTCAATGAGGACTTCCCCTTCCTGAAGTCCACATTCAATTCCTTGGTCTTGCTGATGTTGAGTGTGAGGTTGTTGTTGTGACACCACTCAACCAGCCAAACTATCTCACTCTTATATGCCTCTTCATCACTATCTGAGATTCTGCTGACACCAGTGGTGTCATCAGTGAATTTATAGATGGTGTTTGAGCTGTGCTGAGCCACGTAGTCATGTGGGTAGGGAGAGTAGAGCAGTGAGCTGAGCACAGATCCTTGAGGTGCACCTGTGTTGGTTGTCAGGGAGGAGGAGGTGTTACTACCAATCCGCACTGGCTGCTCTCCCGATAAGGAAGTCAAGGATCCAGTTGCAGAAGGAGGGACAGAGGCCCAGGTTTTGAAGCTTGTTGATTAATACTGAGAGGATGATGGTATTGAATGCCGAGCTGTAATGGATAAACAGCAGCCTGACATACGTTTTGCTGTTGTCTAGGTGCTCCAAAGCAAAGCAGAGAGCCAGCGAGATTGTGTCCGCTGTAGGCCTTTTGTGGCGGTGGGCAAGTGGCGGTGGGTCCAGGAGTAAATTCTAGCTGTAACCAAACTCTCAAAGCACTTCATCACAGTGGATGTGAGTGCTACTGGATGATAGTCATTGAGGCAGCTCACCCTGCTCTTCTTGGGCACTGGTATGATTGCTGCCCTTTTTGAAGCAGGCAGGAACCTCAGACGGCAGCAGTGAGAGGATGCACTGGGGATAGATGACAAAGAATTGCAAAAACGTTTAGCTGCTTTTTGATTTAATTCCCAATATTTTTAGAGAACAGTTTTAAATATCACACATTATTTCTTTGTTGTAGCACTAAATCTCAGTTGCAATTTTATGAAAGAATCAATGACTTCATTACGTTAATACAGCAAACTTTTATTCATTTGTCTAGTCTGGGTCTTGATCTTTGCCTACAATGATAGGTAGATGCTGAAATAAAAGACTCAACTAGCCTCCCCTAGAGTGAGGCTTTAATGTTACAAATCAAGGTGGGTTGTAGTTCTGCTGAAGGCCCGCAATCCCCCATAAATGCTGCGCTTTGAGCTGTTTCGAAAATGGAATTTGTATGCTATTCTATGAAGATAGAATTTTGTCTCCACAAGATTGTGCAGTGATCAATTCAATAATTCTGTCAGGTACACATCCACATTTATCAGGGGAATTAGTGAAGATAAAGTCGAGAAGGTTTCTTACTCAGTTTAATTCAATCATCACTGCCACAGGTCCAAGTCTGTCTTTCAGGACTTGGCTAGTTGATTGGTTGTGTTACTGAGCCATTCATGGTGATGAACCTTTTGGTTCCCAATGTATATTCTCTGCCTTGCCCCTGCTTCTAACTAACATCAGCATAGAGAAGTAATAATCTATCAATTGATGGGGACAGGGTGTTATTTAATAATCAAGAGCATTTCTTGCCAGATTTGAGCTGATGCCATGAATCTTCCTGGAGTTTCCTTTGTCACTCTGATGAATTCATCCTGCTAGTGAGATAAAGAATTCCCTGGGATTGTGATAGAGGAACCTGGTACATTAGTTGAACAGTTTGATTCTTAATCGCAAGTTGCGACTTCCTGGTCATTGCTAGAGCTACCACAATCCACACGTACAAAGATATTTGTAAGGAGAATCCTTAAAGCTTGAGTGTGCCTCAGCCTAAATCAGTTCCTGTGTGTATATCAATGCTGGGCAGTCTGTCCAGTTGGATTCTTACGTTTTCTCAAAGCAGTTTGGTGCAGTTGAGTGGCTTGCTTAGCTTTTGCAGAAGAGGCAAACACATTGCTGTATGTCTAGAGTTGTCCTTCGTTCAGAAGTAAGGATGAAAGATTTCCCACGTTAAAATGGGTTAGTGAACCAGTTGACTTTTCACTTAGTCATCTTACCAATTCTGCATTTTTGTGCCAGATTATTTAATTCATTGTCCTTCAATTTCCCAGCTACCCTGGTCAGATTTGAATGTTTTTCCAGATCATCCCTCTTTGCCTCTGGATTACTAGTGGTCTTAAAGCCACTACACTACCTTTCACATCTCTTGTACAGATGGTGCTTCAGTGTATGGATGGTGCGTTCGTGCATTACAATGTTACCCGAGTGCAACACACATTTAGAGTCTTGTACACTCCACTCTGCACAATAATGTAGAACACTTGCCGATGAATCAGAAGGTTGAAGGTTAATATCCAACAAATAGACTTCATCAAAATTTCCATTCACTGCAATATGAAGACAGTGCTATACAGTGAAAGGAGCTGTTTTTTGTTGACATTTTGAGCTGGTGTGTGCCCTATTGAGAAGATGTGATTAGATTTTGTTTTGCTGTTTCAAGGAATGACAGTCCAGGCACCAGTAAGTAGATCACATGGTCATTTATTTTGTTGCTGGGTGTGGGTGTCTAAATTGGTTGCTGTGCTTGCCTATGTTGTAAAAGTTACTGCACTTAAATAGTGTTTAAATGGCTTTGAAGTGCATTGGGATACGAAAAGAAGGTTGAAAGGTGCTCTATGAACATATGCATGATCTGAAATAGATTGCAGGTATTCACAAAGGATTCTGAAGGCATAAGGCTCATTCTTAAAAGCTACAGTAATTGTACAGTAACTCTGAATATCAGTCCTCAGGCAAACAAAAGTTAACAAAACCAAGAATATAATAATCACAGCAAGTTCCAAGGTGCCAGATGCTTGTTAGCTTGGCACATCTGTGTTTGTTTAGTGTTTACTTTATGCCTCCAGCAATTACTATATTAAAAATCACAATCACTGTTCATCACCTCATTTCATTTATTACACCATAATTATAGCTTGTTGATACAATACCAAATATAATTGTATCCACTTTGTTTTCTGGTGGATTGCACAGCGCCTACCTTGTGCCAAGAACAGACATATAGAAGCTGACAGCAAATGAACTTCAGAGTTGTAGGCTTTTGGAATCTTTTACACTCTGCCATTTATCACACTATGCAGATCTTGTTCAGCTCAGGTGTTACTGCCATTTAGAAATTTGTGACTACAAGACAATAGGTGGGTAAACTTTTCTAGTAAATGTATTTTCAAAACAAAATTTGTATGTTTAAGACTTTTTCTGTTCTCTTATTTGAACATTTTATTTATAGATTAATTTCAATGATTTATAAATTAATTATAAGTTCTATGTCTGTATGAGGATATGAAATCCTCTGCTTTGTTCTTCAGGCCTTCCTGAACTCCCAACGAAGGTATCACTTTGAGCCAGAAGGGTGAACTAATCTATGGGAGGCTCCTGAAAACCCACTGTGGAAACATGTTTTTTTGTTATTGGTGCGATGCCTGATAGTTCATGGCCTTTCTCTACTTGGATACTTTTTGGTTTTTGTTTTGCCACTTACTTACGTTGAAGGGTAATTTTCCGTCCCCAGTTAAGGTATCAGCTCATCCTTGGGATGCAGAAAGAAACCGGAGAATCTGGTGCAAACCCACAAGGTTATAGACCGAAGGTGCAATTTCCATAGACAGCACCAGATTGAACCCAGTCTCTGGAGCTTTCAACTGGCCGTTGACCTTGAGAATTATACGTAATGGTAAAGTCAGCCTGCATTCTATGTAGTGGCACAAATTAAATCTTAATTTACATTGCAGAACCTTTTATGGTTAACATATTTATCTCTTCTGTTGAGCTAGGAGAATTACAGTGTGCCAGAACCAGATGCCTGTTTTGGTGCATGTGCCCTCCATTGAATGGGGCGCTGTTACTCTGTAAATTGCTTTTTTTTCCCAGCAGAATCATGATTAACCACCATTCCATTTTAGCTTCATTTTTTTGCCTTCCAACTTGAGCTGTTTTATTTCCCACAATCAATTATACAAAAAAAATCAGTGCAACTTTCTCAGACTGACAAAAGGCAGAAGATTACTTCCAGCAATGCTCCATTCCCTTCCAGTTGGCATTCCAGTAGAGTTCAACAGCCCCTAATTGAATGCAATAATGGCAAATGGAACTGTATTTTTAAAGAGCAAAACATTAGGGAGTTGTTGACCACAAGAATTTTGGAATGTAGATTTTACTAAAAGATGTGTTGTTGTGCAAAAAGCAATAACAAGAAGGCAGTAGAGTTATGGAAAAAAATCATGGAGTGGTTGAGGTGAATAGCATTCTTACATTCAAAGGGAAGCTAGATAACTACAAGGAAGAATAGAAGAAGGGTGTGATGATAGCATATGAAGTAGGTGGCATGAGGCTCACGGATTGTAAAGACTGACAAAAGCCAATGGAGCCAAATAGCCTGGTTCTGGCACTTAAACTTCTGCATAATTCTACACTGTATCCAAGAAAACTAAAGTTGCTTTATAAGAGAATTGGGAGTAAAGTGAGTTCTGAGCATACCATCTCACAATGGCTTCAGTGGGCCTCCACTGGTGACTTGGTAGAATGTTGTGTGTTTTGAGAAATTGAATAAGAAAATTAAAAGATGATCTGACTTGTGTTCAAAACAAGAAAAGGAATTGAATGACTAATTATGGAAAGAGTCTTCAGAATCTGGAAGGCAATGAGATTTTAAAATCAGACTTGTATGGGATAAATGCCTATCCAGGGAAAATTGCTTCACAAAGTTGCAAGGACATAGACTACATTTGGAGTAGTTTTTAAATATTTATTCCAATGAGAAAGAGTAAGGTGTTGCAATGAAAGGAGTAAAAAGCTTATGTGACCGATGGAACAGGTTTACTCCTGTTCTCATGTTCCTTAGCTTCTGCTACATTAGGTAGCAACATTGCTGTTAGTTGGCTTGTTTTATTCCCCACTAGTGAACTTTGCACATCTCTGATCACTGATCCATGGTTGAATGGAATGATCCATTCAGATGTAAAGTTTAATTTTTCTATTAACGATTTGTTCAACTTATTAGATGGAGTTGGGAAACAGGTTAGGTTTGGCCCAGCTTTTCAGCAGTAGAATACCTGTCACCATATTTGTCTTCTTAACATTTAATGTACTTCAACGTAATTCATGTTACTCTCATTTGTAATGATTGTTTGATATGTGCTAAAGTGCAGCAGAAATGCTTTGTTCCTTCCTTCCCTCCAAAACCCACATCAGAAACAAGGGGTCATTGAAGTAAACACCTTTTCCTGGAAATGGTAGGTCAGGTGGCAACTGTGGAGAGGGAACCAGCCCAGTAACCTCTTCACAGATCCTGTCTAGTCCAAATAATGATTCCAGTTCAGATTCCTAGCTTTTGCTTTCGCATCAGGATTTTTCCATGTCATTTTCAAATTATTTTGTTTGTGTAAACACATTTTTCTCATTTTAATTCCATTTCATTAAATTGATTCTAAAGGCTTTGGTTTACATAAGGAATTCACAATCTTTTTTAATGTGATAAAAATCCCTAAGGTTCTTCACAAATCTGGATACTTTGCATCTATCTAGAAAAGATTAAACCACCCAGCTAACGACTTTGACTTAAGTAGAGCAGTGCAATATTTTAAAACAAAATGTACAAAAGAATTGCAATCCTGCTTAGTTGTGCACCAATAAGAGTAAAGTTGTGAGGTAATTCAAAACAAACCGCACATTGGCTATTGAGAAGGGTAATCATGAGGTTGGGAGATTCTGGGAAGCGATGCATTCCACAAGAGAGGCTAGGGAACTGAAGAAGTCTGTTGCATTTGCTAAAATTTGTGTTGGCTCTGCAACAAATATTTTATGATGTTGCTATTTTTTCCATCCAATGCTTGCTCTAGATGGTGGTAGTCAGTTTTCTGTAACTGTGGTATGTGGATGTCCTGTGCACTTAGCATCATATTTCCATCATCTTCCACAATATCAAATACAATAGAGTAGGTTTCAGCCTAGGAACTGGGTATAAGGCTGAAATTTGTGATTATGAACACAGCATCAAATTATTTTCATAGCTTTGGTGAAGTAAGAATTGGCTTGTTTTTATGAATAACAAATCTATATGCTGGTTTTATGCTTTAAGTATGAAATTATGAACATCACACCATTTTCAAATAACCTTTAGGAAAGGAGTGTGTTCATCACATACAAAATGGAGTATATTCCACACAAAAAAAGGGAAATAAAATACAAAAGGTTGGTAATTTTCTCAACATAGTTGCATATTTCTTGTTAAAAGTGGACATTGTGACTGTTCAATCTGATGTCTCCATCAGTCAGAGCCTTTTGAGATTTGCAGCAAGTCTGTCCAAGGTCAGTGAGGAGCATCAGTGTTGATGTGTTCACTCATCTCGTGACTTTTTTTTGGTTTGTCCTTCAAAAAATTGATTTTTTGTTGAAAGAACTGAGACATTTAATGCTGCAGGGTTTGACAGAATTGGTTTATTTTGCCTACCACCTCCCGCTTTCTGCATTTTCAGTGCTTCTCAGGGTGCTGTGGGGGTATCCATGATGCAGGTTGATCTCAAATGTCAGCTTTTGCACCACTTTTACAGAATCTGCAATAAAGCTTTTAACAATAGTGATGGTCATTAGGCTTAACATTAAAAAAAATCAATAGTGGATGTAGTAATAGAAAGATTCAAACAAATATTTTGTCAGTAGGCTGTTTCCATTTGATAAGTGTGGATAAAACAGTGAAATATAATAAATCAAAAATCTTAAGGTACAAACCGGAAGATCACAAGAGCAGGGATTTAAAATGACTGTTTAACCCTTTAAAGATTATATTTCTCAACGAAGTGCAATGTTTGTATTTTAAGCAATCACATTGGTAGTGCATTTGGTGCTTTCCATATTCCAAATGTTTTATCATTTGATATTTGTTTGAATATTTACAAATCAAGTTCAAAGGATGTTGTCAGTACACTACTAATTTTGTATATTCATGACGCCAAGCACTCTCTCTTAAGCACCTCTCTTAAGAGAGCATCTTTTGTCAACTTGCTTCTCCATCGTAGCTTATATTGAAAAGCAAAACCATGCAGGTGGTGGAAATCTGCAATAAAAACAGAAAATGCTGGCGCTACTCAGTGGGTCAGGCAGCATCTGTGGGGAAAGAAAGAGATATAATATAAGAAATAGGAGTAGGAGCAGCCCATCTGGTCACTTGAGCCTACTCTAGTATTCATCAAGATTATCAATGCCGTTTTTGTGCACTATCTCTGTATCCCTTGATTCCCGTAAAATTCAGATATCTATCGATCTTTGATTTGAATATAATCTATGACTGAGCCTACATAGCCCCCTAGGACAGAGAATTCCAAATATCACCATTCTCTGCCTAAAGAAATTCCTTCTCATCTCAGTCCTAAACTCCTTATTCTGAGACTGTGACCCCCTGGCTCTGGACTTCCCATCCAGGACTATCCTCCCTGCATTCAACCTGCCAAGCCTTGTACAAATTTTCAATGAAATCTCTTCTCATTCTTCTAAACCCTGGAGAATACAGGTCTAGTCTACTCTGTTTCTCCTCCCAAAGAAAATGTTGGAACCAGTCCAGTGACACTTCACTGCACCCCTCAACATTAAATTGGTGATTGCTATTTATCCGTGTCTCTTTGTGTGAGACTATTGTTTCCAGATAACATGTGTTTTTTTTTCCTTCTGCTGTTTGGGAAAGAAAGATGGGGAAAAAATTAAAATAGTGTTGATGATCTTGATGCTTGGTGGAGAAGGCTCAAATGGCAGATGTGGTAGACAGTCAGACTGAATGTACTCCTCCTACCACAGGTATCCAAGAGCCTCACATCGTTTCCATGTTTCGATGTGAAACTTGACAGCAAGCAACTGCAGTGGAATGTTTCTTCAGATGCTTAGCAGTCAAATCAATGATCTTAACAGTAAAATCAAAAATCTGCAGATGCTAGAAATCTCAAATAAAATCCAAAAATGCTGGAAAGACTCAGCAAGTCAGGCAGCATCTGCGGAAAGAGAAACCAAATTAATGTTTCAGGTTGAAGACCCTTCGTCAGAACTTGGAAAGAGAGAAACAGCCCCTGTCTTGGGTGCAATCTAATTTTCAAGCTGATGTGTGTATTGTTTCCAATATTAAAAGCCTTAATAAAGGAGGGGGAAATAGCATTAATGTTACAGGTCAATGATCTCTCATAAGAATTAGGAACATTTCAAAAATGGGTTTAAGTTTCAGAGAACTTAAGGGTGGGGCGTACAAAGAGAATGACTCTGGAGACTGAGGAAATGGATGACACGACATCAGCTGAGTAAGGAAGGTGAAGGCTTGTTACTGGCAGCTGATCTGTCTGGAGGAGGTGTAAATAGAGGGGAAACTGAGAGAGAAATAGAAGTAAACAAACAGTGCTGGAATGGGGAATATGGAACCAGCTGGAAACCTGAAATAAAGGAGAATGTTGGGAAAAACCAGGGGCTCAGGCAGCATCTGTGGAAAGAGAAAACTGAGTTGATGTAACAGGTCGGTTACACCTGAACTCGCCAGAGACTGAAAAGTAAAGCACTGCAGATGCTGAAAATCTAGAGCTAGACAAAAACTGCTGAGAGTGCTCAACATGCCAGGCAGCATCCACAGCGAGAGAAACAGAGTTGGTGCCCCATGCCAACAGTGCCCAACCATGAAAGGTCAACGACATGAAAGGCCAAGCTTTCCCTCCTCCCCACAGACCTGCTCAGCAGCTCCAGCTCTTATAGCAGAGCTGACATGAACAGGAAAGGCTGGTTCTCTGAATGTTTTCATTCGATCTTGAGTCTTTTTTTTTCCCCTTGACCCTTTCACTGACATTCCCTTTGTCTTCCCATTTTTCTGCAACTTAAAACATGTCTGTGTTCTAAATTTTCCTGATTACTTGTTTCTGTCCACAGATGCTGCTGGGCCTCTTAGATATTTCCAGTATTTTAAGTTTTATTTCAGGTTGACAATACCTGCTGTGCTTTTTTTTTGCTTTACATTTAAACAAGATTTTTTTTAATTAGTCTATTCTGATATGTTTGCGATCAAATAATCACCCACCCACACCCACCCCCAAAATAAGACACACTTCTGTAAGATTTGCCTATATGGTCATGACAAATAAAATGAAGCACAAATCGCCATGGACTAGACTGGAGTCGAACTTTGAGCCTATTTTTCTCCAAATTCTCCAAGTTACTATTTTGATCCAACCTGTTATGCAGTTAAATTGAAATTTCCTTCCTCATTCTGCTTGTGACATTTCATTTGAACTTCAGTTATATTTTCAGACCATTGTGAGAAATGTGTCAAAATCATTCCCTTTCAGTTAAATATTAAGATCTGAGAGCAAAAACTGGTGAAAATTAGAAAAAGTATTTTATAATGTTAGAATACTTAAATTATTTGAAAATCTACATTATCTAAATTAGGATAAATAAAATCGTATGCTATTTTAAAATTAAACACAATATCAGATGTGAATTTGTGCCAAGGGGGATAAAGAAACAAAAACATATTGGATGTATCATGGTCCACTTAGGATCCCTTTCCAATGGTTGGGTTTTTCCTTCCCTTGTATTAATGTTAGCTGGAGCATTTGCTTCTGCCCCAGTCATTTACAAAATTATCTTGAAAATTAGATATATGGAATAAACATAATGTATAGTTTGATGTATACAAGGAACCAAATGTAGTTTTAAGTGTGGTGCAGTTACAGTTTTAACATAAAACATTTCCACAAAGGTTTGCTGACTGGTAAACAAAGGATATTGCAGATCTCAGAATCGCTTTACCAGAAGCAGAGATAATGGAACTTGAATCTGAGATCATATCATTTAGATACTTGGAAAAGAGAAGTAGATAGTGAAGCACTTGTTTCCAGAAACTGGCAACAGCACACAGGGGAAGAGAAAAGTATCCAACATTCCAATTTTCTATTCGTCATGAATTGATGTTCAGTTCTATTGCTAAAAGGAAGTCAGACACCCATTTTATTGCACAAAGTGACTGTCTCACCTGATGGAAAGGTAGAGGAAGAGAAGGACAAGTGGTGACACTTACCCCCAATACATCTTCCAAGATATGGAATCTGAAGTTCAGGACAGACAAGTCTTATTGAGAAATGATTTGACAGTGGTTTGTGCACTAATTTGAAATTCAGTCACAAAATACCATCTTATCAATAAGGTAATGTAACGAAAAATTTGTTCCCACTTGCACATTTACTGATGCCTAATAATACCCAAGTAATTGTGAAAGCCTATTCATTTCAGGAGACATTAATTGAATATGTTGCTTAGATATCTGGTTTGGTTAATAAAACATGCTGGTATGTTTTAATTCACTCTATCCCAAAAAACATTCATTGTGTGTTTTCGCTAACAAGACATTATTTAAGGTATCACTCTAATTATTGTTTCTAATTGGATCATGCTAATTTCCCATGTGTGAGACACAGGAAAGGGAGCAGTAGTTGCTCTGCCATGTCTTGATCCCTTTACAATACGTTGAGGTCCAAGTGTTTGGAGCAGTGTCTGCGCCCATGATAAATGTGGACCCATATTGTCATATCATATTTAATATATTCCCACATTATTTTGTTCCATGTGGGTCCCAAGATGCCCACTTTCCAGTAGAGTTATAGGAATGTTCAGTGGTATCTTGGTAGATGTATGTGGCCAGGGTATGTTGGCTGTTGATTCTCACACATACCAATTCTCTGCCAAATGACAGATGCCTCCGTCCATAGAAGTGTAGTGAGGGTATCAGCAGGTTCTGTACAGGGCACTGCTTTTACAGCTTGGTTGAATTGGCATTCTTAAATTGTCCTTTCTCTTCCAAATAAGGAAGGGCAAGGAAATGGCATCTGCAAATTAAATGCAGTAGTGGGGAGGACGGGGGGGGGGGGGGGGGGGGGGGGTTGGTGGAGAGGCAAATTGGAACAACTTATATGGGGTTCAGAAAATCCCAAGTGCCAGCTGGAAAGCAAAAGTGGAAAAATGGTTAAGGAATAAGTAAAAACTATCTCCTGTGTTCTCTTCGTGAAGTTACATATACTAACCATCATCTAGCCACAAGTTCATAAGGGCATGGTTTAAAAATAAGCTCATTTATACCCGAGCATCAGGAGATGGCATGCAGAAAGTCCCAACTATCAAATTTGTATTTAAACCAATCTCCCATCTGTTTAAAAGCAAACTCTTCCAGTGAATGTCTTGCTTGTCTTTGGAAAATTGGCTGTGACATAAAATGGGCAGATTTTTTTTATATTGGTTTCTGGCTAATTTTCAGATGGGAGTTATTCAATTTGCACTTGCAGATTGGGGAATCCCAGTCAGAAAATCTAGATTAATATATCTGATGAATATAATTATATGAATCCTGAGGAAGCATTATGTAATGCACTGGAGATTGTATTGTTCTGCTAATGTCCTTGGGGAATGACACAAGATGAGAAATATTAATTAAAATTAAGACACTAATATAATATAGTAAATATATAAATTTCTAATATAAATGAGAAAATCTGTACAAGCAATAAAATTACTGACTTTAATTTAAGATTAAACAGTTGTTTATTATAAGGCTTTATATAATTATAGATGTTTATGGAAAAATAGTTAAAATTAATTGAAAATCAAATTATTAAAGTCCATGTGCAAACTAGGTTTAAATTTTAAAAGAAGTAATTATTGCCATGAGATGCAGTGATAATAAAATAATTAAAGTTGTTGCAAACTATGTTTTGGATCAGCTATTAACTGCCACTTGGGAAATCTTTCTCTTACCATTGCCAATCAACATAGAAACAAATGTTGCCCATGATTTTTTGGCAGTTTTTGGGTGGTAGAGTAGTGAAGATTACCTTTATATTGATATCTCATCGTGAATGTGTCATGAAGCTGAAAGAATTATTAGAACATTTGCAACACAGGAAGCCAATCAGCTCATCATGTCTGTCAAAAATCAGCTCCCCAACCTATACCCACCTTCGCTCTGGGTCCAAATCCTGCAGGTCATGGCTCCCTGTACACACCCAAAACTCATTTAAATGCGATGAGGGTTCCTGCCTCTACCGTCCTTTTAACCAATGAGTTACAGAGCCCTTCAATCTGCTGGGTGATTTTCTTCTTCCTCATCACACCTCCAATCCTGTCAAGGTCAGTATTTATTGCCCGTCCCTAATGGCCCTTGAGAAGGAGTTATAATGCAAGATGGCGCCAGAGCATGGTGACTCATTGCAAACTGTTCTCTGCAGATCTACTCGTTACTTACCTCAATGCACTGTGTAATGAATTGATCTGTCTGAACAGTATGCAAGACAAGTTTTTCACTGTATCTTGGTACAAGTGACAATAATAAATCAATTCCAATCCTTCTACTCATTACATCAAATCTTTGCCACCTGATTTTTTTTTATCCCTGAGATGGCAGAAATAGATCTTCTCTATTTATTCTGCCTTTGTACCTCATAATTTTATATGCCTCAGTTCATTCTTCCCACACCCTCATCTGTTCCAGTGAAGACAACAACTAATAATGGAACGCACAGGCCTTTTATCCATCTTTTTAACCTATTGTGCTATCTACGAGGACCCTCCATACTTTTCAGTATCCTCAGTATTTAATGTATATTCTCATGCCCGGTTGCACTTTCCCAAATGCAATACCTCACAGTTTTCTAAATTAAATTTCACTTGGTACTTTTCTGCCCAACTGACCTGACCACCTATATTCATCTATATCCTCCTGAAAGATCAAAACTTTTTCTCCTCACTGTCAATCACTTGCCAATTTTTGTATCATCCACAAATTCCTTATCATGTCCCAAACATTTAAGATTCAGTCAGTAGTATGTGGAATAAAAAGCAGAGGTACCTAGTACTGAGCCCTGTGGAACCTTTACAATAATAACCTTCCAATCACAATCACATCAATCATTGCCCTCTGCTTCCTATCACAGAGCCAATTTTGGATCCAATTTCCCACTTTTCCTTGAATGCCATGCAGCTTTACTTTTTTGACCAGCCTGTTTTGCTGAACCTTGTCAAAAACGTTGCTGAAGTCTAGGTAGGCTACATCAAGCATTCTGCCCTCATTGATCCTCCTGTTACCTCCCAAAACAAAATCAATCAAATTAGTCAGATATGACCTTAGCTTAACAAATCAATGCTGACTTGGCTTGATTAAGCTATTTCTCTCTAAATGAAGGCTCCTTCTGTCTCTCAAGTTAATTCCAATAATTTTCCCACCGCTCAGATTAAACTAACTGGTTTATAATTACTCTTGCTTCCTTTTTAACAAAAGTACAACATTAGCAGTCCTCCTGTCTTCTGGCACCACTCCTGTAGCCAGGGGCAATCGAGAAATGATGGTCAGGGCTTTTACAATTTCCTCATTCATTTTTTTTAATAGCTTGAGATATATATCATTCATATCTGGTGATAAAGTTCTCATGTTCAAATATGCAAATTTGCTCTTTTACCATGCTTATTCCTTTCTCCTTAACCACAGCAGAAGTGTCGACCCTTCATTTGTAAAGACAATAACGTTGGGGCATAAACAGTAATTGCAGGAATCTTCTCCAATACAATTAAAATAATGCATGGAAAATGGATGAGGAGTCCATCTGAATTCCTGAAATGTGAATCTGGTACTCCAGACTCCAAGGAAGGTGACTCTTCTTGTACACTAACCCTGTAGTGTTGAAACAAAGATTGATCTTCAAAGGGGATCAGGTCATGTTGGGGTTTCTGTGTAACTTTGGATGTCTGATGATTAGGGGAAAGGATGGCTTGAGTCAGGAGGTGATGTACAAAACTGCAGGAACAAGAAAGAGATGGCCTGGAAAGAGAGACTGTTACGGCAGCTTGTTTGTTGGTGATGGTGTGTAGTTGGTATCGGAATGTGCAGATTGTCCTTGCGTTTCAGGGTTGGCTGATATGAACCAATCGTTCTAACTCCTTGTGCAGCTTCAATATGATACTGAAGTTACCATGCTGCTCTGTTGTATGTTAATGAATTTAAACAACAATTAGTTTTTCATGGCAAATCATGAAACTGATACATCAAGACAGTCTAATCTAAAAATTGGTGGTGGTGGTGATTGAAAAATCACATTTATTTTACAGTTTTGCACCTCCAGTTTTACCTCTGACATTATCATAATTGCTTTGGCCTCCAATAGAGATATTTTTATTTAAATTACAAACAACATTTACAAAATGATTATGCTAGGTTGGTCCTCTCTAATTCAAGTTAACCATAAAGTGCTTTGGTTTGAATGTTGGTTTCTGTTAAGCCATTGTCTGGAATATTCTGCATCAGACCCAGTCACCTTTGTACACAAAGAAGTTGCCAAATTATTGTGGAATTCCATCCTACCAGATAGCTTTGATTCTTAGGCTGTTCTGAGCTTTCGGATTTCCGAAGCATTTAAGTGGAAACCAAGCCTGAGTAATGAAGGCAGTCCTTTCAATAAATTGTTGTACTTTGTTTCCTCAGTTTTTCAGTGCAATTATATTTAACTTGCTTATATCTCAATGGTCTACTGATTTCCATAATCCAATATCATAGCTAATAACAATAATTGATGTATACAGGTTAATTTTTGTAAAATTATTAGTGGTGAATGATTTAATATTTCTCCAAGCTATATTTTGAATCACTGGTTGCTTTCTGAGTAATAAAAATAGCTTCTGTAAAAAAAAATGTAGAAAGTATGATTATGTTTCATTAACCTGCTGTATTTCATCACCAGAACCATAAGGTTTGTGTTACTTGTAAATTCAAAAATGAGTTAATATCTATTAAGAATGCATTTTTACATTTAAGCTTTGACTTTAGTGTGTTTCAGTTCTGTTTAGTATACAAGAACTTAAGAATAAGGAACAGGAATAAGCCATCTAGCCTTCAAGGATGCTTCACCGTTCATCAAGATCGTGGCTGATTTCCTACCCTGGGTAACATTTTCCAGCACAACCCTCATATCCCTCGATTCCCTTGTTATCTAGAAATCTATCACCCACCGTTTTAAATGAACTCAGTAACTAAGCCTCTACAGCCCTCTGAGGTGGAGAATTCTAAAGATTCATCACCTTCAAAGTGAAAAAAATCTTTCCTCATCTCAGTTGAGACGCGATTGTGCAAATGCAGCTTAAAATTGGATTCGTAGCCATACTGAAGTGAACTTATGATATCATCCTTCCTCCAATATTCCCCTTCCCCCCACACTGGTCGCATTCTGCACTTCCTATTTGCCTTGGCTATTTTGTGCACTTCTCTCCATTGGATAGTTTCAGCATTTGGCTCTTCATTCAGAATTAGTAATTAGATTCAGTAGCTCTGAGATTGATTTAAAAGGTCATTCCCCAGGCTGGTAACGATGTTAAATGTCAAACCAAAGCAGGATAAAAATATGAAATAAAAATAATTCTGGAAGTATACAGTGCTGCATCTATAATGAAATAAAGAAGAATCTAACACTTCAGTGTTTCCATTATACCTTAAGGCAGATTTTGTTTTGCACCATTTGGGAAGCTCAGATGCAGAAAGCATTAAGTCATGTAATGGCCTTCCAGAATGGATGCATCCTTTCCAGCCTTGATTACAGTGACAACTATCCAGAGACTTTGGTTAATAATTGGAACAACGATCCACAATAGATATGTCCACACCTGAGCAATTTCCAAGCAAAGGCACTGCCTGCTTGAACTCCTCAAGGAAAGGAAAATGGGCCAATAATGACATATTTTCAGTAACTTTCATTGTTATATCGTATGGCTGAATAATTGCTCGATGGGTTTGACCAACAATGATGTGTGATAAGACCTAACATATCTCATTGGCCTTAAGCTAACCCTCTAAGAATCCAGGAGAAATTATCAATATAGAGAGCCCCCGCCCTTCAACTGTGGATGTGACTCAGTCCCCCCATGGACATCTCAGAAAGTTAGTCAACAGGTTAGGACTTAGTATATGCAAGCATCAGTCTATCTTCCAGCCATTTTGCATTGCTAATTTTATGGCTGAAGTACACTAAAATGGCAATGGATCTTTGATATTTATTCCTCCAGTACTGTGTACACAAATTGTCCATGAAGAATAACTGAGAGTATAGTTTGCTTTGTATTAACCCCTCTGTGAAAAATACATCTAATATCTTAAAAGAAATTATAAGTATAACCTATTAATATATAAGTGGGGACTTGCACAATGATTTAAAATATTTCATACCTAGATCAAATATCCTACTCATAGTAGTCATACCGTCATAAATATTTGGATGCAATGTGACAATTGTATGTTTCTGATTAATTTACATCTTTAGAAAGTGTGTATTATAATTACAGTGGTTTCAGCAACATTTTCACATAGTCCTGGTTATTAAGAAAATACATTCCTGATATGTAATGTTTGACTGCTTGTTCAACCAAATGCCTGATAATTGCGATTCTGGTTAAATCTAAAAACCGGATAATACCCAGGATTTTCCACATTTCTTTTTCATTTTTGTTTGTAGTCAGAGAGCACTTCACCCACCAGCTAAATGTAATAAATAGGTTTCTGTTGTCTTGAATGAATGCTTTCAGCTGTCTGGGTCAGAAAGGACAGTGACGTGGTAACTCCTTTAAGGAAATCAATACATGGTTGTTTTAAACATTGATGACTCACTCTTTCTCTGGGGAATGAAGGCTTTTATTGAATTTCAGATTCAGTGACTAATGTGCAGTCTTGAGTAACTCTAACCTAGATAATCTCAAAAGATACAGCTAAAAAACAAGTTATCAAATTGTATTCAAGGATGGCAGGCCATCCTCTTTGACTTTCCCTTAAAATGTTATGCAGATTGGGTATGTTTGGTGAAATTAGAATGTTATGAATCAAGTATAAGCAATGCCTTTATGTTAATTTTGTGTTTTGGGAGAATAGCTATGCTATGTTTCTCTCATCAATATCTCCCCTACTATTCCCTCCTGTTTCCTGGATTCAGTGATCATGACAGGTTCCTAGCCCAAGGGTATTAAATCCAGAATGATAATTTTCACACAGATCTCCAGAGGCCTAATATGCACAAACTCCTTTGATCTTTTGCTGGGTTCTTTAATCCATGTTTGGGATGTGGGTGTCACTGGCAAGGCCAACATTTGTTGCCCATCCCTAATTGCCCTTGAGAAGGTGGTAGTGAGCCATCTACTTGAATCACTGCAGTCCTTCTGATGAAGGTACTCCCACAGTGCTGTGGGGGCAGGGGGGCAGACCCGGGGAGTGGTTCCAGGATTTAGATCCAATGAAGTTGAAAGAATGATGATCTGTTTCCATGTCAGGATGGCATACAACTTGGAGGGGAACCTGTGAATGGTGGTGATGCCATGCACCTGCTGTCCTCCTCCTCCTTGGAGATCATGGGTTTGGGAGTTACTGTTGGAGTAGCCTGGGCAAATAACTGCAGTTCATTTTGTACAGGCTGCAGTTACTGTGCCCTGGCAGTGGAGAAGAATGATTTGATGGATGATGGGGTGTCACAATATGGAAATCTACTTGTTGCTACTATGAACTGTTTGTGCTGTTTGCTATTCACTCAAATGCTTGCACAGCTGCAGTAGGATCAGTATGTGGGGAATGTGCCCGGTGCTGTCAGCTCATCCTTGGATTATGACAATCAGGTTGGGAAAGGAGTAATAATTATTGGAAGTGGAATTATTGGTTTATTATTGTCACATGTACTGAGATACAGTGAAAAACTGTGTTTATGTGCCATTCAGATCAATCATGCCATACATAAGTATATCGAGGTAGTTAAAAAAAAAACAAAATGCTGAATATAGTGTTGCAGCTACAGAGCAAGGGCAGTGCAGGTAAGCAAATAAAATGCAATGTGCAAACTGACATTTAATAGACTGAAAACTTCAAAGCCTACTTTGTCCAAAGTTTTCTGGCTAGTAACTTGAAAGTGTATACAGGTTTGCAACATGTGGAATCCTACAGATGGATATACATCTTAATATAACCTAGACGATGCAACCAATCATTTGCACAGATTAGAGAATGCTGTTAGCGTGCTTCTATAAGGGCCTCATTTAAAACTAGAATTTATCAAATAAAGATAATTATACCTTTATCATAAATTACAGATGAAGATGTCAAGTATAATGCATTGTCTTATTTTTTTAACGAGTGATCTATAATTTGATATTTAATTGGCATTTTGTTATACAGATTTGTTTTAACATTGATTTCGACTTGTCTATTTATTTCCACTTATTTCCACTGTGATCTTTGAGTTAGAACGGAATCCAATAATAAAATGATTTATTTCTGTTCCATATAGATGTTGCCAGAAATGCAGCAGTTGGATCACAGGTTCCTCGTTCATCTATTGCTAACTTTGGTCTAGTTGGAGAACATGGTGTCCAGAGCTCTGCACATGCCAGTCAACCATCGGTATTCACATTTGAAAACCCAATCCAGCTTCAGTCTGTTCTTTCATCCAGTGCACCACAAGACTACCTCTTTCTCCACCAATGTATGAGCAAGAAGACCGAAAATGCTAGGTATGAATCTTTAGTTGAAAACAGCAAAATGAAAAAAAACCTCTATATTTAGATCTTTAAAATAGCAGTCCAATACAAAAGCATTAATATCTGGCTCACAGTACTTGCTGGTGTCTGAATAGATAATAAGCAGAGCTGGACCTGTTTTGTATAGCATTAAATTAGAATCAAAAGAATTTGGAACTGAGCTCAGCCACATTAATTTACAGTGGATATTAGAAATGATTCATGAGCAGATTTACTTTCCTGTCTTTTGTTATTATTTCTTCAATTGATTGAGTGAAATGAGTGTGACAAAATAATTTGATCAGGAAGTAGGTGATGACATCTGCAAAAAAACAGTTTTTACACAAACTGCTTGAACATGATTTTCTCGACTCTGCTTATGGATTGAGACCTGATGGAAGTCAACATTCGTGTAGGGTCAAAAATGGTTTCTGTAATTCATTGGTTCAGAACCAGTGAGCGAGAAAAACAACAGCAGCAATAAATTTTACACACAAAAATTTTGAAAACATTAGTGTTAAGGTTTCATGGTCTATGGAGAAAGTTGAAGTGTTACATGGAGACTTGTTTTCTTTCAGGCATTTAAATAGTTTATTGGTGGCCTCTAATGGCAAGAAGCCAGCACTGCAAGTATATGCACACAGTCACATTGTCCCAGATTTCCAACATTTCCAAGATAAGTGCCAGCAGCTCCAGAGTTCTCTGCAATGCAGAAGTTCTGAATTTACAAGTCAAGCCAAGTTCACTGCTGGACTTGCATGGAGCAATGCTGGAGCAAAGGTTTGCTGAGATTCCTCAACAATTAAACTGGGGAATCTGCTCTTGGATCCTGTGTCTGGTCTAACCTAGCCCAGAGTCTGAAGCCCCTTTCATTTCAATTGGGTTGTGGGACAGCAGGGGAAAGAGGCAAGGAAAATAATTTATATTATTTTTTTTAAATGAATATTTTTTAATATCTTTTAATTGCTTATTTCATTTTCACTCATGTTTAGAAGTTTCTGAATTTCAAAAACATTCAAAAGTATTGAAAATCCCTTGAGGGCAAGGTTGAAAACATGAATTTGCCATCTGTTAGGGGCTTAGACAGAGATTTCAGGGGCTGGCCTTGTTTCCAGCTATGCCTTTCAAGGTACTTCTGCTTTTCAGGGCTTCATAACCTGCTTCATAGTCATTTCAGACAGCAATCAAGGGGTTACTGGATGGGACCAAAATGGCAATCTGCACCTGGAGTCAGAGGCTGTAGGAGAGGTCTTAAATGAATACTTCTCATCTGTATTTACTGACCAAATGAATCAGATGCATGGCAGAATAATCTCCTCTGATCTGAATGAGTGCATCTCCAACAACACTGACAGAGGTCAATGCCATCTAGCAGCCCACTAGATTGATGCCCCTTCCTAGAGCTTATGCACTTAACTCTCCTTACCATGAGTGTAATTGGTATTGGTTTGTTATTGTCAGTTGTACCCAGGTACAGTGAAAAACTTGTCTTGCATACTGTTCGTACAGATCAATTCATTACAGTGCACAGAGGTAGCACAGGGTAAAAACAATAACAGAATACAGAGTAAAATGTCACAGCTACAGAGGAAGTGCAGTGCAGGTAGCAAGGTCATAACAAGGTAGATGTGAGGTCAAGAGTCCATCTCATGGTATAAGGGAACCATTCAATAGTCTTATAACAGCGGGATAGAAGCTGCCCTTGAGCCTAGTGGTACGTGCCCTCAGACTTCTGTATCTTCTGCCTGATGGGAGAGGAGAGAAGAGAGAATGACTCGGGTGGGTGGGGTCTTTGATTATGCTGGCTGCTTCACCCAAGGCAGCGAGAGGTAAAGACAGAGTCCATGGAGGGGAGGCAGATTTCAGTGATGTGGCTGGAGAGGAACTATCTATCGGAATCATTGTAGTTGGAGAGAAATGAGGGATAGTGGTAATGAAATTGTAGGATCTCAGAAAGGAAGAGGAGGTATTAAATGTCTAAGCAGGCTTAAAGGCGGATAAAGCCTCAGGGCCTGTTGAGATGTATCCCAGTGCAATGGGAGGAAGTGGAGAGATTGCCAGGGCTCTGACAGAAATTTTCTAGCCACAGAAGAGGTGCCAGGTGACAGCAAATGCGGTACATTTATTCAAGAAGACCAGTAGGAATAAGCCAGATGATTAGAAGACAGTGAATTCAACATCAGTGATAGGAAAATTATTGGAAAAACTTCTGAGTCACGGGATTAATCTGCACTTAGAAAGGCAGGGATAGTCAGCATGGTTTTGTGAAGAAGTTATCCAGTTTGACTTATTGGATTGAAATTTTGGACAACAGTGAAATTGGTATTGCTATTCCACACAAAAGAAATGTTCCTCACTTGGCATCCTTCCACATATTTACCCAAATCAATTTGCATCCTATTGTTTCTAATTCCATGCATGTTTTTGTGTCATCTCAAAGTCGTGAATGTTTCGTTAATCAGGAAGCTACAGCAGCCCCTCAGAAGGTCTGTGTCAATGAACTGTTGGCAGCCTTGCTCTGGGAGAGAGCAAGCAGTTGCCATTTGAAGGAATGGGGGAGGAGAAGGCAGGGGAATCCATTTGGAAAAAAAGTGACTAAGGGAGGGACCAGAGAGAGGAAACTTGTGAAGGGGTACAAGTGTGAAGAGAAGGATAGGGAAGGAATCCAGAGTAAGGAGGGGTGAAGTGGGCAGCCAAGGAAGGAGGCAGGATCAAGCATGTGGGTGTGTGTGTGAGGTCACACTGCATCTGCATACATGTGTATGCTGGGACTCCAGTTGTCTTCTTGCCAGGAGTGACCAAGAGCTCGCACTTTCAAATGCAATGGCAAGCTCACAAAACAAATCATATATAGGTGTCTTCCCCTTCTCAAGAGTGGAATCAAGCCATCCATGACCCAGAGGGACTGCCTGAGAAGAAGTATGGCCTCAAGTGAATCACTAGTGATGATAATCATCAGAATTCAGAGCCACACAGGACTCCACAAATGTTCTGGTCTGACTTCTGTTGATAATTCCCATCTGCTTAGAAGCCAGCATCCTGGGTATTACATGGATCTATCACTTCAAAGTAGAACATGTACCTCTTCAGCTCCCTATCACTGTCGATAATTCCACAAACCACCTTCTGTCCTAATTATCCATTCTCAGCTCATCCCCATGTCCTTCAATTTGCTTCTCCTCAAATATGGGTGTAATGGTCTTTAACTCTGTTAATACTACCTGCCTTAGTCTGCTAAATGATTGAAAATTCCACACTCTTGTGTAAAGAAAATCCTGCTGAGCTCTTTTGGTCTGTTAATGGAGATTTTATTTTTATCTCCTTCAACTCGCCCATGTGGAAACAATGTCTCCATGCGCATCCTATGATTTTAAAGACTTGTATCAGGTTTCCTTTTAGCCTGCTTTTAATTCCAGGAAAAGGAGCCTCTACTTGCTCAAGCCATCTCAGTTTTAAAAACCACCTTGTATAGGATTTCTTCACATTCAGTTTTCTATGTCCTTTAGTATAGAATCTTGAAATATGTACTGTATTCCCAAGTGAGATCTGATCATAGTTCTAAATTCTAACATTACCTACATAGTTTTGTTTTCTATTCCTCTAGAAATTAACCCCAGTAATTTTCTTACACTATCAATATGCATTGCTGTTTCTGGCAGTTTTTGTATCTGCATATATATGAGCTAGTGACATTTGTTGGAATGTCCTCATGAATGGATGTCAAAGACCCAATCAGCGAAGAACACTACATAAAGTAAGACATTCCAGTACATTGTACATTTCATATTCTTGGAACACCTTAAAGCACTTAACAGCCATTACTTTTGAAATGTAGCATTACCGTTAAGTAAGCAAATGTGATTGCAAATTTGCAAACTCTTTAAAAGAGATGAATGACCAATTAGTCTGTTTTGAGGTGTTAACTGAAGAAGGACTGTTTGCCTGGCCAACAGGAGAACTCCTTATTCATGGAATGTTTTATGTACCTGAGCAGGCAGACCAAGAAAGGAGACAGATGAATATTATTCCTATACAACCTCACCTGTCACTACAATTATGGTCTTTTAGTTTAAGACAGAGCAGGGAAAAGACCCTCCATACTTTCCCTAAAGCCATCAGATAGCTTTGGAAATCTCTTTCTACCAGCACAGTTCACGTACAAACATATGAACTTGCAAATTAGGATTAGGAGCAGGAGTAGGCCACTGGTCTGACATTCAATAAGATCAGGGCTAATCTGATTATAACCTCAACTCCACATTCCCCTACCTGAGTAACCTCCTCCCTCCCCCCACCTCCCCACCTTGCTTATCAACAACCTTTCTACCTCTGACTAAAAAGTATTTAAGGACTCTGCTTCAACCTCCCTTTGAGAAGGAGAGTTCCAAAGACTCATGATCCTCTAAGAAAAAGAATTGTTATTGTCTTTGTTTTAAAAATGGCAAGCCAGTATTTTTAAAAAGTGACCCTAGTTCTAGATTGATCCACAAAACGAAACATCATCTTCCCTTCAACTTGTCAAGAGCCCTCAGAATCTTGTTTCAATTTTGTCACCTCTCACTCTTTGAACTTCCAGTGGATACAAGCCTGGCCTCATAAGACAACCTACCCTTTCCAGGTATTTGTCGATCTGAATTGGAGTAAAGCCTCACACTAGAGTGATTTATGTGTAACCTTTGATGATATCATTTCATTTTCTTGATGCTGATTAGTATTTGCTTTGAATCTCCATTACATGGACAGCTCAGAGCTCTACTCAAAAAAATATCCACTGACTTCCTATTTGGCTTACTATTGGAGCAGTTACGCTGGAGAAAAGCATTGTAAACTTCGAAAGTATTTTGGGTGTTTCCTTCCTGCCGGTCAATCCATTTCCATGCCTACATATTATGGCACAGAAGTACTGAATGTGCTGGAGGTCAGACCTTGTGCTTTGTCAATGGACTCGCCACTGAGGCCAGATATGGTCCCAGCTTGTCCTTAGCTAAGGAGCCAGATTGATTTCACACCTGGACCTGTAGATTAACACCAGCCAAGGCAGGAGACTGCAGTTTGATAACTTTTATTTCAATGGGGTCACCAGCTTTATTAAAGAGCTACGTGAAGGTTATGCTTTTTGTTTCTTTTTCTTTATTTCCCTTTATATTTGTTTTTAATTCATTAAATGTACTGCAACTATTTCTAAAAGTTTCTAACCATCAGAGCATCCCCATAGCTGAGGTATCTAAAACCAGTGGACGTAGGTTTAAGGTAAAGCATGGGAGGTTTTAAGGGTATCTGAGGAAGAATTTTTTTCACCTGGAGTGTGGTTGGAATCTGCAATGCTCTGCCTGAGTTGGTGGTTGAATCAGGGACCCATGTAGAGAGAATTTGAATTGCAAGGCACAGAAAGTGATGGAGCAAGTGCTGGTCAATGGGATTAGCAGAGGTGGGTATTTGATGGTTGGCATAGTCATAGTGGGCCAAAGTGCATGTTTCTGTGTTGTACGACACTATGATTCTTGGAACTGTATGGAAATGTCTTTGATCACACAAGCTGTCAGAAGGGAATTCAGGGTGATCTTGGGGTATGGGACCTCAGGATACACGGCTTAAAATTCAGTTCTTGTTTCACGGATCATCTGCAAGGATGTTGAAACTTTTGCCACTGTGAGACTAGGATGATGAGTGTGTCTTGAGTGCATTTTGGGCCACTGACTTTAAACCAAAGTTTTAAAGTTTCTTGAAAGCTGATGACATACATCATCGATCCTCTCCCATTTTTCCTCAGTTGGTAATTATCTTACAATGGCAGAGCTCCATTTTATTTATGATATTTTTTTAAAAGTTTATTCCCCATCTTTTCCATTCTTATGGTTAGTTAACTTTCCTTATCATATTTTACTGTTTGGTTTATAGTTTAGTCACTGAATTCAATATTTGTGGTAAGGTGAAGAACATAATCCTGGGGTGGAAAATGAAAGCATTATTGCAGTGATTAATTGGATGAAATACTGAACTGATTGCTGTTTGTCTCTGTTTGTATGATGCAGGAGTGCCAGTTTTTCTCAGTCTATGCACTTGCCTGGGTCCACAAAGAGGGATGGAGAGACCACTGCACAAAAATCACCACGGGGTTACTCACATTGTGTCAATGGGATCAATGGACAAATTCATGGATTTCATAGTTTACCAAAACCAGCAAAACAACACATGGAGCAAAGAGACACCAGTACTTACGACTTGCCTAGGAGTCTGGGGTCTGATGAAGTGGTCAGATTTGGCTCACCAGGGTTAGACAATGATGATGAAGCAGTGTACACATACAATACTCCCAATAGCACTCTTTGTAGGCGGCTTAGTGAGATTTCCACAGACTCTTATGATGTTCCGTCCACACCTACGTCCATCTACCATATTCCAAGGACATTCACCTTTGACAAAAACCACAACACGCTATCCACAGGCTCTGGTGAGTCAGCCTCTGTACCCCCTCCACGGCCACCAAAGCCTGCACAAGTAGATTGGAAGCCAGAAAGGAATAGCCCTAAGCAGCATCCTCAAAATGGCAAGGGCAAACAAACAACGTCTGCAGCAACAATCCCCAGAAGAAATACCATTCCTGCAGCGGATAGCAACAGACTTCACAGAGGTAAATGATTTGAGTGCATAAGTAAAATATTTTGAAATAACTTGCCCTTCAAGTTACCCTTCTGGCTTCAGGTGGATCACCTCCCTACACTCGGATCTTGAACCAAAATTCCATCTCTCCAAACATTATTCCTGACCAATGCTCGTGGTGGTTGCTGGAGTAATCCTGATCTTTCTGGTTTCACTCATCTCTAAACTAAACAAAAAGCAGCAAACCTCAAATCCGAGAAATAAAATATTCCTGGAGACACTGTGCAGTTAAAGAAGCATCTGTGGAGTAAGCATGAGAGTCAACAATGTGGGAACTAAATCAAGAGTTTCCAACACTTTCTGTCTGTGACTTAAAAGCAAATTACTAATGTTCAACAGAACTGAAACCTACAATATTATAACCCAAAGCTAAAAATGCCACACTTACAGATATGTAGGGTGAATGTTAGTGTAGTAATGATGCCAAATTATCCCTATTTAACAAACAGTATGCATAATGGCATTTTAGTAGTATAGAGCATGCAAGCTTATTATGTGCAGCCACACAGAATGAGAAAGGGCAGGTTTAAAATATAATCACTGAGTTTAGGAAATTATCAAGCAAGATAATGTAGGAAGAGAACACGAGTTATCCCTGTCAGGCCAATCTTGATAGTCAGGTGAGGGTAGTACCAGTGGCAGGCTGTAAATATGTCAAAGTGTTGCCCTCCCTGCACTAGACGTGCAACTGGGAAAAATTGTGATTGAAGAACTTTCTGACAATTTAAAAGAGGAATGCCCAAACAAAGAGGGAGACAGCATTTACATTTGCTGATACCAGTTCCAAACCCATTTGAAAACTAGAGCTGGAGAGGAAAAGCATTATACTATACCAATGGGAATTTCCTTGAATGGGAAGGGAGAAAGAACTTTGTGTCACTGTAGTGGATATTCTGGGAAGTGTGGCCGGTGGGAATCACTGGAACAACTGTAAGAACAGGGTTCCTGCTGACCTTCCTTCAAAGATACATTATCTGTTCAGAAAAGTTCCTTCTTAAATTCCTCCTTTAAATCTATTTGAACACATTAATTTTACTTCACTATCAAACCGATTGTTTTTGCGCTGCAGTCTTTTCAAAAGTATACAGCTGCATTACTAATTGCTTTCAAATTTGCAAAATGTCTACTGTCAGAAATCCTGTTTCAAGGTCCAGTTTATGATTTACAATCTGGTGGTAACCTTATTCCTACCCACCAGTAATAAGTATAAATAATTTAAGCATGCACTCCATAGAATTTTGCTAGTGGTAGTTGCTACATGAATTTCCGATGTTGCACTGCTGCTTGCAAAGCACCCACTGGGAACATGGAAGTCAAAAAATTTCCTCCATGTATGTATCTTTTATGAAACAAGTACTGTGTTCAGCTAAGTAATAATATAGTCCCTTTTCTCTGTGGATATGTTGACTTATTTTAAAAAATTCTAACTAGTGTTTCTCCTTTATCAGCTTCTTCGTGTGAAACATATGATTATCCCTGTCTTACTGCAAATACTGAAGGCCGTTCCGTGGAGTCTGTTAATGATGGATTCAGCTCTTACTTGGTAGGAAGAATGATTATATTTTTACACACCATTACACACATTGATTTCCGAATCTCTGACTCTTTGGTGAATATTATGTTGTATGATGTATTCTGCTGTAAATATTGCTTGTTCTCGAAACTAGAAATTGTGGTTGAAATGATTGCAGTCTCTATCGCTACCTTGTGACAATTTCCAGGGTCTGCATTTGCGGAGTCATGTGTAGGAATCCAGAAATTGATGTCAATGATCCCCACTGGGTGTAGTGCAGTAGTCTCTTCCAATGAAAATCTTTGAAATCCCTGCTTGACAAAGAACTATGGACCCTTGAAAATTATTAAGCCTCTTGGCATCAGGTGTAACTGAGCTGTTAACTGTGTAGTAAGTCGCAATTATTGAAGTTACAAAGTCTCTGCCCTTAACTAATTTTATACTTAAGGAATCTAGAATTTCCCTGTTTCGGGGTAATTGTTTTTATTTTTAAATCCTTCAATAGCTGTTTTTGAAGTTTATACTTCAGCTTTTTAGTTTCACTCCATTCTTGATCCAATCATTATTTCTCTTTCACCCAAACTTGTTAATTGCAATTTGCCTTCAAAGTGATTGGCTGCTCTGTCTTTGGCAACAGAAAATTAGCATTTGCAAAGTAAAAGTCATGCCACAGAGATCATTGGATGTGCACTTTGGCACTTGCTGCAAAATATGGGCCAATGTTTCCTAAACTTCACTTCTGTCATTTCCCTAACTAGACACTGAAACAACTGCTCGTCTGTACTAGAAAGGGAAAATACTACAGTTGATAAAAATCTGAAAAAAATCTGATGAAAGGTCATTAACTTCAAATGTTAATTCTGTTTGTCTCTCCCTCCCTAAAAAAGAAGAGGTATGCTTGAGATAAAGGTGAGGAGTCTAGAACGAGGGGTCACGGTTTCAGGATAAGGAGTAGGCCAGTTTGGACTGAGATGAGAAGAAATTTCTTGATACGGAGGATGGTGAATCTTTGGAATATTCTGGGCCAGAGGGCTGGGTAGGCTCAGTCTGTGAGTTCATTCAAAACAGAAATCAATAAGTTTACAGATATTATGAGAATCAAGGAATATGGGGATAGTGTAAGAAAAAAGGCATTAAAGTGGATTAGTCATGATCTTAATGAATGGCAGAGCAAACTTGACAGTTAACATAACCTGCAGCTACTCCTACTTCAGCTCTCAAATGCTCTCACTTTCAATGGTTTAGTTATGTAAATCCCCGGGTTACTGTTTCCACATTCTCCTTATGTTGTGAATTATCTTCACACTTGTCTTTTTGGATGTTGGCATCAAATGAGTTGTGTAACTAAACTTAATGTTTTAAACATATGCAGGGACATTAGAAAGTAACAGTGATTAGTAAGGTAAACAAGATGTTCTTTATTGGTTTCCCTTTGTCCAAATAAGCCCTAATTCAGCTCAGAACCCAGGAAAAGTCGTACATCAAACCACTTACAATTTTACTATTTTGGTGATCAGTTGTAATTCTTCATCTGCCACATTACACCTTTGGGTGGCACACGGTGCGTCTAATAGTTGCTCCCCGGCAGTGCCACAATCCCGGTACAATCCTCACCTCAGGTGCTGCCGGGATGGAGTTTGTATGTTCTCCCTGTGATCCTCTGGGTTTCCTCTGGGTGCTCCAGTTTCCTCCCACATCCTGAAGATGTGCAGGTTGGCCAATTCATTGGGCACTGTAAGTTGCCCCTAATGTGTAGGTGGGTGGTACAATGTGGCAGTGGTTGATGAGAATGTGGGAAGAAGGGCCAAAGGGCCTGTTTCCATATTGTATCTCTCTTTATAGGACCTACAATTTATCAGTCTTTCAGTTCATTTTCAGGTCTCCTGAGCTAAAGCAATTTAGACATTGAAAGAAAGTAAAGATAAATTATTTAGCTTTTTGGTTTTCTAAAAACACAACATTATGCAAGATGCATTGAAACGTATCTAGTTATGCTTTTGAAATAAGTTGAAATAAAGTTCTTGTGCCTTCACAGAGAACAAAGTTCACAGCATCCCAGTCAGAAAGTGTGGAATCCGAGGACAACTATGTGCCAATGAACCCAAGTTCCCTGTCCCCGTTTGTTACAACCAGTTTGGAAAGTCATCAAGATGTCTACATACCCATGAGTCCTGGTCCCCACCACTTTGACTTCTCTGGATTCTCTTCGGCTACATTTCCTACCCGCAAAGGAAGTACAGCTTCTTTCTCCTTCAAACCTAATTTTCCTACAGACTTGCTACCACCTCCGGTCAACCGGAATCTTAAACCAGACAGAAAATGTGAGTTTTAGTGGCTTCATCTTCATATATCTGGAAAGTATTCTTTTTTTGGTAATAGATTGACAAAGGTAGTGTGGTACAGTGATGACATAGCGGTTAACTTGGCGGACTAGTGATGCAGAGAACATGACTAATATTTCAGAATCCCAAGTTCAAATACCATCTCGGTTAATAATATGGCTTTTAAATAAAAATCCTAGCCTTGAGTATGATGACCACAGAACTCACAGACTGTCGTAAAAATTCAACTGCTTCACAAATGTCCTATGGGGAGGAAGCCTGCCAAGCTTGCCCAGTCTGCTCTGGATCTGCCAAATGTGCTTGAATCTCAAATGTGTATAAGCCACTCAATTACAAGGCAGAAAGGACAGACGATAAATGTTGGCCTTTCCAGTGAGACCCATAATTGAAAAATGAATAAGTTAAAAAATATACTTTTTAATCTGCAACATATAATCATAACACATTATTATAGGTTGAGTTATAAGTTCCAGTGATGCAGTGATTTACCTCATATAAGTTTGTTAAAGGGTCGTGAGTATTGCTGACAAGACCACTATTTGTCCTCTGGTTGTTTGAGTAGATGGGCCTTGCTGAAGAATGAAAGAAATATGATACATGTTCAAGTCAAGCTGATGTGTGACAGGGAAGATGGAGTTCTCATGAGGTTGCTGCTCCATTTTGATGCAAGTCAGGTGCTAGGAGACTCTTGATGAGTGATCTCAGTGCACCAGTAAACAATACATACTGCAGATGTAGTCAGCAGTGCCGCATCAAATTCTAATGCAAGGATACTTCCAGAAGTTGGCTTTGATTTAGCAGTGTAAGAGTTAGCTCATCTCCCCAAGGAATTCTTATTCATCATATCAGAAACAGCCTTGGAAAACGTCAGAGATTTTTAAACATTCTTGCGGAGACAGGAGCGGTGAACATTACCCTGACTCCGCAATGGACTGGCCATTCCACCCATCACTCCCTCCCCTAGAAACCCCTGCCCCAGCCACACTTAAGACCCCATCTGAAGCCTTGACTGCAAGCTACTGCAGTTATCAATGATGAATTTCACCACCACCTCCACTGCATCAGCACAGCCTTTGGTCAATTGAGGAAACGAGTATTTGAAGGTCAAGGCCTCAGACCTGACACAAAACTCACAGTCCACTGAGTAGCAGTCATCCCTTCCTTCCCATTTGTTTTTGAAACCTGGACAGCCTGCAGCAGGAACCTCAAAGCACAGGGAAAATATCATCAACGTTCTCCACACAACCCTTCGAGCTCACTGTTAAGGACAGAAAACAATGTTAGTGTTCTTTCCCAGGTCAATATCCCCATCATTGAAGCCAAGTTGCCTATTGACTATAATAGGCTAGCCATTGTCATTCACAGGCCCAACACCAGACAGGCACTCCATTCTAAGCTTGTCATGGGAAAAGATTACCAGTCAAAGGAAAAGATTCAAGGATGTGCTCAAAGCCTTCCTGACATAATGCAACATCCCCATGGATACCTGGGAATCTCTGGCCCATGACTACTCAAAGTGGCAAATAAGCATTTGAAATAGTACTTGAGAAACTCAAGGCCATGCATCGGGAGCATGCAGAGATCCTTCATGAAACATCAAAAGGATCGGACCAGGTCACAAGCTGCCGACCTGCCCTCCCCTTGGGCCACCAACTGCCCCATCTGTGGAAGAGTCTGTAGATCCCACATTGGCCTTATTAGCCACCTCAAAGCCAGAGTGGAAGTAAGCCATCCTCAATCCCAAGGGACTGCCTAAAAAGATGACTGCATTTCCTTATTGAAATGTTCAAGATACCTGTAGCTATGCAACAAATGCTGGGAAATTGTTCAAATATTAATGGGGATCAATGTTGGATCAGCCTTGACCTCCCAGCAGGGGAGTGTAGTGTCAGGGTTTGATCTTAAAAATATAATAGTTTCAAAAATATTTCAGAGATTTACACAATTTGAAATGCTCATGTTAACAGTTACTAATTAATATTATATTTCTCACTTATATCATTTGTGTTTCTATTTTAGCCAAGGCAGGACCTTTTGAAACCAGAAACCACACAGTCATTGATGAACTTCCCTTCAAGTCTCCCATTACCAGATCTTGGTCCAGACCAGTGTAAGTCTTTATTTTAAAACACAATAGATCACTAGTTGTAACCAATGTATAATACAATTAAACCTTTGCTTCTTGCTGAAAAAAAAACAGCCAGTCAGGTAGCATCTATGGAAAGAGAAACAATCAACTTTTTGGTTCCACAACCGTCCATCAGGATTGTACAATGACAATTCTGACGAAAGGTCACAGACCCAAAACTGTGACTGTTTTCCTTTCCACCGATGCTGTCTGACATTTTCTGTTTTTGTATCAGATTTCCAGCATCTGCAGTTAATTTCGGTTTTCCATCTTTACTTTTGGATTACAGGCCATCCATGATATTCAGTAGTCCTCGAGCACTATTCTTGCCACATCCTGAGATCTATCCACTGCCAAATCTGGGCATTCAACTTCTCTCTTCAACAGCACCATTTCACTCTAAGTTTTGTCCTAGTCTGCAGTTCCATTTCATCCTTTGCCATATCTGCTGCATTAATAAACCACTTCATTTTTCTTCCAAGATTCCATTCTTCTACAACTCTTGGGTACTAACGATCCCATTGATCCTTCTTCCAATTCACATTCCTCTAACTCTACCCAACCTCAGTTATCTGCGAGTCCATTGCTCCCTCATTCATTTTCCTCTGAGTTCAAGCAATTAGTCCTCAGCAACATCCTCAGTTTCACCTGCTCATAATACCAATAGAATTAATTCTGAGCTTGGCTTGACACTTCTGCCCTTACCCTTTGTCAACTTCTTCAGTCAGAAATCTGCCCCCGTCCCCAACTATTCTCCCTCCGTACAGTAGACCCTATCTCCTACTTTTAGAATTCTTGTTCCTCTGGCTTCTTACATTCTCTTTGTGTTACTGCTCAGTCTACCTCCAAATATCCATTCACCTATTTACATTTACCTGGTGTTGGGCTTTATCTTTACATAGAAACACAGAAAATAGCAGGAGTAGGCCATTCCGCCCTTCAGTTCTGCTCTTTCATTCAATATGATAAAGGTTGATCATCTATCTCAATGCCATATTCCCTCTCTTCCCATATTAAGAGAGAGGGGTATCTTTGTTAGTCACATGTACCTCGAAACACGCGGTGAAATACACCTTTTTGCGTAGTGATTTGGGGGGCAGCCCGCAAGTGTCGCCACGCTTCCGGCGCCAGCATAGCATGCCCACAACTTCCTAACCTGTACGTCTTTGGAATGTGGGAGGAAACCAGAGCACCCACAGGAAACCCACGCAGACACAAGGAGAACGTACAAAAACTCCTTACAGACAGTGGCCGGATTTGAACCCGGGTCGCTGGCGCTGTAAAGCGTTACGCTAACCGCTGCACTACTGTGCCTGTCCTTTTGCATCTAGAACTTTATCTTTTTGCTTCTTAAATACGTTCAGCAATTTGGACTCCACAGCCCTCCATGGTCGGGATTTTCTCAGGTTCACTACTCTCTGAGTGAAGACATTTCTCCTTATCTCAGTCCTAAGTCTCTTGTTCTATAACCTGATTCTGTGACCCCCTCATTCTCGGCACCCCAGCCAGGGGAAGCATCCTCCCATGTCCAGTCTATGCACAACCAATAGTAATATAGAGGCATTAGAAGTTAACATATTTAAAATAATTTATTCAGGTTACAGGATTGTAACAATGTTTCTTACAGTAGAAAATATTCATAAACCGCCAACATCAACATTCCTAGAATTGATCGCTCTACTTAATTTTATTGTGAGAAGAATATACTTTGACTACAATTTTGTTTCTCTAATGAACATTGTTCTATGATCGGTTCCAGAGCTGCTGTAAACCCCATTTCTTCACAAAATTGCCGTCCGTTGTCAACACAGAGTGTCACCAGCACTGACTCAGGAGACAGTGAAGAGAATTATGTTGCAATGGTAGGTGGGTGAAAAATATGTGCCACCCAGTTCAATCACAAATTACATAACTGAAGTGAGCCAAGATATAATTCTAGCTTTGATTATACAAGCACATTAAAATTCAAGACAGTAACAGACTTGCCTGGGCTTTCCATGCCATTCTTTATAGTTGTAATACCTCATGCATCAGCTGAAATACATAAATATTTTGCTTAACAAATCCAAATGATACAAAGACTATTTTTTTCCAGTTAATTTTTTGAAATGCTATTTTATTTTCTTAAAGTCCTCCAAATTTCATGAGCATGCTTCTATAGGCAGCTTAGGACTTGGCATTTTTGAAGGACTTTCCTATTTATAACCTGAGATTTGCCTCCTGCAATGCATGATGCACAACTGATGTACCTCTGTATTAAGGCACACTGCAAACCTAGCCCTAGTGCGCCATCAGCAGACTTGCCTAGATTGGGAGACCATTCCCACAGACAAGTAACAATCTAACTCTCAGAATCATGCCTTTCAACCAGCATTCCAGATTCTGTGTCCACACTTGTCTCTCAGGTTCCCATCCTAAAAATGTCTAAACGAATCAAAATAATAGTAATGTTCAGTTTAATTTGGCACAATCCAGCCAGTTCTTTACCCTGTATCTTTGCAAAACCTAACTGATTGTTCTCTTGTGTACTTAAAATTTGCATATGTTTGTGATTATCGTCAGCCTGATCTGTCTATAAGCTCAAGTTCATAGGTCTGATAAATGAAGTTGAACCTCTTAAATAGGGTCCCATGCAGGAAATTAAATTTGCAGGCATTTGAAGAGGCGTGTGCACTCATCAATGTTATGAGACAAACGTACGCATGCATCCATAACTTTGTTATGTATAATTTTGTTTTGGACACACATTCATGGAGCCCACGATCCTGCCCGATTCCTCTCATAACGAAATAATATGCTTACTGAGGAACTGATTGGAGAATGAATGAACTGTGTATGTGACTAATCAGTGAGAAAACATTTAATTTGTCATAAGCAAATTTATCTATAGCTTTAAAAAAAATGTTTAAATAAAATCATTAACATCATCCTTTTATAAACCTTAAACAGTGGTAGTTTTTTTTTTTAAGAGATATAACTTCCTAATTATTTTGTTAATGAATCAGTTCAAGCTGGAAACAACATTATTTCATTCAATTTATTTTAAAATAGCAGAATCCGATTTCTACCTCCCCAATGAATGCTGTGACTGGCAGTCCTATTACCAGGAAGATCGGAAGTGTTGATTATTTATCCTTGGATTTCCAACCCAGTTCTCCTGGTCCTCATCGAAAGGTAAATCTTTGGGTTTTGATAACATAATGCAACTTCATTAATTTTTTTTGTTTGCAAACATTGTATAAGTGTTCTTGATTTAAATCTGTCAAGTGTAATTTGCTATAGGTTAAAATATCAGAATGGAGGAAGATGCATTTTTTTCTTGAATTACCTCAAAAAGGCAAAACCAACCTACTCGTTTCACTTATTTTCCCTCTTCTCGGCTTATCCATTTTTTTTAGTCATCCAGGTCTTTAGGTATACTAATCAGTCTGGATTAGAGTCAAGTAACAACAAACATATTATACTTGTCTTCAGTGAAATCAGTTATTATAATGACCTGTATCTCATATCTAACCAGCCTTCCACGTCGTCCGTGACATCAGATGAAAAAGTGGACTATGTGCAAGTGGACAAGGAAAGGACCCAAGCTCTACAGAACACCATGCAGGAGTGGACCGACGTGAGGCAATCCTGTGAGGCTCTGAAGAGTCTGAAGTAGCAATACATCTGATGAAGAGTAGAAAGATAAACTATTTTCTTAAAAAATCTGGATTTTCTGGTACAAGTTATGTCAGAAATGGAGAAAAGGTATTATCTTACGAAATGCCTCAAAACTTTTAAAGTGGCTTCCCTTCGCCTTTTGATAAAAGCAGCCGCTTTATTCCACCTGTTCACATCAGAAGGTTCATTCTCAGAACAGTTCACGGGCATTAGCTGAAGCAGGTTTCACAGTCCTCAAGCATTCACAGCAACTAATTATCCTCTGTTGTCCTTTATTAGAATAAAATACTTGTCTCTCTGATTAGAATTCTGCAACACAAGGTGAGATAACCAACTATTTTTTTGCAACACTGTTATAGAGAAGTTTGTGAAACTAGCACTAGTGACAAGTCTATGACCACTTATTTAAAGAATCCCATGGGAACTTGTAATGTTTGCTTACAAAATTGAATTGGGATAGTTGACGCAGAAATATTTAAACAAATAAGAACATTCCAAATCATGTACACTTAATAAGGACTGAAGCATCATTGAATTATTTCAGCATGTGATAATTAGCTGAAATAAACTCTCAGATGAATTTTTAACTTGTAATTTAATCTTAAAATGCAAAGCAAAAAAAACTGCAGGTGTTGGAAATCGGAAATAAAAACAGACATGCTGGAAATGATGAGCATTTTTCAAGCAGCATATGTGGAGAGAAAAGCATGTAAATGTTTCAAATGAACCTTTCATCAGAACATAAAATGGTGATTCAATGAAAATTGGGCTATTTCAATAACAGTTAATTATTAAGCATTCTGGTTTAACCTGCAAGCGACAAGTTGAAAACCAAACCCTAACAACTGAGGAATTTCCACCTCTTTCTATTTGAGGAGGTAGCTCACAAATGAAGATTTCTACTCCAGGCAGGGTACCCCATAAAATATAGGAAGGTACTTCAAGAAATGACAGGGCTCTTTAGAAATTTTAAGGAGCACACCAGATGGAATTTTCATGATTTCACAGTGTGGAAGACTGAGTAAATTCCTTTGCAACAAGTCACTTCACAACTGATATCACTATAACTTTAAAAATCGTTTAGCAAAAAAGCAGGGCAGTTCATGACTTTAGTCTTCAAAAACCACTGAACGATGCATGTTTGCTTACCATTATGAATTTTAATACTAGCCAACATAATTTATAATATTTAAAACATTAATTCTAAGGTTGATTTATTTAAAATGACAAATACCTAGTTATGTATGGTGAAATGATTATTATTGGAAGTGGTGTTGTTTACAAATCCTTCCAAACAAATTGAATCGTTTTCATTATTTTATTGTTCTTAGGCAAAAAAGCAAAACAAATAGATTTGAATTCACTCCTGTGTCAACTTGTTGTGAAATCTTTTGTTCAGTAATAAGCATACATAAGTTTTATGACAATGGAAAAATTTATCAGCTGGATCATAAGAGTTCAAGATGTGAGGGGGGAAAGAGAGTTGAGGCTTAGGCTGATAGTGTTAATGGGGAAGGGTAAGAGGAGGCTCAACGGGAGCATAAATGCCAGCATGGACTCATTGAGCCAAGTGCCCTTTTTCTGTGTGATGAATTCTCTATAAAAACTCATTCACAAAAATGTTCATTTAAAAAAAACAATTAATGAGTTTTCATGATGCAGTAGTGGGCTTGAAAATGTAACCTACTGATCTTTTGTGATCCCTGTCCTGGTCAAAACTTCACAAGACCACATTTAGTTAAGATTATAAATGGGAAGATTATTTTTAAATTATTTTCATGCCATTACATTTTGTAGTGGGACGAGAAACTACAGGGATTAAATGTTCTAAATCTTCACAGCATCCAGTCCAAACATGGACTGATGGGCTGAATTTCACAGGTGAGTTGAGTTGGATATCAAAGCAGTATTTCACATCAGGGAGCTCTGGTAAAAGTGGAATTAGTGGGCCAATCAAGGGGAGTGAAACCCAGTGGTTAGAATCATAATTCACAAAAACAGAAGATGGTTGTGGTAATTGGAGGTCAATCATCCCAATTCCAAGACATCACCACAGGAGTAGTTCAGGGCGGCATCCTAGACCCAACTATTTTCAGCTGTTTTGTCAATGACCTTTTCATCAGAAGGTCAGGAATGGGGACACTTGCTGATTGAATAATGTTTAATTCCATGTGCTACTCAAAAAATGAAGCAGCAAGACCTGGACAACATACAGGTATGAGCAAGTAACAATCGTGCCACAGATAAACCAGGCAATGACTATTTCCAACTAGATGAGGGTCTAACCACCTACCCTCGATATTCAGTGGCACTTTCGACGTTGAGTCCTCCGCTATTAACATCCTTGGGTTGAGGGATAGGAAAGGGGGAAATAGGGTCACCAGTAACCAGAAGCTCATCTGGACCTGCTGCGTGAATACTGCGGCTACAAGAAAAAGTCTGGAAATGGGTGTCCTGCAGCAGGTATCTCACCATCAGACGTGCCAAGGCCTTAGCAAAGTCACAAGGTAGAAACATGAAGGGAAACTCATCTTTTATCAAAACCTGCAATTCCCTATCACCAAGAAGGACTCGGATGCATGGGAAAACCAAAACCTGCAAGTTATCCTTTAAGTTGCACACCATCCTGATTTTAAAATATATAATTCATTTTTGTCCTAAATCCTGGAACTCTATAGCCAACAGAACTGTGGAAGTACCTTTAACAGGTGAGCTGAGGTGGTTCAAGAAGGTGGCTCACTATCACCTCCTCAAGGACAATTGGATCTGGACAATAAATACTGGCCTTGTTATGAATGCCCAGGGTCCAAAAATATTGAATTACAGAACTGGGAACACCTTTAGAAGTAACACACACAAAATGCTGGAGGAACTCAGCAGGTCAGGCGGCATCAATGGAGGGAAATAAACAGTCGACGTTTCGGGAAGGGCCTCGACCGGAAACGCCGACTGTTTATTTCTCTCCGTAGAAGCTGCCTGACCTGCTGAGTTCCTCCAGCATTTTGTGTGTGTTGTTCCAGATTCCAGCATCTGCAGAAACTCTTGTGACACCTTCAGAAGTATTACTTTGACTATGAACTGTTTTGCGATATCCTGAAAGGAACGTGCAATGTGCTATATAAATGCAAGTCATTCATCCCTTCGAAGTATAATGTGCATATCATATGGTCATTAAAACACAGCAGGAATAGAAGAACTGAAACCGACCTTCCAGCTGAGATCATGATTTGTTTCTTAACTCTATCTCGCACTCTCACTCTCTCTCTCTGTGCCACATTTCTTATTCACTAACAATAATCTGTATTGACGGATCCAAATGTTTCACCATCCATATATATTTTAGTGGGGAGAAAGTTCTAAATTTCTGTTTGGTAAACATGTTTACTAAATACCGTTTACTCTCTTTCAATTACTCTCCAAATACTGCAAAAGCAATTTTAATTATATCCCCAGCCATGCACACTTTTGATGCCTCTATCAGGATAAATAGGAGCCTAGGAATTGGATCATTAAGTGCCCTTTTAGTTCACGTGCAGAATCGATTTAATCTCGTAGATCTCGTCCCCAATAATTTCCTGATGAAATCAGGCCTACCTTGAAATCACATCAGGTGCTTTCACGTGCTTTTCATGTTAGCATACCTGACCGCCCTCTCTGCCCCTCTGTCTCTCCGCCCCCCACCCACTCTCCGCTCCTCATTCCTCCATGCACCCCACTCTCCGCCCCCCCGCTCTCTTTCTCTCTCTCTCCCGTAATCACACTCGTACTCTCACACTTTCTCCCTTTCTCACTCTCCCTCACACTCGCTCTCTCTCACACTCACTCTCTTGCTCTCCTTCACTCTCACAATACTCATGAGCACATTCCCTCTCACTCACTCTGTCACACACTCATTCACTCTTTCACACACACACTTGCTCTCTCTCACTTGCTGTCTCTCTCTCTCTCACACACACACACACACTTGCTCTCTCTCACTTTCTCTCTCTCTCTCTCTAAGGTATAACCTACAACCACGGCAGAACAGTCTCTGTCACTGCAGAACATCAAAGTATAATGTTACTTTGTTGCTTTTATCATTACTTAAAGGACAGTCTGTTCACAGTTGGAGAACTTAAGAAATTATTGTTCACCTTCGAAAGTCGGGAGTGCTTTATTTAGCTGGTGAGATACTTATGCAATGGATTCTTCATCGATGATATTACTTCAGGGTGGATTGAGAACCATCAATGAAAGCCCTACTCTCACGGAGTCTTCAGAGATACAGATAGGATGTTATATCTCTCTAATCTGTGTGTTTACCTGCCTGGTTTTCCAAGGCCATTAATGAAATATGTCATATTCTGTAGAAAGTCTTTTGACTTCCTCACCAAATGATCTTTCTAAGCTACCACAGGAGAGTTTTTTTGCCTTGTTACCAATTTGCTGTTTCTCACACTTCATGCCTTTCACAATATTTAGTCCAGTCTCACTACCAGTCCTGTCTTTTCATCATGATAAGATGAAAGACAGCAAGGCCTCTTGAACTGGCAGCATCCCTACTGAAGCTCAAAAACTTGGCAGACAGGAACTTGAGATACAAACTCATCTCTTGCATCCAGGAAGAGGAGGATATGCCAGGGGAGGTCAGAACTGAAAGTATGGGCTGTTATTGTTGTACTAGTAAGTGGCTAAAGCTTATGTCTGCAAATGCTATCAATCATACAATTGACAACTTGTTACTTTCATCCTGTCCACAATTACCAACACTTTCAAGCAAGGAAACAAATCTGATCGCAGAAGCTGCAGAGGGATCCCTTGGTTGTCAACGTCTTCCCTCAGGCCAACATCTCCAGAATCGAGGTTCTAACGATATTCCACATCTAAACAATTCCACATTGATCACATGCCAGATGGCAGACTCCCAAAACCTATCCAGTATGCAGGTAAAGCAAGTAATGAGGAAAGCTGACATAATATTATTGTCTATTGTAAGTAAAATTAAATTAAATTCAATAGTAGGGACATTTTGCTTCAGTTATGCAGAGTATTATGTGTCTCATTTAAAGAAGGATGTTAATACCTTAGAAGCAGTTCAGAGCTGGCCTACTAGAATATCACCTTGAATAGCTGGGATGTTTTATGGGGATGGGTTGGAATAATTAGGTTTGTATAGAACCATAGAACACTACAGCACAGAAAACAAGCCCTTCTAGTCTGTGCCAAAACTTTATTCCCCTAGTCCCATTGACCTGCACCCAGTCCATAACCCTCCAGACCTCTCCCATCCATGTATCTATCCAATTTATTCTTAAAATTTAAGAGTGAGCCCACATTTACCACCTCAGATGGCAGCTCGTTCCACACTCCCACCACTCTCTAAGCGAAGAAGTTCCCCCTAATGTTCCCCCAAACCTTTCACCCTAAAGCCATGTCCTCTCGTACTTATCCCTCCTAATCTAGGTGGAAAGAGCCTACTTGCATTTACTCTGTCTATACCCCTCATAATTTTGTAAACCTCTATCAAACCTCCCCTCATTCTTCTACGCTCTAAGGAATAAAGTCCTAACCTGTTCAATCGCTCCCTGTAACTCAACTCCTGAAGACCCAGCAACATTCTAGTAAATCTCCTCTGTACTCTCTCACTCTTACTGATATCCTTCCTGTAGTTAGGTGACCAGAACTGCTCCAAATGTGGCTTCACCAATGTCTTATACAACCTCACCATAACATCCAAACTCCTATACTCAATACTTTGATTTATGAATGCCAGATTGCCAAAAGCTTCTTTACAACCCCGTCTACCTGTGACACCACTTTCAGGGAATTATGTATCTGAACTCCCAGATCCCTTTGTTCCTCTGCACTCCTCAGTGCCCTACCATTACTGTGTATGTCCTACCTTGATCTGTCCTTCCAAACTGCAACACTTCACACTTGTTTGCATTAAATTCCATCTGCCATTTTTCTGGCCCATTTTTCCCGTTGGTCCAGATCCCTCTGCAAGCCTTGAAAACCTTCCTCGCTGTCCACAACGCCTCCAATCTTAGTGTCATCAGCAAATTTGCTGATCCAATTTACCACATTATCCATCAGAGTTTCGAAAAGGCAACTTGATTGAAGCATATAAGAAGAGCCTGAGGGGTCTTGACCGTATGTGGAGAGGATATTTCATCTTGTGGGAGAATCCAGAATGAGGGCTCATTCCTTAAACATGAAGGGGTGCCCATTTATGACAGAGATGAGGGGGAAATTATCTTCTCTCGGACAGTCATGAATCAATGGGACTTTCTTCCTGAAAGGGCAGTGGAAGGAGAGCCTTTGGATATTTTCAAAGAAAAGGTGGATAAACTCTTAATAAGCAATGGGATGAGAAGCAAAGGGATGAAAGGGTACTCTGGGTAGACAGGAATGCAGAGCTGAGACTGCAAGCAATTCAGCTATGAGCATATTAAATGGCAAAGTGGGCTTAACATGACGAGTGGACAACTCAACTAATTCATGTTCTTAGTACTTAGTATGTAGTATATAGTAATGTAACATATGTAGTAAGCTCTGTCACAGCTTTATCACATCGGGTGGTCAGAGAAAATGTTTTGATTATATTTCTCAAAGCCTCCTTCAAAACAATGTAACACGTGCGGTGTCACGGGAATTCCTTTCCTGAGATCATTCAAAATGAAAATTTGAACAGCGTGAACCTCGTCACTTGGGCATCACATCAAACCCACCAAAAATGGTGGAAGGAGCCCAGCATCTCTCATGCTGTCCACTTGCCTGCCCTGTCAAGGACCTCAAACTCACTCCACTTGTGGTAGTTGACAGACATTGGCTTCATCAGCCATCTCAAAACCCACAGAACTCGGTCATCCTTGCATCTAAAGGATCTTTTCAGCAACAGAAAAGTGTTCCACCTCTTCAAAATTAAGGTGCCTGTGGATCATGAAACGATTTCCTTCATTGTTTCGAGAAATGCACTCTCTTCATCCACAGGATTCCCTGAAGATGAAGTATGGGATTTAAGCGGTACTCTCTACTTCTCTGGCCATTCACCATCAGTGCATTCCTAAACCACAACAACGGAAGGCAAGAGATCATACTAGGATCATGACGGAAAATGTCACTGAAGATGAAATTTTGCTGCCTGCATCAGTTGGAGAGGTGGTGCCTTGCAGTACATACCAAGCAGATATGGAGACTTTATTGTCTGCTGCATGCTATACAGCTATGCCAGTCAAAACACACCAACCACTGTTACAAGAGGAAGATCAAGGAGAACGGGAGCTGAGATGTTAGAAAGCAGTGAGGGGAAGAAGAGGAGCAGAAAGAAAAAGGAGACCAGTGGAGTGATGTTCTTGAGCAAAAAACAAACAGCTGGAGGAACTCAGTGGGTCGAGCAGCATCTGTGGGGGGGGAGGATGTTTTTGATCTTGTGTCCACACCGTGTTCTCCCAGCCAAATGGAGGAGGGAGGCATTGGCCCCACAGGAATATATAGGACTCCCCTAATGGAGAGACTATTTTCATATGGATTCTGCAAAACCTCTAATGGGACCAAGCTAACCTCTCCAAAGTATACATCAATGTAGTACAGCAGTAGGCAGCTGCAAAAGGCCACGTGACACAAAATTCCCTCACGTCCCGCTGTGCATATCCATCTGAATTGATGCAAACTGAATCTTGCTCAAACTACTGCGCAAAATACACTTTACTTCCATACATTAAAGAGAAAAATTATAAAATTCCTTCGGCGAAACAAACCTTTGTGCTTCTCTTTTGTACATGGGTTTCACTAGCTTATATCCGAGTATCTCTGTACGGCTGCAAAATGGTTGCTCGAACATTATTCCCTTTCCCTTAGCATCCATGCAGATGCCCCTTGATCAATAATAAGTAACTCTTGCCCTCGTTCAGCTTGTTTGGACTGCTGCCCAGACCAATTGAGGGAGTAGTCTGGCATTGCTAATTGCAGGTTACAGTTGATCATTTTGCCTTAAACGCTGTAGCGGGAGCTGAGTAGATGGGAGATATTAATATCCTAAGCCTGCACACCATGTGGCCTTATAAGGAAGGGACTGGATAGACAATGATGCAATGATTTACTGGCACATGAGCTGCAGTTACATCGCTTCAACTGCTGGTTTTAACTACCTTGATTAGATTACCCATCTTTCTGCTTTATTCAAAAGGAATACAAGTCAACTTTACACCACTTATGAGGTGCCCAGTTACTAGTTTTAGTATCTGTCCACAAAGCACGAGGATCTCTGATTGTGTTTATACTTAATATCAGTCACTACATTCCAAATTATAACATATTACAATAAGCTCATAATTTCACTACTTTTTTTTTAAAAACAATTACCTTAAATCTGTGCCCATTGTTGTCTTACACTCTGTCAACAGAAAACATTCTTTTTTTGTTTGTTTACTCTTACAATTTTGGACTCTATTGCATTTCCCATCAACCCACTACACAGCAAGAAAAATAAGGTAATCCTTGCTTTTCTAATCTTCCCATATAATTGCAGTAGCTACATCTTTTAAAAAAAAATGACTCTGACATTTCTCCATCCTAGCAGATATCTGACCCTGATTCATATTAATTTGGAAGATGTACCTCTTGACCAAACTATGCCATATTAGGGGGAAAAAAAGCTAATGATGTTCTCCCCTTTTTTAGGGAACAAAAAGATTGACATCAAACAAAATCATTTACAACAAATCATAGGTAACTAATAATGCAGCCAATTATGGTTAAACAAATCTGTTGCTCATTACTTTGATGCTTCAAATCCTTTCGCATTTCATGAACTAAGGTTACCAATATGTTGTTCTTGGCCAGAATGAAGTAGGTTTCAAAAAAAAAGAAAACATACGTCTAACCTTGAAAATAAAGCAAATTTAAATTGTACTCTGGCTTTTATGTTTATTTTCCCCTTTAACACAGGAATGCAGCTATACTTTTCATAAGGATGTTCAACATGAAACAAATCTAAATTTGCCAAAATTTAAGGACTAAACAGATAATATTTGTAGATAAACTAATTGTCATACTTGTTCATTATGTAATTTTTGGTATCTGTACTTCAGTTATCTTTAAATGCTGCTCTGATCCAATGTAGATTTTCATAGAAACGCATTCAAGTGGAAACAACCCCTTTCATACGAAATAACTGTTGCAATAATTGTTACCTACCATTGAAGAATTGATATTGGAAGGTTTAAAAAGAGATGCATTGTGAATCACAATGGAGATGAGTGCGATAGTGTTTGCCCGTGAGGAACTTCTAAAATTGTAACAAAAATTACAAATAGACAATGAGGGCATTAGTTGGAATAGCTTCAAACTCATCTTTCTTCTGTCCATTATTATTTATGCCTCAGGTAATTAAACACTGAAGGCAGTTCATTCACTTTATATTGTCATTATGGTGTCCTAAAAAAAATGCTCTACATGTTTAGAATTTTATTCATTGTAAAATGTAAAATTATTTTTTATTTAATGAACATGTCAGTATCTGTGGTATAAATATCATAGTAATAACAAATAAAACAATGTGGAAAATATACATATTTAGTTGAACCACAAATGTGGATTTGCAATGAGCACTTACTATTTTAAACTCCTGTACTGTATACATAGAGACTGCACTTCAGCACATTTAAGTAAATACTCTTTTTTTTCCCTGCATTATTAGTATTTGAAATTTTCCTTGGACAGATTCTTTCCTGAAGTAATGAAGTACTAATTCTTTAATATAATAAATTAATACCGTTTTGACTTTTGATCTAGCCTATCATTATACAACATTAAAGAGGTTTGAAAGAATTGAAGAAACCCTTCAAGTCCAGCTGCATCCAAAATAATGCCCATAGTACAGAATCAGAAAGATGTACATTACCCAGTTACCGAAAATTCCTAAAAGGAGCTACCATTTTGTAAATGCACTATTTTGCAAAATCTAACTTCTGGTTTTTTGACTGTTTACAGTTATTATAATAAGCCATTTGTTTCAAGGCAAATTGCTGTTTTGTTTCTGCATACTTTATAAACAACATTGTGATGTGAAGTGAAAATAAATCCACGCTGATACAAATCAGTGTTATGCCTCTATAAACCATGTGCATAGATAAACTGAAAATAGTGTCTTTCCTCATGGTGTCATCCAATATTGTGATTTATTCTGAAGGAAGTCATTTTGCAAAGTGACAACTGCCTAGTTAGGCATGCTGTCCATGGTCCCTGCTGTAGCAGTCCAATAATTTCAAATCACTATTTGGAAAATTCTTGTTTGAGAACTTTGGCCAAGAAGCCCCATCACAATAAAAACAAATTGATCAGGCAGCTTACTGCAGTCTGTGATTTTAATGCATTCAGTGAAAACCCCAGCTATTTCTATTAGCAATGAGGCCAGTGCCAGTCTTACTCATTAGTATACGGAAATTGTACCTGGCAAAAACTGATACCAATGTGCAGAAAGCAATCACATGTCCAAGTTCAATCCTTTCCTATTTAAATTGAAGTACAAACATTACATGCCATAGGATAGTATGCTTGGTGTAGTTTCACTGATCATTGGCTAGGTTATGAAAGGAAATCAAGATGGGTCCATGGAAATTACTGGTGAATGAGTGGCTTTCACCCATGGGAACGATAGAACTAATGATATAAACTGCCATCTCACAATTTTGATACTATTTCAGCCAAGTTTCATGGTTAGTTGATAGTGGATATTAAAATATTAAAAAGGTAGCCTTGGAAACCTTTAGATATTCCATACACAAAAGCCACTTTAAAGGCCTTGTGCTGTGAATGTGTACTTTTACATTTGAAGCAGAAGTTTCCATAATGCAAAGTTGTATTAAAATGGGACTTCCCCTATCACCACACCCTCAAATGCCTCCTGCCAAGAGGGAAAATGCTGGAGAAACTGTGGTAGAATTAGATGGCATTGATACATTTGGGGAGGATTGGGGCATTAAGGGATTATGGGGAAAGGGTGTGAAGAGATCAGTGGAAGAGCTGTGGAGTTTAAACATGTATGAAAACTACTTCATCAATGTACATAATCTGTAAAATAGATCCATTTTCTACATGTATGCTTTCCAATTCATTGGTCATTCTTTGAAAGTACAAAATCATTAAACAGTTTAAAATCATTTATCTTATTGTTCTTCCTGTAGGTTTGCAGTACTAAAACAGAATATTGGCTTCTATGGTGAGCTGTGACCCTAAGTGTTACATATTGTTATGAAATGTGACATTTGCAAATAAAAAAAAGGGCCTCAAAAATCCCAAGCATGGGATGGTGAAAATCTGAGTTCACTTGTAGGCCAAACTAATTTTGCCAGCCTTTTTCCTATTCAAATATTGCATTCAGAACTGCAAGGCACCATTTGTTTGGTGCACTGGAATATTGGAGTACCTAGAGACTAGATGACATGGACCTTGTGCCACTAGCACCACCTCCAACTGCAAGGTCAGGTTAAAAAAAAAGGTCCACTGCAGGAACCAAATTCTTTATGCTAATTCCACCAACCCCACCCTCAAAAACAAACCGATGTGGCATTCTTCAACTGTGGCAGAGACTCAATAACTTCCTTCTCTCCAGAATTGTCCTTGCTACTGGATTCTCACATTAGATGCCATTATCACTTCAAAGACCAAATTTCAACTGCTGCCAGTAATCTGCTGGACCATACAGAAGGAAAACACCAAGTTCCTCAGAACTCATTTGATGCTATTTGTTAGTGGGTTGCTGCATGAGCTACAGGGCAAGATTGCTAGTTATGCAAATCAAGGTCCTGAATCAATATTGATACTTAATCTGTAGTACCAAACAAGCAACATGCATATTCAACCAAAGCATGGTAACATGAGCTTTGACAACCTGTTAATTTCTCAGTGATTAGAGTGAAACCTCAAGTTTAAAGCATTCTAAATTTACTTTCATACATATAGAGCAAGCATTATGATGGTGCAGTAAGTATTTTTTTCAAAAAGCTTATACAGGCAACCCATTTTATGGGGGGGGGGGGGCAAAAAGGAGGGACTGTGTGCAGGACAGTGGAAGGTGCATTCCTGGAAAGCTATTGTGATTTTCCTCATCACTAATCCACATCTCAGCATGTGTCAAGAGGTGAGAACTCAAAACAAAAAAAGTTTTTCAATGCTATAAATAAATTTGAGAAGTTTATTCTGTTTTTCAGATCATATGGTAGTGATTTGTGAATTCTGTTAGGGCAACTTTGTTTCCCCAAACTGCTGTAACACAGGGGTTGCCTACATCTTAAGTTTCCTCCATACCCAGTGGCAGGTTCTTCCATCTCTTGGGCCAGAGTCCAATTACTAAAAATGGTAACTAATAAAAGCTACAAGTTTAGTATCAGTACATTTTTAGTGGAAGGGTCAGTTTTGTTTCCCCAAGGTAGCAAAGTGAATTTCATTCATCTGTTATACAGCAATACTAAAGAGCTTTAATAGAAAAGCATGCCTGTTCCAATGCAAGATCATTCTCTACAGCAATAAAATTGATAGTAGTAATACATTTGAATAAGCTGAAGGGGGCTCATTCATCACTTGGACTTTGAAGCTATAAAATCAATACACTAATGTTGGGCCAGTACTTGCTGGCCTGCTATCCTTCACACCAGCATGTAACTAGTGACCAAAGTTACATGGCTAACTAATTTGCATGCTGCTGGTAGTAAAGAGTTAAATGCTAAATTAAAGCAAAAAGTAATTTATCTTCCCCCTTTGCCTCAAATCTTTGCCATACAATTAATAGGGTCTTGATTTGAGAGCTAGGTCTTGCCTGTTGCAAAATCCAAGAGGCAATAACCTCATCATAATACTGGGTAGTCTCCAAGACTGGACTCCATAGAGTCCAGCAAAAGAGTGAACTGACAGATCTCAGCCATCCAAAATCAGTCAGTATACCCTGAACTTCAGTGCACATTTCAAAAAGGCACCAATTGGAATTGCCAGCAAATGGGAAAAAAGTGGTGGTTCTCCACCTCCCCCCCCCCCACCCAAAAACAAAAATCACTAGCTTATATTAAAAAAATAAAGAACAGAAAATGCTGGAAACAGTCATGTCAGGCAACTGTCTCTTCCCACAGATGAGGATGTTTCAGGTCAAAGACCCTTTGTCAGAGCTGGAAGAGAGAAACCACATTTTCCAATGGCACAGAGGGGCTTTTTGGGGTGTGGGGGGAGGGGAAGAAAGAAAAAGAAAGAAAAAAAGTGGGGAAATAACTTTTAAAATTAACTTCATTCAATTTTGTTAAAACCACATAGAAACTTAATTGGTACAACTTTAAAATATTATGAAGTGCAATTGGTCAAGTTTATTCACAACTTCTATTACTGCATCCATTTCCCCCAACCACCCTCCCCCCCCATATACACAACCACCAAAAAAAAATTTCTTAATTGACAGAAATTAATAACAAAGGATGAAGCATTATAATCAGTGTTTATTGTAGTTTTTTGTAGATATCTATTACTCACACAATGATAATTAGCACTGCTGAATAAATACACCATGATTTTAGTTTGAATTATTCTGGACAGGTTGATAACTGATTGAAAATAAATGCAACTCAGATAGCAATGTTTTGATGGCCAACTTCATTTGCACATAATAGAAAAATGTGGATGCAAAGAAAGTTACTTTTGTTGTAAATAAAACATGGCACTCACTTTATAAGCTAATGCTACTTTTGAAAATTACTTATTAGCAAAAAAAGTCTTCTTTACAACATTAATACAGGCAACCCACACGTTACAGTGTGTGGGGTGGGGGCTGTGGCCAGGCAAGGTTGCATTCCTACAAAACATTCCTCATTGCAGTTTTTCTGAAATACAATACTGTGTCATCAGTGCACATGTCAAGAAATTAGGGTTGGAAAAGTTGTACTCCTTGCACAGTTTGGGGGGGGGGGGGGGAGCAAGAGTGGATTTTATTTCATCTCAAATGTTTTTGGTGGTGATTCGTTAATTACTCAAACAGCCGTAACTTGGGGGTTGCCTGTATTGACTCAAGTGATGGCTTATAAATAGTTTAGTTGAAAATGTTGATTAGATCTTAAAACGCAATACAAAAAAAAAGAGTAGGCTTTCTCTAGTCAGTTGCTCAGTGGCAAAGTGCAGAATCCAATGTAAATAAAGAATAGAATTGTTCTATTGCAAACCTGATTTAGAAGACAAATGCAAGTTGTTCAAATTAGCATTTTCTATAAACCAACTTGCAATCCATGACAGAAAAAGGGCAAAATTACAAATTTCAGTTGTTCTATTTAAAATAAATAGCTCAAAATTACCCTATTGTATGCCCCAGCCATAAAATACATGCAAAATTTGAGACTTAAATTTCGATGGGAAAAGACAGTCCTATAACTATGATAAAGTTGAAACATTAAGATTTTGTCACCTCGAGGATTCAACTGCAGTTCTCAAGTAAACCTTGTGCAGCTATTCAAAGGGAAACTCCAATCGAATTGTAATGATCAAATCAGATCACAATAATAATTTTTAAAAAATCACTTAGTGCCTCGAGACCAACTAGTTATTAGTTTTGAAAATAAGAGCAAAATAATTTGCAAGATCTTGTAGATAAATTACAGAAAGGTTCTAGAGATGGCAAGCTTAACTCAAGTCTGAGCTGTTGGTAGTATCTAATGATGTTCAAAAGGTAGAGTTCATACATTGGAAAGCTCAAATGATTTCTAGTACATACAGCAATAACCAAAATACTGGATCTGCTACATCAACTTTATGTTTCCACACTAAAAAGGAACCTCAACATAATGTACAGTGACCAGTAATTCAAAATTCTAATCTTTCAGGAATCAGCTATTTGGAGAAGCCTCTGCTTCAGAAACTTTATTCAATTTACTTAACAATTCTCAGCATTACTTTTCTTTCTGTACTTGAATAGCAAAATCCAACCTTAAATTCAAAATTGTCCTAACCATGCTCAACCTATTGCTGTGCTTGTTGTAATCAAGTTGTGCAACTGCATTTCTACATTTTGATTAGTATACAGAATAAGTGATTAATTTTAAAAACTGGCACAATAAGAACACAAGTTAGGAGTTTATAGACTCAAATCATTCTTACCTACATGACTTTCTATAAGATTCCATTGATTATACCTCCTTAACTACATTTGAACAGCACCAAATATCTTTTTTTCTTTGTACATGGGCCAAGCTTGTAGCCACTGATTGTTGATTTGAGTTACTTATTGGGCTTTGTATTGTGAAAGTGAACAAAGTATGATCACTTTTCATTATTTAGGCAAATTGCAGTGAGCTGATAACAGAATTTGTCCATATTGGTTTGAGGTAAAAATTCAAACAAAGGTTTAACTCAATCAAGAATTTTCCCCACCCATAACCCTTCCTCCAGCCCAAGCCCACACATTTTTAAAAATACTCAGTCATGCAAAATTCAGATAAAGATGCACTTCTCTGACCAAGAAGAGATTCTCTTTTGCCATGTCCATATCCAACTCCATGATTTCATACAAGTTTGTTTTTTGTAGAAAGATTTCTTGCCCATCTTTCATCAGTCAGGCCAATCTTCATTCCAGACCCAAGAACAGGGAAGATGCTTCTCTGATTTTAATAATCTCCATTGACACTGATGTAAAGTACTACAAGTAGGAATCAAATGAGAAAATTCCATTTTGTATGCAAGGGACAAAAGTCAACAGAAATTAACTACCCCAGCTTTCCATTTTTGCCAGCAAAATCTCTCATCTGATCATCAATATTTACTAAGTTTAAGAAATATTGCACTGTTCAAAATTCAGCATGGATATTAGTACTTAGAGACCATTTATAAAAGGTCCTATAAGATGCAACTTTTTAGGATATAGAAAAGAACAGCAGCACATGAAACAGAATTTAATCAGGAAAGTCTCCTGAAAATTGCTAGTAACTGGAATAAATTAAAATTTAAGCAATATAATTGTACAAAAGCTAAACAATCTCAAGTGCAAAAATTAATACTTCTAGGCAAATAGTTGGACACTTTACCTGCCATACAAAAGGACTACCACTTCATGGTGAAAAGCCAAATATGACAGACACAAGATTGCGTATTACCATAGTCTTTGATTCCCCTGCACCCACCCCCCCCCCCCCCCCCCCCACAATGAGAGTAGTTGGCTTCATTTCAAGTTCCAAGTGTCTGCACGAAGTTAGTGATGATGAGAGAGAGGCATGGGTGAGTACTGTGGGCAGATTGTTGCTCTATGCCAGACAGGCTGCCAAGTGCAATATTAGAATCCATAGTTCTTTACAAGTATCCTAAAGCAGATTAACAGTCTATCACTGACCCCAAGAATCCAAACAATTGGTACCATCTTTAAAGCCAATTGATGCAAGGAAAAAATTCAAAGAAATTTTTGTACAGTAGTAAAATGCAAAAGCCTATAGCTACCTTCATGAATTGGGTAATTTATGAATACCTCAAATCCCCAGAGTAGATATGTAATGTTTTCCAAAGAAAAATACATTATATTGGAAGTGAAAGCCGGCATTTACCAAACATGTTGAATTTTATTATACTCCATTGTTTAAATGCATTTTGTATTTTTAAAGAGCAATTGGACAAAAATGTCAATTGCTGCTTCCTCAACAATCCCATAATCCAAAAATTTACCAAGTAGTAGGCAAATATACTGTACTTGAGCAACCATAAAGGCAAATCCCCATTGAACCCCCCGAAAAGATTGTTGTGCAACCACCACAAAGTAAATAATGTATCTGAGGTAAAGAGGATGAAGGCCTTAATCACACTTAGAAAATCAAACGTCCAAATGACCCCAAATCACTTCCTCCTCCAGCAGCTGGGCCACAACTTCCAGAAGAACCACCATTTTCATCATCATCAAAACGTCTCCACCATGATGGCATAGTAACAGGTGTTATACAGTCAGCTCTTTTCCTTGCTTCCTTTTCTTCTTCCTAGGAAAAGGTTTTAATATGCTTTCAATTAACACATCTTAAATAACTTACACTCCCACCCCCACCACACTTTTTAGCCCTTTAATTGTCTGGTACATTTGACTTTTCTGTTAGCCAAATTGTTTGCCTTCCTGTAGTTCCTGAAGCTGGAATGCCTTGTGGTCCACTCAAGCCTCACATCAGTACTGCTTACAGGCCCTTTGTGTACATATTTGCTGCCACATTTCCTTATATTACAAAAAGAGCTTCCTAGTTTTCCTCCAGAAATACCCAACTGCTTTTAGGCTCATTTCTGGTGGTGGTGTAATGTTGGACTAGAATGAACAAAAGGCAATCATGGGGAGATACAGCATAGAAACAGGATCTTTGGGCCACTAAATCTGCATCAACCAACAACTTTTGTTTATACACTAACTGACCCTAACCCATTTTACTGTTTCCATTACTCCTTTCATAGTTTATGCAATCTTTACTCTTAATCTAACCTCTGGAGCCCTGACATGTTCAAAAATCTCCACTGTACTCCTTACAAGGCCAATATACCCCAAGGTGCATTGCTCAGAATAGTACACAGAACTCCAGATGAGTCTAACGAATCAAGAGAAGAAGGTATCAAAAGCAACTAAAATGTTGCCATTAATCTTGAAGATTGCAAGACAATGAAGAAATTATGCTTTGCATCTTATTTGGGAACACCAGCTTGGTGGATAGGATACTATATTTATAGCCCCTGACCTGATGCAGGGTTTCAACCGGAAACACCAACAGATGCTGCTCAATCTGCTGAGTTCCTCCAGCAAATAGTTTGTTGCTCCACATTCCAGCATCTGCTGTCTCATAGGTGTACTTTTTTCTGGTCTTTTAAAGGATACATTAGTCTGTATTCTAACAACAATAGCAAATTGAAGGGTAGGGTTGATTTGGTAAGGTAGACATGGTTGGAGAATCAAGAAAACAAGTGTTATAATTTGATCAATGGCATTCAGGACATACATCTTCCAAGAAAAAAAATACATTCAAGTATCTACTATATTATAAATCAAAGCTTTCAAGAAACAAAAGTAACAAAAGCATGTAAAACAAACAAATTATTATACATATCTAGTTTATCCTAATTGAAAAGGCATATGGAGGTTCTAATGACACTTTTGCATTGCAATTAAATACTTGTGATCTACAAACATGTACTTAACGGCATTATTCCCTTTATCTTTCTCTAGCCTTTTACAATCTGAGCAAGTGAAACAGATTGGGAATACATTTAGCAGCCATTTGGATAGGTATGGATTGGTTAGCCAAAAGCAACAAGGATTTGTTAAAGATAAATAGTGTCTAACTTACTGGTTTTTTGATGAAGTAAGCAAAATAAAAAGTGGAGGGGAGATAGTTACAGAATCATAGTGCACTGAGAGACTTATTCCATGCTGTGTCTCTGCATCCACATTGATCAACCACCCAGTTAAACTAATCTCTTTTTTTTTAAAATTATTCTTCACATTCTCATGAACTGCTCCCAGATGCTACCAGTCATCTATACACTAGGGGCAAATGTTGCAGTGTATATGTATTCCTAAACATTTGATGTAGTTCCACATAATAGGCCCATCATCAAGACCGAAGGCCATGGAATAGGTTGTGGGCTGTAGAAGCCCAAATAGAAAGATGGCCAAGTAAAAGGAATCACAAGTTGTGAAAAGATTGTTTTCCATACAGAAGGCAGGCATACAGTGAAATTTTCCAGCAGTGAGTACTGGGATCACTGGCTTTATTTACATCAATAATTTGGACTTTGGTATAGATGGCACAAATCTTCAAGTTTGTAGATTATACAAAATTTGAAAGTGTATGCAACCAAGGACAGCAAGGCATAGTTGAGCAAAATGGGCAGATGCATAGCAAATGAAATTTAAATATTAAATGAAGTTTTACATTTTGTAGGAAGGCAAGAGGCAATAAAAATGGAGGGGCAAAATTTTAAAAAGAAACACAAGAACAGGAGACATGTAGGTATTAGTCATGGGCTTATTGGGATAGTCAGCATGGCTTCATGTGGTGGAGATCCATCTCACACATTTGATTGAGCTTTTGTTTTGAGAAGGTGACAAAGATGATTGCTGAAGGTAGTGTAGTGAGTGTTATCTACATGGGCTTTCATAAAGCATTTGACAAGGTCACTCATAGTAGGCTAGCTCAGAAGACCAAGTTACATGGGATCCACAGTGAATTGGTAAATTGGATACAAAATTGGCTTAGTCATAGAAGTCAGAGGGTAGTGGTAGAGGAGTGCTTTCCTGACTGAAGGTCTGTAACCAGTGGTTTTCAGCAAGGGTCAGTGCTGGATCCTCTTATTTGTAAAGTATCACACAAAAAGGTGATTTGGATGGACGTGTAGGTGGTCTGATTATTGAAACAACAAAAGTTAGTGGAGTTGTGGATAGTGAGGAAAGTTGAAGGATATAGACCAGTTAGAAATATGGACAAGAAATGGTAGATGGAGTTTAAGCTGAACAAGTGTGAGGTGATGTATTTTTGGAGGAGATCAAATGCAAGAGGATCATGTATAGTAAATGGCAGGACCCTTAAGGGCACTGATGTACAAAGGGATCTTGGGGTGCAAGTCCATAGCCCCCTGGAAATGGCAACACAAGTGGATAGGGTGGCTTGCTTGCCTTCATTGGTCATGACAGTCCAAAAGCTGGCAAGTCAGGTTGCAGCCATATACAAAAAAACTGGTTAGGCCACATTTGGAGTATCATGTTCAGTTCTAGTCACCACACTATAGGAAGGATGTGGAGCCTTTGGAGAGGGTGTAGAAGAGGTTCACCAGGATGTTGCCTGGATTAGAGTGTATTAGCTAGAGAATGGGTTGGACAAACTTTGTTTTCTCTAGACTGTCAGATGCTCACAGGCAACATTATAATACTATACAAAATTACAAGAGGTGTAGATAGGGTAGATAGTCAGCATCTTTCTCCCAAGGTGGAAATGACAAATACTAGAGGGCATAAATTTAAACTGAGAGGTGGAAAATTTTTTTTAAAGTGGTAGGTGCCTAGAGCCTGCTGCCTCCAAGGGAGGTGGTAGCAGAAGATATGATAGCAACATTTGAGGCATTTAAACAGACATGAATAGGTAGGGAATAGAGGGATAGAAACCACATGCAAGCAGATGGTATTAGTTAGACTGGCTTAATGGTCAGTGCAGACATGTACTGTGCTGTACTGTTTTATGTGCATAGTTTATTGAAAGCAGCAGTGCAGGTTGAGAAAGTAGTTAATGCAGCATTCAGCATCCTGGACTTATCTAAAATAGCTCCATTTGTAATCTACTAGATTTATCAATTGTTATGAAGCCTTACAAAAATTAATGCAAAATGGTAAGAGTCATAATATCCTTAAAATCAAGTTTGGTAAACCAATTAGTTTCAAAGTTAACATCAGTCTAAATTACCTACCTGTAAATATTGAATGTTGTCCCTGGAGATGGCTTCTATCAACTCTTTGTTTAATCCTGCTTCTCCATACAGTCCCACATTAGCTGAAACAGGTTCACCATCAGAGCAAGACTGTCTTGTTAATCGCTGTCTGTAGAACAACACATAAGCAGTGTCTTTGGGAAAGTAATTTGTAACATTGCTGATGGATTCAAATGATGAAAATGAAACTCTGGTGTCATTATACAAATACCATTTTTCATCAGCTCTACCCTCAGCATCCAAAATTTCACTTGGGCCAATTACAGAGTTAGCATCCACACATTCTCTTGCATAGCAATAGTAATGTCCACTTTCAGAAGATATCCCAGAGTGCACCACTACAGAACAGAGGTCATATATAATTGACAAATATGTAGTATCCTCTGCAAAAGGTTTCCAGTTTCCCAGTTCACATTGTTGATTTTTACCATGAATTGTGTGTTCATCCTTTGAGTCAATCCTAATGGGTAGTTTAAGGACTAAAGGAACAGATACATTATCCAGTATCTTTCTGCGCTTCATAGTTACAAGATCAAAGGAGAATCGTAATAAAGTCAAGATAAGATAATGTGGATTCCCAGTTAATTCTACCACTTTTTCTGCTTCCTGTAATGAGGTACATCTATTACAGTAATATCTGTTATCACCCGACAGCATTTCTGGTGAAAGAAAGTAGTTAATGAGGTCAGACACTGATCTACAACTTGCTGAGTCGCATACTTTCTCCCCAGAGGCCACTGCAAAATCATTCCGCAGCATGGAACTAAATGGAGAGGAATCATAATTTTGCATTACTCTAGATGAAGGATCTTCCTTCTTTCCTTTTCCATGGGAACCCATTATTTCAGATGGTACCATTCGCAATGAAGGCTCTTTAGGTTTTGTTTGTGTCTGTTTATTTGGAGATTTAGCAGTCATGTGTTGTTGCTCAACTTGTGATGCCAAATTATCTGCACCAGTAATCTTCATTGTAATATTAGGGTCAGTTGAATGATCACACCTTTGTAGAACCTTGTTAGGTGGTGGAAATGCAAGGGAAAGATCTGTAAAAGCTTCCTCTCGGAAGGAAACATTACAACAACAATGACAAAGGATCCTAGTCACCATCTTCCCACCAAACATTCTTTCTATTAATGTTTTCCCTGGATCTTGACCTTCTATACGAGTTTCAATGCCTGAATGTCTCTGTCCATATGAAGTTCCTTTCCTAGTCTTCTCTTCTTCATGTAGCCTTGAAAATAAAATTAAATATTTAGCTATAAAAAATAGGGTTGGCAATTTCATGATATCAATTAACCTTCCGGTTAAGAACCCAAACTTAGTTCTAGACATTACAAACTTGGAACAGCAAATACAAATGAATTACAACTACAATATAATTTTAGACAGTTATGATTACTTATTAATTAGCTCTTCTGATGATTTAACAGAAGACAGACAAACACCATTTCCACCCCAAGCACAGCAGGTCAAAAGCAAATTTAAATAGTCTATCCATGGCAAAATAAATGACGACATTAAGGGCATTAATGCTTCAAAATTTAATCCACCTGCTACGATACAAAATATAGCCATCAAAATTTGAAGTTTAATAATTCTGTATGTTTTCAAGTAAAATATTTGAATTTGCGAGCACAGGCATGATACAAAAACAAAAAAAATGCTGGAAACACTCAAAAGGCAGGACACACCTACAGGAGAAATGGAGTTAACACTTCAGGTCTGATGAAGGGCATTTGATCAGAGATGTTGACTTTTTCCTTTTGCAAGTGCTGTCTGATCTGATGAGCATTTCCAGCATTTTGTTTCAAGTTTGAGATTTCCAGCATCCAAGATCATCCAATGCACACGGACACAAATAATCTGCCACATTTCAGAGGGAAACCCAACTGGATGAATAGAATAAGAAATGGGAACAGGAGTAGGTAATTTATACCTCGCTACTTTCCTGCCCATCACTTTATTCCTGTATTCTCTTAATATCCAGAAATCTAATCTCTTGAATACAATGAGCATGCCTCCAGTCCTCTTGGGTAGAGAATTCCAAAGAATTAACTAACCTCCATGTGAAGAAATCTTTCAGTGCCAAATCCCAGAATCTGGAGGCTGTGAGCAGCCGCGCACACCCACCACCCCCCCCCAAAAACACATCCCTCTAGATTGCTTAGACAGGTGAAACATCCTTCTTGTTAAGCCTCCAATGTCACCTTTCATTCTTCTAAAATAGAAAATAGACTTCTAAACTATTCAATCTTTCTTTGTATGACCAACCAGTTATTCTTGGAACCACTCTGGTGAACCTTCACTGCATTTTTTTTTTATATAGCAAGTATGTCCCTCTTAGTAAGAAATCAGAATTGTACACCATACTTGGGGGGGGGGGGGGGGGGGGGGGGTCCAAAAGATAATGGGCAAGACATCCCTATTCTTGTACTCAAAAGCTCTTGCAATAAAAGCAAATACTGTTTTCATTGCAAGAGCTGCTTCAAACTGTCTGTCAGATTTGATTAACCAATTTATTGTTGTATACATCTGGGTACAATGAAATTCCTTGTTCACATGAAGCTCAGTAAACAGTTTACATGGTAATAATAAATGCATCAATGAGCACAACATATGCACATTATGAACAAGGACACTCCTTGAACAGCTTTCTCCAATTTCATTGCAAAAAGTATTTAGCAATTCTGTTTTTCCTGCTTAAGTGGGTAACTTTGTATTTTTCTTCCATTATACCCCTTCTGCCCAGTTGAGAGTACTCAGCTTATCTATACACCCTGAAGACTTTTTGCATCCTCAAAGCTATCCACATTCTCATTTAATTTCACATCATCAGCAAATTTGAAAATTTTACATTTCGTCTCCTTCAATGTAGATCGCGAATGATTGGGCTTCATGGATTTCTTGGGTGTAGGATGTTTCCAATCAAATTTACTGTGACGCCACTGCATGGATACTATGCAAAGGCTTTAACTAACTAGGTCTTCAACTTATGTCCCAAATAATTTTTCATTATTACTGTTAGTGATTATTCTGGAACTAGGTGGTTAGAAGGCATTAAAGTGAAAAACCAGTCTTCAAATAAAAAAAGCAAGCAGAATTTAATTGTGAACCAGTTTAAGGCCACCTAAACCAATCACAGGGGTGGGACATTTGGATTCTGTGCCATTGCAACTATGCAGAGCAAGATAATGGATGAATGTTCATGTTAATCCTCTTGTGGGAACCCTCATGATGAAATCAGAAGGCATTAAGTGGCCATCTCCAGTATTAAAACATTGTTAAAGGCATATTCCTGCTACATAATTCAGGGCATGACTGTTTCGTCAATTAACATTCTAGCTATATGCATATTCAGGGAGCCATCCCTCAACATTAACAAAAGGAGATTTTTGGGAGTCTGGTATTGTGCTCAGTACCTCTCAGACCAGTCACAAGAATTTGAATACTCAGTTCTGCCATTTGGATGTGGTCCCATTGCAAATGAGAATCTGCAAAGTTATCAGTCCAAATTCAAGATGTAGTAGGTAACTATAGGCACTGAAACTGTAGTTGCAGTTATCGTCCGTGTTTAAGTAATAGGCCTGTGTGACGAATAAAGACCTTTTATATCTATCAGCTTCAGTGCCTCTAGTGACTCACAGTCACAATATGGTTTCTTTTATTGATTCATCTGCTAACTAGATGAGTTTTAATTTTATTTTTACCTCTTATAACAAAGTTACAGGGCAATATAATTAAAAAGGAATGAAAAGTATAAATTTAAGCAACTTTCATCATTCTGTATGCTTCATCTGCCAGCTACGTGGTGACTAGTTTCAAATAATATGGCACTGCAAGATGTGAACTGGTTTGTATTAAGGCAGAGAACTGGCTAATATGTTTACTGGCTTCTGAAAATTTACACTGTCACTTTGCATCATGTACAACATAATTACATAAATCAGTTTGTACAGTAAATTCCCAAAGTCTTTTGTTTTGGAATTAAATTACTTTCAAGAATAGATTCTGCAAAGGATGCAACTATGATCTCCTTTTATTATGAAGGATTGCAGTCATAGCCCGAACTAATTCCATCAGATTTCCATGATGTCCAGACAAGCAGTTATCCAGACTGAAATTTCTTCCTGCTCCAGAGAAACCAAATTTTTTATTTTGAAAGACCAGCAAGCTGATATCAGAACACTAAACTGGTAGCTCCTGCACCAATAGGTATTGGATTAACTACAACTCAAATTGACTGATGCCTGCCAGCTAATGAGACAGAACCACCCAGATGATCTGCAGTAATGTGATATATCAGTACATTTTCTTCCATTTAAGATGCAGAGATCCCAAATGAGCACACCATTATTTTTTTGGAAGTGAATGTAAAATCTAAAAGCTTCTCTAGCAGAGCAAAACCCCCTGACCAAAGCTTGTGACAGTCACATCAGATTTCACTTGTCCTTAAAAAGGCCACACTTGCTTAGCATTCACAATGACAGTCACTTTAATATCTTGCTGATTCTTTCCACCTATTCTAAACTAATTTTTGTCCAAAAATAGGAGGTTCATTTTCTGCCATCAACCAACCAACTCTCAATATCTCCCTCTACTTGAGGGAATCTTGTCTCCTAATTCCCACATTACTCATTTCCCATCTTCTGATATCTTAAATTAAGAGGCCCATGACAAATACAAAATGTAATGGTACAGATGTGTCCTTCTCCCAAACAGAAGATTCATTTAATCAAAAATGGAGTTACTCATGCCCTTTCTTACATTAGGTCCTATTTCACTCCTCCTCCCCCCCCCCCCCCCCCCCCACCTTACTATTTTATTCACCTACCCTTCAGTCCCTTTATTTTCATTCCTACTAATATTTTCATTTCTTTCCTCTACCAATACAGATGACTAGCAATGATTGACATTAGCTTCAATACTAAAGTCAATTTCAGATAGATTTTCTGCTACAAACATGTAGTTTACAAGAGGCCCTTGCAAATGTGGTGGTAAAGGGAATACTAAGCTCAGCTTGTTCAAACAATTAGATCTTAATCTAATTAATTGCATAGGACACAGCCAGGACTAGATTTTCTACATGTTCAGTATAAAATTTTGTATGAACCAAAGTAACAACTTTTCATAGCATCATAAAGATGATAGTTCACCCTCATCTCCCAAGAGAAGCTGGCTAAAGGGGATTAAGGGGAGGAATACAATGGAAGGAACGTAGAGCACATAGGGGGTAGAGGCAAAATGAAGATGCGCAAAAGGAGATTAAATATTTTTCCTGCAAAACTAAACTCGATGGGGCAAGAGAATGGACATAGAAGCAAAGGGAAGGAAGTGAAAGGTGAACAGTAGCAGAGACCAGTACTACCTGCTGGTGACAGCAATAATAAAAGCAATAGAGACTTCAAAAGTTAGTGACACCATGCACATAAATGCTACACAACAGCTAACATCCACTACAGAGCAAACAGTTTTGCTCAAGAGCATGACACAAAGCTTTGCAGGCAATCATATTGATACAGCTAAATCTTTCAGATAAAGATCAAGACAACAAGGCAATACAATAAGTAAACATGGGGATTGGCAGGTAAAGTAGGCTTGCAATTAGGGGAAAAGTCTGTTGCTAGTTTAGTTTAAAAAAAGGAGAATAAATAGGAGAACATTAAAAGTGGGGAAAAAAGGGACAATTTTAAAAGTATGAGTTTTCCTGAAAGTTTACAAATTTCAACCCAAAAAAATGGTATCCCCGTCTTTAGAAACAGGACAAATTAGAAGACAGATTTACCCCTTTTCTTTAGATCTGTCAGGATAAGATAACAATTTGAGAGAGACTCACTTAGATGGAAAAAAAGACTTGAAAGTCTAGCCACAGCTGGTTGCCACTGGGAGAACTGGAGAAGGAAACTACAGGTGAATGATTACCAAGTACAATGAGCTTAAGATACTCATTTACAATTAGAACTTATAACCAAACAGCAGAAAGTTGAAATTGCTGTTTATATTCAAGAGAAGATCAACTACAACCATTAAGTGACAAATAAAAATCAAAAATGTGGTCATCATGGATTGATAGTGTAAATCAGATGCACACCAGGCAAAGAAAGGAACACTTAAAATGAGTCTTCAACTAACCTGTCCAATAGATATCTTAAATACTCTGAACAGTCTTGTTGCGCCCCTTGATTAAACCATGGAGGAGATGAAGCTTTCAAGAAACTACTGGGAGAGATGGCAGGTCTCTACGTATGCAAAACAGAAAGGAAAAAAATTATTTCTACTAGAGCCAAGGAGATCCATAAGTTGTTAAGATGTGTGTTCCTTTAAATTTATGTTCCAGTCGCACAATTAGTCACAAGAATAAATTATATGACTAAGCAGCTAATCCAATATCCTTCCTTTTCCATCTACAAAAGATACACAAGCATGCATAAACATTATTGGTAGTAGAATATTCATAATCTGAAAACATTCAGTAGACCAAATCTTACATAAACTTTAAAGTTGATCAGTAAACGATTACTGCATATACTTACTTCAGCATTCTATTAATCTGTTCATGTTGCATATCTGATCAGGTGAAACAAACTGACTTTTGTTGGTCATCATCCACCCAAAAATTATGTATTTGACAATTCAAATCAGAAGTGGTTGAAAATAAATTAAAGGATTAGCAAATCCATGGCATCGTGGGTAACTTTTCTCCTTTAAATTTACAACCTCTGAAGGAAATTTTCCAGAAATAAAGGGAATTCAAAACATACACCAGAACCTGTCCAAGAGGAGTTAATTCACCTCAAGAAGCACATTTTCAAAGAGAGACCCCACTGGGAACAATTTCAACCCATTAACACAGGTCAGTCAGCCTGGAACATGCTTTCTGCAAGCTGGCAAACGGATTAATGCTGGTCTTTAAACACAGATTGAATTTACGATCAGCAAAAAAGGGAAAGATCCTTCAAAATAAGATAACAGATAAGATAGCTGTTTGGAGGAAAAGATCAAATTATTGGAAGCATACAAGCCAAGCAAACAGTGATGAGATAGTTTGGCTGGATAAAAAGATATCTGAAAATGACTGTTTACATTCTGAATTGGCAGCAGCAACAACAACAATCCTGCAAGTCAGGGATCATCTCTACTGCACGTGGATCCCTAGATAACCCAGTAGTCAGATTCCAGAATCAAACTTGACCAATCTGTAAAAGGCAAGGATATTTCCTTTCAGATCAGTTGCCTGCTGGCAGGGTTTCCCCACCCGACCCTTTCTTCCCTCTTTCACTTTATAGCTTTGAGGGCAAAGATTTCCCTCTAAGCAGGCTATGGCTGTTGGAGTACGTAGTGCCACATTTTTAATCTCCACCCACCCCAAACAACCATAGGATCACTGACCATCTGGGAGTCAAGAGTTTATTCTCATCTTCCAGAATATGGCATCTGCATACAATATTGGATCTAGCAAAGTTGCTGCACAAGCATCATTGCCTCAATGGTGGGGACTTCATTCTCTTACCAATCAGCTAGCCTTTTCATTTGAAGAACACCTCACCCCCGGCACGTTTCTTTTCCCCCAAATTCCTGCATTACTCATTCCCTGCCAAGTCCTCAGTGAAGCTATTGGTACAATGATCTTCCACTTCCTGGAAAGATCATCCAGAGGCATCATTAGTGGTACCTACCAGAATCTGTGCTGTTGGTCAGTCACACAGGTTTCACATCCATGCAGATGTGAAGTTAGGACTGCATTATAAACTAGGACCTGGTCATACTTCCCTAGATCATGATCAGTAAAAATAGTTTTCCCCAAAAGAACTATTTGCACACTGAAACCCATGCAGAGTCTCCGATGACATTAGCACATCAACAATGTCCTTAGCCTGTGTCTCCATGATGTGACTCAAGCCTAAAGGGAGGCTACCAAAGAACCTTAGTCTACTCAATGTTAAGTGAAAATTCTAGGTTTCAACAAGTTTCTACAAAAGATCCAGCGATGATAGTACTTCAGTTTGCTTTAGTATGGTCATCAGCATGTAAAAAGGACAATATTAGATGCTTAACTTCATGTAGAGAAGATTAAAACGCCATTCTACAATTGCATGTCAATTTTAATAGGGAGACCATTAATGAGGGCAAGAGTGTGGTAAGAGTGTGTCAGGAAGGTGGAAGAGGGCAAGGCAATAACAATCTTGGCAAGGCAATAACAATCTTGCCAAGGCCTTGTTTGAATGACTAAAGGATCAGTTTCCATACCTCTACAAAGACATCTGATTTGGTGTTCTTCAAATCTAGTAAACTGAGAAGACTCCAAAAGACTTGAAAAATGGCAGCAATGTTACCTTTCTTTTAAAAGAAAATGTATAAAACAAAACATTACCCTGTGCTCTACATCAGGAAAAATATCTCACCCATACCCTCCAAATCCAATTTACTACTGCTGAAGAAATTCTGTCCAAATCTCAATGCAGTTTCAGGTCATCTTGCAGTACAACTAATATCTTAGTTGCCTGCCAAATCCAGAAAAGTTAAATCAGCAACAACAAGACCTTCAAATTTGTCAATCATGAAGTCCTGTGGAAGATGCTAGCTTGGTCTGGCTGCCCTCCAATAATAAGGTTTCAAGGCATCTACACACTGAATAAGTTGTAGTTTGTGGCCAACAGAACTAGAGAAGCCAATAGTACACGTTGAATACACTGGGCATTGGAAGTGATAGAATCTTTAATTGTAGTCACAATATAGTAGTAATGAGAAAAAGGCAGATCACAGATTGGATAATTAAAGAAAATGCTATTTTATATACACTATTGGCTTCTCTAGTTCTGTTGACCACAAACTGCAACTTATTCAGTGTGAAGATGTCTTTGAACCTTATTATTGGAGGGCAGCCAGACCAAGCTGGCATCTTCCACAGGACTTCATGATTGACAAATTTGAAGGTCTTGTATCAGCCTTTTGTTTGTGAAAAATACAGGATTAAGCTTGATGCCAAATCTCTGAACCCTCAAAAAGGTCAAATCAAAATGGCAGCCAGAATGGTTAATGCAGTACAAGCTGCAGACCCAATGCTGAGAATGAAATTTCAGCTCATGCAGATTTAACTCTAGGATAAGCAATAATACTGGATCTATAACTTTGGAATAACTTGAGACAAAAAAGGCAAGAGCAGACACTTGTAACAAATATGCATGCCACTGGCCTCTAAATAAAAGTGGTTAAAGAGAATGATTCCTTGTAAAATGCCATAATATCCTCCATGATATTATGTAAAAGTCACAAACCAGTGATAATCCTGACCCAAAAGCAGATTGCCCAATTACACCATAAATTCAGAATCAGGTTTATTATCACTGACATGTCATGAAATTCATTTTACAGCAGCAGTGCAAGACAGACATAAAAATCATAAGTTACAAAAATAAATAAATAAATAGTGCAAAATAGGAATAATGAGGTAGTGTTCATGGACCATTCAGAAATCTGATGGTGGAGGGGAAGAAGCTGCTCCTGAAACTAAGTATGGCTCTTCAGGTTCCTGTACCTCCTCCCCAATGTTAGGAACATGAAGGCAGCATATGAAGGAATGTCCTGGGTAGAGAGTCATTGATGATGGATGTCACCATCTTGAGGCACCACCTCTTGGAGATGTCCTCTATAGTGGGGAGGGTTGTGCCCATGGAGCTGGCAGAGTCTGCAGCCCCTTTCAATCCTGCACATTGGACTCTCCATACCAGGCAGTGATGCAACCAGTCAGAATGCTCTCCACCATACATCTGTAGAAATTTGCAACAGTCTTTGATGACATACCAAATCTCCTCAAACTCCTAATGAAGTAGAGCCACTGGCATGCCTTTGTGATTGCATCAATGTGTTAGGCCCAAGATAGATCCTCTGAGATGTTGCTGCCCAGGAGCTTGAAGCTGCTCACCCTCTCCACCACTAACCCCTCAATGAAGACTGGTGTGTATTCTCCTGACTTCCCCTTCCTGAAGTCCACAATCAATTCCTAGTTCTTGTGGATGTTGTGTGCAAGGTTGTTGCGACACCACTCAACCAGCCAATCTATATCACTCCTGCAAGCCTCTTCATTGCCAGAGATTCTGCCAGCAGTGTCATTGGTGAATTTATAGATGGCGTCATCTTATTTAAATAAAATATCCACAATCTGCCTTCCTGATGCATGCAGTACTTTCTGGTTTCACCAGCTTGCCCAGATCCCATTGTATACCAATTATTATTAGTTTTGCCTCTTATATAAAGTATTGCTTACTAAGTTAAACACTTATTTTCACCTTATAATCCACATCATATTGGTTTATTATTGTCACTTGCACCAAGGTACAGTGAAAAACTTGTCTTGCATACCATTCATACAGATCAATTCATTATACAGTGCATTGAGGTACAGGGCAAAAGCAGTAACAGAATACAGAGTAAAGTGTCACAGTTACAGAGGAAGTGCAGTGCAAGTTGACAATAAGGTGCAAGGACATAACAAGGTAGATTGTAAGGTCAAGAGTTCATCTCAGACTCCTATATCTTCTGCCTGATGGGAGAGGGGAGAAGAGAGAATGACCCAGGTGGGTAGGGCCTTTTATTATGCTGGCTGCTTCACTAAGGCAGCGAGGAGGTATAGACGGAGTCCATGGAGGGGAAGCTGGTTTCCATTATATGCTGTGCCCACAACTCTCTGCAGTTTCTTGTGGTCCTGGGCAGAGCAGTTGCCATACCAAGTTGTGATGCATCCTGATAGGATGCTTTCTATGGTGCATTGATAAAAGTCAGTGAGCGTCAATGAGAACATGCCAAATTTCTCTAGCCTCCTGAGGAAGTAGAAGTGCTGGTGAGTTTTCTTGACCATGGCACCTACACAGTTGGACCAGGACAGGCTATTGGTGATGATCACTCCTAGGAACTTCAAGCTCTCAACTCTCTCACCCTCAGCACCATTGATGTAAACAGGGGCATGTACACTGCCCCCTTTCCTAAAAGGGATGGCCAGCTCTTTTGTTTTGCTGACAGAGGGAAAGGTTGTTGTCAGGACACCATGTCACTAAGCTCTCCATCTCCTTCCTGTACTCCAACTCATTGTTATTTGAGATACAGCCCACTACAGTGGTATCACCTTCAAACTTGTAAATAGAGTTAGAGCAGAATATGGCCATGCAGTCATGAGCATAAGGAGTACCGTAGCAGGTTGAGGATGAACTTTTTGGGGCACTAGTGTTCAGAATAATCGTGCTGGAGGTGTTGCTGCCTATCATCGCTGATTGCGGTCTGTTGGTCAGAAAGTCAAGGATCCAATTGCAGAGGGAGGTGTTGAGTCCCAAGTCTTGGAGTTTGATGACGAGTTTGCTTGGAATTATAGTATTGAAGGTGGAGCTGTAGTCAATAAACAATAGTCTAACATCAGTGCCTTTACTGTCCAGATGCTCCAGAGATCAGTGTAGGACCAGGAAGATGGCATCTGCTGTAGACCTGTTTCAATGGTAGGTGAATTGCAGTGAATTGAGGTTTTCTGGGAGGCTAGAGTTAATGCATGCCATGACCAACCTCTCAAAGTACTTCATGATGGAGGATGTCAGAGCCATTGGTCAGTAGTTATCAAGGCATGTTGCCTTGTTTTTCTTAGGTACTGGGATGATAGTGGTCATCTTAAAACAGGTGAGAACCTCAGATTGAAGCAGGGAGAGGTTAAATATGCCTGCAAATACCCCTGCCAGCTGATCAGCACAATATCCGAGGACACAGCCAGGGACACCTTCTGGGCCAGATGCTTTCCTCAGGTTCACTGCAGAAGACTGCTCTTAAGTCCTCAATGATGACCACAGGTTCAGTTGCATTGGAGGCTGTCAGGGTGGGTGGTGACAAACCAATTCCCTGTTCAAAACATGCATATTGCATAATTGCTTAACCCATCTATATCCCTTTGAAGATGGTCACCTCTTCACATCTATACTCAATCTTTTTTCTTCAACAATTTTAGATGGAAAAAGTTTTGTGATTTAAGTGCTTCTAAAAATCCAGCCACTAAGTTTGCCACATTCATACATCTTTGCTATCAACCCTTCTATTAGCACCAATCTTGAGAACTTAAGTCTCTACATACACTATAACCCACCAAGCAAATCTTGGTTACTTCTATTAAATAGGGGTAGTTATACAAAAAAAAAATACTTGATTACCACAAACAGCAGGAAAACAGATGCTCTTAGTAGACAGATAATATCTGTAGTAGACAGATGCAGGAGTTGGCCAGAATATCACCAAAAGAAAACACTAGAGTTCCAACAACTAACACCAAGATGAAGAACCAGTTGAGGAAAACTGAAGAGGGGTTGGAAAAGTAAATATTTTTGGATACTGTAGGACACTGGTGCCAACAGAAGTCAGTCCAAGGTGGCCCACTCTTGTATATATTAGGCACTATTTTAATACCTCAATCACTGGTACAGTTTCATTTTCTTCCATCTCCATCCAGCCTAAATTTCTAGTAAGTACCATATTAGGGGGAAAGGATATGTACTTAATAAACCAATAATCAAATTACCAAAAAGGTTTAGAAAATTGATTAGAAAAATGAAGTTGTCATAGTTCAAAAGAACACAAGCAGCACCTGGGTTACGCAGGGGCTCCATTCCTGCAAATGGTCTGCAAGTCAATTTCTCCACAAGTCAGTAACATTTGTTTTCTACAGCTACCTATAGCATATATTAAAAAAAGAAATCACTCAACATACTTTCCATGATTTCTTTAATAAAGAAATGACCCTCACATTACCCATAATTAAACTAATGGAATACATACTGTATCTAGTCATTAATAAACATGAAACATTAATACCAGCTTGAAAATGCTTTTTAAAAAAGTATGGAGAATTTCCAGAAAGTCAGACTTTTCACAAGTCAGGTCATCTATATCCTAATGAGCCCCTGTATGCCAATATATTTGCACAACTTAATTAACAATAGAACATTCAGGTATATCCTTGCTCCCCCATGCCACAATCTAATCTACAGGCAAGTACATTTATATCAAATGAAATAAAAAGCCTTTTACCTCTCTGCACATCTGATTTTCAAATCCCTATTCATACAATTTCTGAATTCCAGTGCCTATCAATATACAGCTCAACATTCAGAATAGTACCACAGATCGCCTTTTGAATCAAGCTACATAAACTATAAAAAGCTCCCAACCCAAAACACCAGTGTTTAAGCAAAGTGGAAACCATACCTGACTGTGCTCCAGGAAAGCAAATAACCATTGAAGTTTCATCATTAATGACTGTGAATCACTCTCCTTGAGTAGCATTACAGCATGCCTGAAGCTAGAAAGGGAGCACAAATTTTGGTTAGATTGACAAGAGCAGGTGCAACATGCAATCAGGTCTATGAACCAGATCTTCACAATTCTGAGCTCATTTAATAGAGATCCACATTTCCCAGCAAAAGTGAAGCCAAATAAATCAAATGACACTGCTGTGGAAGAAGTGTTCAATTCAGCAAGCCTGGAAGGTGCTGATATTTAGCAAGAGGAATACAAATAAAAAACAAAAATATTCAATGTTATTTAAAAACATGCTCTCATTTCTTGAGACACTAGTGCAAGTTCACTCTGTAACTCTTTGCTGAATTAATGGTATTTCTAAGTATCAACTCAAGAATTTGGTAACACTGTACAAAGTTGCTAATGTTTCCCTTCTTAAGCCAGACTCCAGGTGGCACCAGTATCTCTGCCATTTCCTGCACTTCTGCTCTCACCCCCACACCTCCCAGACCCAACAGGGACAGTGTCCCTCTTATCCTCACATTTCATCCCACCAGCCTATGCACCCAACACATCATTCTCTGCTACTTCTGCCATCTCCAACAGGACCCCACTACCTAGAACATCTTCCCCTCCCCATCCCTTTCTGCTTTTTGCAGGGACTGCTCTCTGCAACATCCTACTTCACTCCTCCACACCCCCACCCACCCCCCCCCCCACCAATCCTGGAGCTTTCCACTGCCCCTGCCATAGGTGCAACACCTGCCCCTACACCACCTCCATCCAGGGACCCAAACAGTCATTTTAGGCAAGACAGATTCACCTACACCTCCCTTAATATCATCTATTGCATTCGGTGCTCCAAGTGTGGCCTCCTCTGCATTGGAGAGACCAAACACAGACTAGGTGATGTTTCACAGAACACTTGCACTCTGTCTGTAACTGTGATCTGCATCTCCCCATTGCTAGTCACTTCAATTCTTCCCCCCCCCCCCCCCCCCCACCTCCATCACAGATATATCAGTCCTCTGCCTCCTCCACTGCCAGGAGAATTCCAAGTGCAAACTGGAGGAACAACACCTCATTTTCCATCTTGGAAAATTGCAGCCTAACAGCATGAATATTAAGTTCTCCCACTAAGTAAACCACCCCACCCCCCCCCACCCCACATCTTTTCTTCCCTTTCATAGCCTCTTTCTAGGCTTCCCCCCCCCCCTCCTTACCTTTGACCCATCCCCCAGTGGATCTGCTCTCCCCTCTTCACCTGTACATCACCATCTCTTACCTGTGTCTACCCATCACCACCTTGTGCCCATCCTGCCTCCCCTATTTTGTCCACTTATCCCTGCACTGCTTTTCCCTCCTATATGTCAGGCTTTCTCTTTTCCAGTCTTCAGTCCTGAAGAAGGGTCCTGACCTGAAACATTGGCCACCTGCTTTTCTCCATGGATGCCACCTGGCCTGCTGAGTTCCTCCAGCATCAGTGTTTTTCATCTAGGTGGCAACCAAGATTTTTAATCAAGTATTATGGCAAAGACTCAAAAGAAAAAACTTATGCAATAATATTTCCCAGTATTGCAACTACATGCAGTACTACAAAATGATGAAATTCAAGTTTCTTAATCTAGCTGGACTGTTTAGGCAAGGAATTTTCCAATAGTGCTCCAAACTGGTTTACCCACTGCGAGTGTACGTCCTAAACTAGGGAGAAAATATCATCTTGACCAATTTTCATGCATTAGGAAACAACAATATGAAATTGTTAAACAATTCACCTTTTGATTTTTTTTCTAAATAATCACATTTTTCCTTAAATGTTTGCATGTAAAAGGACATTTGAATTTAAAAATGCAATACTTTCCCTGTTAATAAAACTCTGCTGTCCCATGTAACCCAGGAATATTTTATGCTTACATGCACATTTTGGCTCCTTTGCTTTCATTTCACCCCCTTGAATATGGCTTTACCTTCCCTTTCAGTTATAATGTTTCTTCAATTCTTCCCAAAAAGCTTTATACCCCTTTTCTATTCCAATCCAATGCTTCTCAGCCATCAAGCTCTCCAGGAATCATTGAACCCATGTTGCACTGACTCGTAATGTATGTAGAACAGAAGAGCACAGGAATAAGCCCTTCAGCATCTATACTGACCATGATGCAAAAATAAACTGGACCTATCAGCCTGCACATGATCCATATCCCTCCATACCCTGCAATGCTCACATGCCTCAAAAGCCTCCTAAACACCACTATTGGGTCTGCTTCCACCACACTGCTTGGCAGCATGTTCCAGGTACCCACCACTCTTAAAAAAAAATTACCCTACACATCTCCTTTAAACTTTCCCACTCTCACCTTAAATGCATGTCCTCATGTTTGACATTTCTACCCTGGGAAAAAGATTCTGACCACCTAGCCTATATGCGCCTCTCAATTTTATACACCTCTATCAGGTCTCACCTCAGCCTGCAATGCTCCGGAGAAAAGAACCCAAGTCTGTTCAACTCCTTTATAGCTAATGCTCTCTAGGCCAGCAAAATCCTAGTAAACCTCTCCTGCACCCTCTCCAAAGCTTCCACATCTTTCTTGTAATGGGGGTGACCAGAACTGCACACAATACTCCAAATGTAGCTAAACCGAAGATTTATATTGCTGCAACAAGACTTCCCGACTCTCGTACTCAATGTCCCAACTGATGAAGGCAAGCATGCCATATGCCTTCTTTAAGATCCTATCTACTTGCATTGCCATTTTCAGGGACCCATAGACTTCGACACCAATATCCCTCTTTACATCAATGCACCCAATGGTCCTGCCATTTACTGTATACTCTCCCCTTACATTTGACCACCTAAATACAACACCTCACATTTGTCCAGACTAAACTCCATTTGTCATTTCTCCACCCATATCTGCAACTGATCTGCATCCTGCTATATCCTTTGACAGCTTTCTTCACCACTAATTTTTGTGTCATCCACAAACTTACTGATTGTCCAAGTCACTTATATATCTCAAGACAAATACATCCTTCCCAAGGCACAGAAACCAAAACTATCCGATGCTCCAATGAGATTTCATTAAAGCTCAGTAACAATTGCAGGAAGATTTCCTTAAACTCTGCATCAAGAGCCAACAAGCCATTTGCCTTTCTTATTGCTTGCCATATCTTCCTTCTGCAAACCTATTCCCCCTCCACCACCTCAAAATTCACTGGATGCAGTAGTGCTAACTGGCCAATTTCCAATGTCCATCATTGCCTATCTTGAAAACCCTTGAGAATAAAGCAGTGGTATTCCCAGATGTTGAGGAGGAATATCCTGGATTGAAATCTAGGAACAAAGAAGAATATATTTAAGTTAATATTATGTGCTTTTTGAAAGGGACTTCCAAGGTGGCAACTATGTATTCAGTCAAATGCTGTCAGCACCAGGTCTTCTTCAGTCTCCTACCAGAGGGAGAGTCTCAGCTGATAAGTCCTTGCCAGACTCCAAGGTGCAGAGGATCAACAAGATGTACTCTCCACATCCAGCTCAGGCGAGGTGCAGGTGCAGGTCACGATCTGGTTTCTTTTCATTTCTACTACCAATAGCATAGTCTCCTTAGTTAAGCATGGATGGATCAATTTTCTTGGAGCTTTATTTCTCAATGAGATGTACATTTCCTGAGACTTGAGTACTTCAGTTCTCCAAATGTTTGTCATTAATTATCCAATGGTAAACCTTTCACTGATCCGTGCCCCTTTGAACATCATACAAAAATTCTGTAATACATCTTCTCAGGGATCACTTAATATAAAGATTACTCATTAACCCAGCCTCTAGCTTATTGACTCCATGTGGTCGTTTTCTTAATAATACAAGTTTTTGAATCATCCTCTAAACCATTTCTGACATTCAACTTGTTCAGTCCAAGTGAAGATCAAGGCCTCTCCAGATTATGTGGCATTATCTTGGCTTCTGACATTGTCCATTTGACAAAAATTTTTCACCAATCACAATGCTAAATTGTTAGAGTGATTTGGTCATTACTGCCATCTCATCTGGTTGCCCTTCTTATTCCTTTGGTACTTTCATTTTCTTCAAGCAGCTCACTTTAACTCATCTCCTTAGCTCTTTGAAAATCCATGTCTCATTCACCCAAATAACATGTTTATCTCTCCATCTTCCAATGCACTAGATCCTATCCTCTCCCATGCCCGAACCTATCTTTCTCTCCCATCCACCCTCCATGCTTACTTCTCACTTGCTTAACCACACTCCAAAAGTAGCCGACCACCCTTTAGTCTTCATGGTAGCCCAACGTAGATTGTTCCCTCTCACATCAGTCACTCATATATCCTGTTTTAGCAAGTTACAACCCCAATTCTAACTTCATTTTCTCAAAAGCTTACTGGAGTGTTTATGCCAACTTAACCAATCCACATCTCCAAGTGTGAAACTTGCCTAACAGGTTTTTAAGCACAAACAATTCTATTCATTACATTTACAAATATATTGTACAAGAAAAAGCAATTCAGGAATGATGTGCACCCTTTGAAAACTAATAACTGGATTTAGATCACAGAGTACATGAGCAGTTTTGAGCATCACATCTTGGGAAAGACGTACTTCCAAATGAAATTGTTCCCGTTTACCATGGGTTAAATTCAGGCTAGATTGTAGAAATTGGGAATGTACTAACTGGAAATTAAGTAGTCGGAGGGATTGCTCAAAGTTTCACTCAATATCATGGAAACAGAGCAAACCCATTTTCATAGTAGTATTATTAGGGGAAAGAATCTAAACATTATAAATCAGGTTTTCGGGAATGAAGTTAAGAAACTCTTCCAATAACAGAGGACAGTGGAAGTCTGGAATTCTCTGCAGACAGAATGCTAGATCAAAAGTACAGAGGGATTTTGGGCTCCAAGTCCATAGCTCACAGAAAGTGGTCACACAAGTAGGTAGGATGATAAAAGGCAGCATATGGCATGTGCACCTTCATTGGTCAGGGCACAGAATATAACAGCAAGGAAGACATGTTGGGCCACATTTGGAGAGTGGTGTGCAATTCTGGTTGCCCCATTACAGCAAGCACATGGAGGCTTTGCAGAGTGCAGAAGAGGTTTACCTGAATGCTGCCTAGATTAGAGGGTATGAGCTACAAGATGTTGGACAAACTAGGGCTGTTTTCTCTGGAGCAGAGGTAGGTGAGGGGGAGACCCAATAGAAGTTTATAAAATTATGAGAGGTATAAGTAGGTACACAATCAGAATCTCTCCCCCCTCCTCCCCCAAGAATAGAAGTGACAAATACTAGAGGTCATGCACTTAAGGTGAGGAGGTAAAGGTTTAAAAGGTGATGTGCAGGGCAAGTTTATTTTATCATAAACAGTTGTAGGTGCCTGTAATGGGCTGCCAGGGATAGTGGTGGAAGCAGATATGATTGTGGTGTTTGAGAGGTTGTTAGATTGACACATGAATATGCAGAGAATAGAGGGATATGGACGATATACAGGCAGAAGCTATTTAGTTGAATTCAGCATCATGTTCAGCACAGACATTGTGGGCCAAAGGGCCTGTTCTGTGCTATACTATTCTATGTTCCATATAATAGTTAAATCCATTCAGCCTCTGATTTGAAGTTATGGTAACCAAAGATATTACATAGAAGCTGGTATACAGAGTTAGGCCACAGAACAGCACAGCATAGTACAGGCCCTTCAGCCCATGTTGTTGTGCCAATGGATACAAATCTTATCCCCATTCTATCTATCCCCCTCTCTACTTTGCCTCCCATAACCCTCTAGTTTTCTTTCATCCATGTGCCTAAGAGTCTCTTAAATGACCCTATCATATCAGCCCCTACCATCCCTCCCTGGCAGTGCATTCCAGGCACCCACCAAACCCAACACTGACATCCTCACTGAACTTTCCTCCATGCACCTTAAAACAGGTGGCCTCTAGTATTGGCCATTACTGCCCTGGAGAGTAGATGCTGGCTGTCCACTCTGTCTATGCCCCTCAATCCTATATATACACCTTATCAAGTCTCTTCTTATCCTCTGTCTCTCCAAAGGATAAAAGCTTCAACTTGCTCAGTCTCTCCTTGTAAGACACATACTCCAATCCAGGCAGCATTCTTGTAAATCTCCTCTGCACGTTCTCCAAAGCTTCCACATCCTTCCTAGTGTGGCAACCAGAACTGAACACAATATTCCAGATGTCTAACCAGGGTCTTAGAGTGGCAACATTACCTCTCCGCTCTTGAACTCAATGCCCCCAACTAATGAAGGCCAGTACACTATACACCTTTTTAAACCACTATCAACTTGCACAGCAACTTTGAGGTCTACGTACTAAAACCCCAAGATCTGTTCCTCCACACAGCTAAGAATCTTGTCATTAACCATGTACTCTGCCTTCAAGTTTGATCTTTCACAGTGTATCACTTCAATTCTCCAGACTGAACTCCATCTGCCTCTTCTCTGCCCAGCTCTGCATTCTGTCAATGTCCTGTTGCAACCTACAACAATCTTCTGCACCATCTACAACACCACCAACCTTTGTGTCATCTACAAACTTACCAATCCATCCTTCTACTTCTTCATCCAAGTCATTTAATAAAAAAAAAAAAATCACAAAGAGCAGGGGTCCCAGAACAGATCCCTGCACAACACCACTAGTCACCCACCTCCAGGCAGAATACTCTCCATCTACTACCACCCTCTGCCTTCTGTGGGCAAGCCAATTCAGAATCCACTCAGCCAATTTTCCACGGATCTTATACTTAATGACCTTCTGGATGAGCCTAAGTATGGGGAACCTCGTCAAATGCCTTACTAAAATTCATATATACCACTTCCACTGCTCTACCTTCAATCTGTCTTGTTACTTCCTCAAAAAACTGTTCACGAGGCATGAGCTGCCCTTCACAAAGCAATGTTGACTATTCCATAAGACTATGAATCTCCAAATGCTCATAAATCTTGACCAAGTATCTCCTTTGATAGCTTGCCTACCACTGATGCAAGACTAAATGGTCTATAATTCCCAGGATTATCCCTTTTACCTTTCTTGAACAATGGAACAACATTTGCCATCCTCCAGTACCACTCCTATGGCTAGGGAAGACTCAAAGATAGTTGTTAACACTCCAGCAAGCTCTTCCCTTGCTTCCCATAGTACCCTGGGGTATATCCTATCTGACCCCAGGGACTGAGCTATCCTAATGCTTTTTAGCATCTCCAACACTGCTTCTTTCTTAACCTCAATGTGCTCCAACACACTTGCCTGTTCTATGCCAACCTCCCCTCCGTCTAAGTCTCTTCTTGGTGAGCACTGAAGTATTAATTTAGGACCTCCCCTACCCCCTTCCCTCCCACCCCCCCCCCCCCCACCCTATCCCTGAGCAGTCCTACCCTCAACCTAGTCATCCTCTTGTTCCTCACGTGTAGAATGCCTTTAGGTTTTCCTTAACCTTACTTACCAATCCTGTTCACCAAGGTCGTCTCATGCCCCCTTCTAGCTTTCCCCAAGTCCATCCTTCAGCTCCTTCCTGGCTACATTATAACTCTCAAGAACCCAGACTGATTTTTGCTTCCTGAACCTTAAGCTTCCTTCTTCCTCTTAACTAAACCTTCCACCTCTTGTTAACCATTGTTCCTTCACCCTACCATCCTTTCCTTGTCTCAGTGGGACAAACCTACCTGGAACTGATTGGGCTTGAATTATTCACATTTCTACCAAAAATGGATTCAATGGGATTAAGTAACAAATTTTAAAAATAATTTACTTCAAAATTATATTAATCTACATGAATTCAAGTTAAAAAACAGGACTTGGAGATTAGTACACATCATATCTAAATACCTGCCATTCGGGATGCCTAAAACAACGTTACTTTTTTAAAATCTTGATAACCATTACTGTTCTAATACACAGGTTTATTTTGAAAATTAACATCAAGCTCTTTCTAATGAATTCCTAATTTACTGCTCTTGAGACATGACACAATTACCCATGTAAATCTTCAAATATGAAAATTAAAAGGTCATACGTACAAAGCATCAAAAGGGCACAAAGTAGCAGCTGTATCCAATTTGGACAAAGAATTTCAGATCCCAGGGGTGTCTCCTACTCAAACTTATTTACCACTGCTCTGGACAAAGTTTCTAGTTCTTTACAGAATCATTTGATTGACTTCCTGGCTAAAATGCACAAGAAACTTGAATGTTATCTGCCTCACTGAAAATAAATCCTGTTGAGGAAATGAAAACTGCCATTAACAGCACTGAACTGCAGTTCATGGTCCAGATCATTTCACCTCCTAACTAAAACAGTCATTACAAGAAAGAAGAGTGACTTCCTTGCAGAGTTTCGAGAACAGGATTTTAAAAATAAATCTGGCCTAAAAGAGCCAAAAATTTCACAAACAAAATTAATGGTTAATAAAAGCAACATTCACCCACTTATTACCAATCCAAGTACATTAGATACATACTCAGAAGCCATGAAAAGGGCCTGAATGACACTGTTCATGTAGCAGGTATTGCCAAGATTAGCCAGTCCTGTCTTTCCTGTATCTGATTTTGCAGTAAGTCTTGGATACAAAGGTTCCAGTGTATTTTTTTGTGACGTCCAGGCATTCTGATTGAGTAGCTGCTTTATTTTTTCTTCATTTGGAATTGGAAAGTCCTAGAACAAAAAAGGCACACATTCTTCCCAATAACATTAAGAAAAAAAGATAAAGTCTTTTATTTTGTGCATGATGTTACCCCATCATCAGTACTTATCTGGTAAGAAATAACAGATCTCTTACACCAGTATGAAAATAGCATTAAATGATTTCAGGTAAACCATCAATAGGAATGGATGCAGAATTAACATCTCTCCCTACAGGAGATGTCTAGATCCAGGGTTCAATCATCCAAGCCAGAGGAGAAATTTCACCACCCAGGAGAGTAGCAAATCTTTGGAATTCCCTACTCAAGTGCACTGTAGAGGCTCAGTTGCTAAGTCACACTTTTAGTTGTTAGGAAGAAAAAATAAGGAAAATGTAGTGGGGGAAAATATGGCTGATCTCTTATCTCCATGCTAAGATTACTGTATAGAGGAGCAGACATGAAGGATGAAACGCTGAATCTCACTTCTATTCCTAGTGTTCTTATTTCACAAGAAAATGCCCCAGAAATAATATCATATGAATACAGAGTCTCTCTCAATACTTCATTTAAATTTTTGGACAGAAGCTGGGTTATACAGTTTATATAGATTAGGTAATTAGTTTTATGAAAGACAGGAGCTCAACACAAATTAGAGTAGTTGGAGATGCAAGCAAGAAATAAAAAGGACAATTTAAGATAAAGCAAAAAGAACAGAATAAATGCAAAAGAAAATATTAAACCAATGTATTGTCATCCAATTGCATAAATGGTGTTATTGAGATAACCAATTACAGAATGTTTAAGTGATGTGCCTAGTAAACTGTACTATTGACATGCCCCAAACCCAACTCTTCTGCATCTGGGTATACCTTGAGGCACACAACTCAATTGTAAATGCTAATCACCCACTACTGCATTGTAGCGGGAACTTTTCCTAACCAATTAGGAATCCCAACTACGGTGCAATATATTGTTACAGTGCACATTACATCAGGCTTAACGACAGCTTCTATCCCACTGTTAGAAGACTGTTGAACAGTACCCTAGTTCAATAAGATGGACTCTTGACCTCACACTCCACTTCATTATGGCCTTGCACCTTAGTCTGCCTGCACTGCACTAAAACTGTATTCTGTTATTGTTCTTCCCCTTGTACTACTTCAATGCACTGATATAATGAAATGACCTGTAGAGACAGCATGCAAAACAGTACGTGACAATATTAACCCAATTTACAGTGGGCATCAGGTTCTTATGAGCCAAATTAGCTAGGTACTGACTACAGAGGAATTGTTCATTTTCCTGTAATTATCACTATCACCGTGAAATTAGACTGCACAAGACCACATTTTTGTGAGCAACTCTAATTTATGGCAAAATTCTTTTTTTTTTTGAAGTCCACGATTTCCTTCTTCACTTTCCATATAATCTATTCAGTTATATATGAAGAACTCCAGATATGCACAATAGTGCCTATGATAGGCAATCAAAGCCTCAATTACTTCTGGGATTTTTATGTGCCTATGGCCTGAATTATCTACAAACCATTCATACAAACATAGGCCTTTACAACACTTGAAGCCTGCTTTAGTATTGAGAAGGGTCCTACCTAAGCAAATCCCAGTCTATGATATCAGATGCTGGGAATCCTTGTTAGGCAAGTTCCCTTCATGTTTACTGGGCTCTCCCTCGAGTCATGCCCTCCACCCCAGCTGGTAACCACCACATTATCCCCACCCTCAACCACTGATCTGTTGACCCAATCACAGATCTTACTTTATATAATACATCTCAATGCAAACAAAATGTTAACCAACATTAGTAAAATGATCAAGTTATTCTAAACACTTACCTTAAGTGCCTCTATGACAGGTTCATATAGGTCAGGGAAGCCTGAAAACCGGAAGATCATGCAGTGTACTAATTCAGACAGTTGTTGCCGACAGCTTATACCAGAGTTGGACTCTTCTTTAGAGAGTGACACCATTAATTTGGGAATGTGAGGAACAAGCTGTGGAGTAGTGATACAAGTTACAACAATTAAAAACTAATCTTTAAGTACTAACTGGAATATTAGATTGTCATACATTTGAAACGTACTTTAAATTTGTACTTTTAATGCCAGGGACATTCAAATCGGTCAAAGTTTTTGTCAGCTGTTCTGTGAACAGAGCTTGATACAGTCTACAAATGATCACATTAAGACATGCAAGATCTCAATGCTGTGCAGGGCATTGCCACTTTGAACTGGGACAGCTTTGGGCCAAAAGTGAACACTATTGCCCTAATATTATCTCCAACAAAGATAGTCAATTATGTGATTACATCCATAAAAGTCTATCCCAACTACCTTGTGCAGTCTCCAAGCATGAATAATGATTTTTTTGGGGGGGGGGGGGGGGGGGGGGGGAGGTGTGAGGGTGGTGGTGGTTGGAATTTGTTATCAATCACCTCCATTCTGACCAGGAATAACATTACCACTGATAAGATTTCCTTATTAGTCACATGTGCATCAAAACAGTGAAATGCATCTTTTGCATAGGACGATAGGATGTTCAGGGGGCAGCCTGCAAGTGTCACCACGCTCCCAGTGCCAAATAGCATGCCTACAACTTCCTAACCTGTATGTCTTTGGAATGTGGGAGGAAACCTGAGCAAGCCCACGTAGTCATGGGGAGAACATACAAACTCCTTACAGACAGCAAGAGGAATTGAACCTGGGTCACTGGCACGGTAATAGTGTTACGCTAACCGCTACACTACTGGGTACTGCTAAGGTGTACCTGCTCTCCCAGTACAAATCCATGCATCATATTCTCTACTTAAAGCAAGACAACTCAGCCTATGGAATTCTTGGTACACTGGCAACACAACTTAAATGAGCAAGATACATCTGCTGAAGAATAGACAATCTAAACCACACCTTGCAGCAAGTTCCACTTCAAAATTTTCTGGTTAAATAGAAACACAATGACATTTCACATTTAGGAGAAAATGAGCAGAGCAAGAACCTTACAAATGAGAGAGTTGCTAATTCTACAACTAAGGACTAGGTCACATATTCAAAATTTCCTGTGCACAATTTAAATTTAACTTAGTCTTATAGCAAAAATATTACAATTGAAAATACAGCTGGAGTTTTCCCCCAGTTGTTCAACCAGTTTTAAAATCTCCTTGAAGCTGACATATTGCCTCTCAAAGCAATGCTTAAAAGTAGATCCAAGTAGTAGTTAAACCTAGAATTAACAAGCATGTTCATAATTCAAAAATAACCTTTTAACAATACATTTAGGCATTTCAAATAGCTGATTGGGTAGAGTTTTTACTTTAAGTGCCTAGTTGCTACTCATTCAAAATATATTTGAACATTTTTTGTCAATGCCAAGCAGTTTAATCCCCTTCATTAAGGCAGCAGACTGTTATATTGAATTGAAAGTCCATTCAGTGAAAACAGCATCTTTGCATTCAGTCACTCAAATTGTCTATGTGAAGCTATTCAGATAACCCACTCCATAGTAATTCTTGCAGAATGCCTGTAGCTAGTTTCCATTAGTTTTGTCCCAGCTTTTCATAAATTTCTCAGCCCTGAAACAATTTAAAATATTGAAAAACCAAACATGCTCCTTTAGAAAAAAAACATCCTCAAAATATAGATGTAAACTACCTAATGAACCAATACAAGCACTTTAAAATTTGTATTTCAAATAATGAGCAAAAGCAGTTTTGAATTTGTGAGCAAAACACTTATTCCCAGCAAGATATACAGTTTTGCTTCCAAACCACAATTATCAAAGCATTTCTATTAACATTTGTACATGCTTAAAACCGCAATTAAAAAAAATCAGCCAGAAACAAACAAGATATGGTAAACAATTCCAACACCAGCCTCCCAGATCAAGTTTAATAACACATACCACATGGAAAGCTTCCGGTGAATGTTGAAAACTTAAAAGCATGTATTTCAGCACAGCAAGTGCTCCTGCTCTTACAATTGGGTAAAATAGCCTTGAGAACACCTGGAAAACAAAGTTTGTGTATCAATAAAGAGGACAGATTTGGCTTTAAATAGAGGCATGCAAAAGTTTGGGCACCCCGGTCAAAATTTCTGTTACTGCGAATAGCTAAGTGAGTAAAGGATGACCTCATTTCCAAAAGGCATAAAGTTAAAGATGACATTTCTTTTTTATTTCCATCTTTTACAGTTTCAAAATAACAAAAGAGGACGAGGGCCCGAAGCAAAAGTTTGGGCACCCTGCATGGTCAGTACTTAGTAACACCCCCTTTGGCAAGTATCACAGCTTGTAAACGCTTTCTGTAGCCAGCTAAGTCTTTCAATTCTTGTTTGGGGGATTTTCACCCATTCTTTCTTGCAAAAGGCTTCTAGTTCTGAGAGATTCTTGGGCTGTCTTGCATGCACTGCTTTTTTAAGGTTTATCCACAGATTTTCGATGATGTTTAGGTCAAGGGACTGAAGGCTGTGGCAAAACCTTCAGCTTGTGCCTCTTGAGGTAGTCCATTGTGGATTTCGAGACGTGCTTAGGATGGTTATCCTGTTGTAGAAGCCATCTTCTTTTCACCTTCAGCTTTCTTTGTTAAAAAACAGACGATGTGATGTTTGCTTCCAGAATTTGCTGGTATTTAATTGAATTCATTCTTCCCTCTACCAGTGAAATGTTCCCTGTGCTACTGGCTGCAACGTAAGCCCAAAGCATGATCGATCCACCCCATGCTTAACAGTTGGAGAGGTGTTCTTTTCATGAAATTCTGCACCCTTTTTTCTCCAAACATACTTTCGCTCATTGTGGCCAAAAAGTTCTATTTTAACTTCATCAGTCCACAGGACTGGTTTCCAAAATGCATCAGGCTTGTTTAGATGTTCCTACGCAAACTTCTGATGCTGAATTTTGTGGTGAGGACGCAGGAAAGGTTTTCTTCTGACGACTCTTCCATGAAGGTCACATTTGTGCAGGTGTCACTGCACAGTAGAACAGTGCACCACCACTCCAGAGTCTAAGTCTTCCTGAAGGTCTTTTGCAATCAAACGGAGGTTTTGATTTACCTTTCTAGCAATCCTACGAGCAGTTCTCTCTGAAAGTTTTCTTGGTCGTCCAGACCTCAACCGTTCCTGTTTACTACCAATTCTTAATTACATTAGGAACAGAGGAAACTGCTACCTGAAAATGCTTTGCTATCTTCTCATAGCCTTCTCCTGCTTTGTGGGCATCATTTATTTTAATTTTCAGGGTGCTAGGCAGCTGCTTAGAGGAGCCCATGGCTGCTGATCGTTGGGACAAGGTTTGAGTCAGGGTATTTATAAAGCTTTGAAATTTGCATCACCTGGCCTTTCCTAACAATGACTGAACAAGCCATAGCCCTAACAAGCTAATGAAGGTCTCAGACCTTGGTAAAAAGTTATGAGAGCTCAAATCTCTTGGTGCCCAAACTTTTGCATGGTGCTCCTTTCCTTTCTTCAACTAAAAAGGTACAAAAATAATTCACTAATCTTGCTTAAAATGTTGAAAAGAATGTTTTATCTTTACCTTTGAGATCAGTTCATCTTCTACTCACTTAACTATTCACAGTAACAAATTTTGACCAGGGTGCCCAAACTTTTGCATGCCACTGTATACAGAAAATTCTAAACTAGTCCAAGCACTAAGAAAATATTTAGCTATAAATCACTATTGTAATATGTCAAAACAAGGTAACCAAGAGAAACTCTGCACCATAACAGTACATTTTCAATCATAAATATTGCACCATAAAATCATCTGATCTTTTAATTCATTATTGCATTTAGTGAAGTACAACAAAACCTAAAGTAACAGAACATTGCACCAATGTCTTCCTTGTTCCTCTGAGCAAGTCAGTTACCATCGTATTAGTACAGATGATGTTCAAAATTTATAACAAACAGGACTTAGATCCAGAGTTTGAATTCTTGAAGTCAGAGACAACTGTGAGGGGGAAAATGGGGTTTCAGAAGACCAACCCACCATCAGATGTAATATCCCAAAACATACAATCCCAGATTTTGTGGTAGCGAACTATTGCACTTAGTGCCATTGCACCACAAAACTGGCAGGAGCTTCAAAATTTTCCTGCACATATAGTCGATACAGAAATCCTGAAGTGGCTGCCACTGACTGAATTCCATGGACCATGTTGTTTGTAACATTCTCCAAACTAGAGAGCTTAAATTCGTGACTATTCATGAACTAGTACTTGTGCAAAGTGATGTCATTATTACCTAGTGTACAAAGATTGTTTTTTTTTAAAAAATGCAAGTGAAGGACTCAAAAAAAAAAATGACCCAAGAAAACACTAATTTTATGGATGTGTTCCAATTCCTTTAATGAATATTTCATAGGAATTTTAAAGTCTATTTAAATGTTTAAGGTATTTCAGCTTTTACCTTAGTGCTATACAAAAGGTAGGCATATGCAGATACAACTGTCTAAATTTTTTCTTGGTTTTCTGTTTGAGAATTGATAGGTTGCTGGGCAACTGGTATGACAAAGCTGCTGGACATTAGAATTCAGTTGACTAGTTAAACACATTTACTGGACCTGAGCATCGCTGACAAAGATACATTTTATCATCTACCCCTAAATGCCCTTGAGAAGGGTTACCTTCTTATACCCCTGCAGTGCTATTAGATACTGACTGAAGGAATAGAGACATTTTCAGGAATATTAAATGCAGGAGGGGAACCAAAAAAAGTGATAATCTCATTGTGCAGCTGTGTTCTTTCAATATGGCAAGTACACAAGTCATTAGAGAATTGCTGCAGTGGGTTTTGTAGATCATGTACCAGTGGTGGAGGGAGTCATTTTGTATAATAGAGAACATGGCATCAGACTACTTTAACCTGGATGACGGTGAACACCAAGTGCTGTTGGAGCAGCAGCCATCCAGGTGAGTGAAGAGTAATCACACTATTTGTACAAAGCACAAATCAGGAAGTACTGTTGCAGGATATCCAGTTTATAACCTGCTTCTGAAGCCGCAGTACTTACTACTATCAGCAAATTCTAGGTCACATTTTATATTAAAAAAGTTATTCTACAACCAAAAGAATTTGAACGAGAATTAAAATGTTTTCCAAATCAAATGACTTAAAATATGTGAACAGGTAGAAAATAAATAGATACATAAAAAAAACTATTCCTTAAAATAAGGAAATCAATTTAAGGGCTGGTTTACTGTATCAACATAATTCCAGGTCAGAAATACCACATCCAAAGTAACATTCTGATTTTGGAAGTGATGGAGAAAAAGTGACTAACTGGTTGCTCTTGCATACAAGTGGTATGGATTCAATGTGTAGAGTAATTCTAGCATTGTGATTCTGCTTCAAGTGTTCAACCCCAATGTTGAGGAGAAAAATATTGCTGTGTATCATTACAATTCTTTCCCCAATCCACCTTCCTCTCCCACCACCCAACTTCCAAAGTAATCATCCTAGAAAAAAAGTGGCAAATTCTAATTTATGTGCAGGAAAATGATTAGAAATGAAGACACATTAAACTACTGACATAAGCAAAATCTTTTACATTCTCCCTTTTACTACATCCATTAGCAGTTATGATCTTTACAGTTCAAGTAAGTCTTTGCTGAGTTAAATTTGGTTAATAAACATAGGTCGAGCTGACCAATGTATACATTCAGCGTGCACCCAAAAGGAACCTCTCAAAAATAAGGGTCAACACTACAAGAAACAACTGCCACCATCCAACTCATTTATTAAAATTTCAGAGGGGTCTGGTAGGTGCTGCATTGAAATCCATATGATAATTGTAGTTTTATAATTAACAATAATATTCTAATAGCTAAAGAAATATTGCAGTACCAACTCAATTGCATTATCATCATCTTTGTTTTATGGCATTGCACCTTCCATCCGAAAATTGACTATTTTAAAAGCAACCTTTCAGGTGTTGACCTCAAATTTCCAAATTACCAGTGAGATGAAACTCACCTGTTCAATTTTTGAAAGTGTGACTTCAATCAAAATGCTGAACTTTTTCACAGCAGCCAAACCTTTCAGTAAGCCAATAATCCACTTATCTATGTTTTTGGCTAATGGCCATGAAAGCCAATCAATCATACTACAATTTAAAAAGATAAAAAAAAGTTAGAAACTGCTATTATGTTGAAAAGGACAGTCATCCCTAAAAACAGGATTGTCATTCCAAAAGTCCATCCTTGCAATCTAAACAAAAAAAAGTGCTCAAATGTTATTCCCAAATATCCTTTCCACCTTGTACTCAAAAGGTGGCATATATACCAGATATGATTTCTAATAAACTCAATTTATTACCAATTTACTATGAACTGGGAAAGTCTAAACCTTGTAACAGAAGATTGTAGAGAAATGCACCCTATGCTTGGTCATTCAAGGATGGACAAAAAAAAACTGACAAAATACTAGCTTGTGAACTTATGAATTAAAAATAGGTTTCCACAATTCAGCATGAAGACAAATACTGCAAATTGACAATAGATAAAAACATGTTTCAGGAGGTAAATGCAATTCAGAGACAGAAACCTTTGACTTTCAAAACTTAAAGGATTGCATGATGGAAGGAAAATTAAGAGGCAAAGATTTCTGGCTTTGTATTTAAAAGAAGAAACAAGTTCTGGAGATGGTAATAATGATTGCAAATTTTAAACTTGAAATTTTAGAGATAGGAAAACCATACAAAGTAGGGTTATTTGGAACATAGGTAGTACAAGAGGGAAATCTGGAGATACAATTACAATGGAAGTATCGATATTATACAAGTAATAGTATTGGTAGAGAGCAATACTACCAACGAGCAAAACTGGGTGGTGGTAACAATCTAACAGATGAATAGCAATCACAGCATTGAAAGCTAAAGGAATAGCTCCAACACAGCTTTGTGGGACATTCTATTATGGAAGTCTTTAAACTACACTATCAGAGTCTGAAGACTTGACCATATCAAAAGGTAAGGGCAAAAAGGCATATGAAAAATACCAAATCCACCCAAAGTGAGCAAAAAAAAACAATGATTAAAAAGGGATGAAAATTATACTGGTAATTACATTAAATTTTAAAACTAAATACAGTTTTGATAACAAAAGATATAGATGTAAAGCCACTAGAGTGGCAATTTACTTTTTGGAGTGACTTGAAAGCAAGAGGAATGGTAAAGAAAATGAAACATGGAACGTGTTAAAGCAACTCAATTTGAAGTCTTAATTTATTCACTGGTGTGGTGAGGAGGGTGCAAGGTTACAGAGTCAATGTGAGCTCAAGGCTTTTTAAAAAAAAAGAATGGTGCAGCAGGCTTGAGGGACTGAGTAGCTTACTCATTTGTATGCTCATGTTAGCATGAATTTAAGGCTTGAGTAGATAAGTACACGAGCAGGAAAGAAGATTACTTATTGCCAGAATGTCAAGATAGGACGAGGTTTACATGGACAGGAATTTGTTGGGTCATGTAGGTTGTTCTTGTGCCGTAGATGTTTGCAGCCTATTATGGATTTGTGCCTACATAAGTTTTTGGCCGGTCAATATATAATAGCCTGTACTTGGGCAAATTTGGCTCTCAATACCAACTGATAATGCTTCCTGTATTACACACCTTCCTAATGCACAACTGAGAAAACAAACAAAATAGGACATGCTTTTACAAATTCATTTTAAATCTAGCAATCTTTTAACTGAATGTTTTCTGCAAAGTAATGAATGTTACTTTGTCATATACATGACTTTCTCCTTCTAGTGCTTCATCTGCAGCAAATATTTCTCAAAACAAATTAGCTACAGAAAAAAATTCCAGTCAGCAGCAGTTGGTATTGCACTTAGTGTTTTCGCTAAAATAAAATGCAAGGAGAAACACCCAAAACTTGCATCTAGTGGGCTAAAAGTAGAAAGCAAACTTATAATCACATTATCAAAAGTAAATCTTAATAATGGAAAATGATAATTAAAACTTTTTGAAGTACACTGACCTAGTCCAAACTTGATCTTGATTCTGATTATTGTTATCAAGTAAAATCTCAAGCAATACATTTATGGGTTGGGCATTAGAATAAATGGATACAGTTACCAGTAAATGAATATCTTCAGTGATTACTATGTTGTTATAAATCTATGCCCAATTCAGTTTTAAATCTTCCCAGTCCTAGATTTCACAAAATTGCTTTGGATAATTAAGCTATTGCACAGGGATACACAAATTCTCCCTCTCTCTAGTCCTCTATTACCCATAAAGATTATGTACAAATAGTAAGAAAAAAAGATTTCATAGGTCACACATTAGAACTTAAATGCAATAATTCCTACATGTATTTAACATTAATGTTTCCTGGATCTGGGAGTAAAAGATGAAATGAAAAGAAATACATGTTGGTTGATGAAGGATTATTTCAGAACCAGAGAATAGATGGCCCAACCCAGCAGAAGTGAGATTTGTTCAGCATAACAATTAAACAGCATTAAGACAAATTAAAGTTTCAAGGGTTTTTAAAAACAAACTATAACACTGGGTATAGAACATGGGCAGTTAAAAAACCTTAAGATTGACAGCACTGTGGCATCTGTGATAGCACAAAACAGACGTAGCTGGACATTTGTAATTTTCAATAAATTAGGTTTCTATTTTAGATCCTTATTGCCAAGTACAAGTGGCTAAAAGATGGACCAATAACTTGCTCCCAAGTAGCTCAGGTTTGTCACCTATATTCCATATCCCCTTATTCCAAGATTCTTCAGTTCTACAATATTTGAAGTTTTCAGATGTCTTGAATTTCTACAAGTTGGTCTGACTTCAGACCTTCATCTACTTTCTAATTTTCCCTCAAGGAATGCAACACAGCTGGTGGTTAAAAGAAAATACTTATTCACTTCTGCATTACATTAGAGTCAGAGTACTACAGCACAGAAACAGGCCCTTCAGTCCATGCCAACCTGATCTTCTGCTTAGAAGCATCTACCTGGACCATATCCCTCCAAACCCCTCCCATCCATGTACCTCTCCAAAAATCTCTTAAATGTTACAATTAAACCTGCATCTACCACTTCTGCCAACAGCTCATTCCTCACTGGCACCACCCTCTGAGTGAAGAAATTCTCCTTATATAGTTCACCTTTCACCCTAAATCTATATCCTCTAGTTCTAGTCTCACCAATCCTTGGGCACTAAGCCCGTATGCATTCACCTTACCTATACCTTTCATAACTTTGTACAATTCTGCAAGATCTCCACAAGGCTGCGTCCTCAGCCCTCTACTCTACTCCCTATACACTCAACTGTGGGGCCAGATTCTGCTCTAACTCCATCTACAAGTTTGCAGATGATACCACTGTTGTAGGCCACATCTCAAACAGCGATGAGACGGAGTACAGGAAGGAGATGGAGAGTTTAGTGGAATGGTGTCATGACAACCTTTCCCTCAATGTCAACAAAACAAAAGAGCTGGTCATTGACTTCAGGAAAGGGGGCAGTGTACATGCACCTGTCTACATCAATGGTGCTGAGGTCGAGATGGTTGGGAGCTTCAAGTTCCTGGGATTGAACATCACCAACAGCCTGTTCTGGCCAAACCACGTGGATGCCATGGCCAAGAAAGCTCACCAGCACCTCTACTTCCTCAGGAGGCTAAAGAAATTTGGTTTGTCCCCTTTGACTCTCACCAACTTTTACTGATGCACCATAGAAAGCATCCTATCTAGATGTATCACGGCTTGGTATGGCAACTGCTCTGCCCAGGACCACAAGCTGCAGGGAGTTGTGGACACAGCCCAGCACATCACGAACACCAGCCTCCCCTCCTTGGACTCTGCCTTTACCTCTCGCTGTCTTGGTGTAGCAGCCAGCACAATCAAAGACCCCACCCACCTGGGACATTCTCTCCTCTTCCATTGGGTAGAAGATACAGGAGCCCGAGGGCAAATACCACCAGACGCAAGGACAGCTTCTACCCTACTGTGTTAAGACTATTGAACTGTTCCCTTATACAATGAGATGGACTAGGATCTCACAATCTACCTTGTTGTGACATTACACCTTATTGCATTGCACCCTGTAGCTGTGACACTTTACTCTGTACTGTCATTGTTTTTACCTGTACTACTTCAATGCACTCTGTACTAACTCAATGTAACTGCACTGTGTAATGAATTGACCTGTACGATCGGTTTGTAAGACAAGCTTTTCACTGTACCTTGGTACAAGTGACAATAATAAACCAATACCATTCTCCTGTGCTCCAGGGAATAACGTCCTAACCTATTTAACCTTTACCTATAACTCAAGTCCTGGCAGCATCCTTGTAAATTTTCTCTGCAGTCTTTCAAGCTTATTGATATCTTTTCTGTAGGTAGGTGACTAGAACTGCAAACAATACATTCAACTCGTTTTAGATTAGTAAGGAAAACTGCAGGTTCAAACTTGCATGTAATCAGCTGCAGTTCAATAAGTGAAAGCCAACATTTTGACAATCTGCAACGACACAAAACAACTTACTTGGTTAAAGCAGTCATCATCTCCACATCTATGATGCAATCATCATTCGTCAAGTTTTGAATGACCCCATCCATGATTTCCAATGGAACATACTGGACCACAGTGGCCAATGCATTTGATGGCCCATCAGATTCATCTGCAGAAGACCCACAAACAACAACTTTTCCTTTAGAAAATGCATTTGAAGATTTAACCATGCTCTCAATTTAAAAAACAAACTCTGGTTTCTTTGTATTTCCAATCAAAGTTACATCCTACTAAAGAACAATTAAGACTCATTTCCTGGCAGGTTACCTCAAGAAAAATTAAATTTTCAAAATTGTATTGCTGCATATTGTTATTTGGTCTAGTTTGTTCCATAGCCTTCTCTTGTGCCATTAAAAACAGCTTTTAAAAAAATGCACCATGCTTTAAAAAGAGACAAAGGCAACAGAACCACAACAGTTAAAATGGAGAAAGGTTAAGAAATTGTAATGCACCGCACAACATTTTCATTTTCTATGGTGGTTCAGTATTTGATCAGTCCACACAGCATCTTCACCAGTAGGTCAGTAGTGGAAAACAGTCTCATTCTATAGAATGGAAGCTAAAAAATAGAGGCTGAAACTGTAGTGCAGTACTGAAAGGAGTGCTGCACTGATATGGGTGCTGTCTTCTCCCTCAGAAGATGCAGAAATATCCCAAGATATTCAAAATACACTGGAGACAGTTTTTGCCCTCACTAGTATGTTAATTCATTAACCAGTGTAATAAATTATCTGGTCTTCTTCACATTGCTACTTGCAGAATCTTGCTGTGCCAGTTGTGTTGCTTGATTGCTGCTTTATTATGGCTAGCCTGCAGGACCAGATGAAATTTCAAGTATTAAAATAGGGTTGTATTAGATCAGTTTGGGCAACCATGATGCAATTCTTCTTTCTCCATAGATTTCTTCCCCCCCTCTTAAAGTGAGCATTAAACCCTGGCAAAACATTTGGTCATTTGTCCTAAGATCTACTTGATTTGATCAGTAAATTTTGCTTTAAAGTGTTCTTTTGAAGTGCTTGTGATATTTAGTGAAGTTGAAGCCATCCAAGTTTTTAACTGTACTGGAGTAAAAAAAAAATCATTTTTTCCCCCTACCATCTGGCTCTAATCATAAACAATTCAGCTAGCAAAGAACAGCCACTAGGTGGCTTTAAATTCAGGCAGGGAAAATCCATTACTTAAACTAGTCCCAAGAAATTAAAAATCATATACAAATAGACTTTATTAATAAAAATAACTTCTATAAAAAGGAATAAATGTACTAAAAGATACTAAATGTAGAGAAAAAGGACTGTAAATATTAAATGTTCCTTCTGTTTACCAGGACTGTGTAAACAGGTTTCAAGGCCCTCAAGTTGTGCAACCACTCCAGAGTACAGGCAGTACACAGAATCAAAAATAAAACGACCTAAACTTTCCATTCTTTGTAATGGAATATCACATGCAATATGTAGCAATGTAGAAAACCAAATAGGTTCACTAGGAATTCTCAGGTAAGCAAATGCTAGCTCAATTGCAAATGCGTACTTCAGTGTTGGATTGAACCATAATATACTGTAAAGCAGAAAGCCAGTAACCAGCCAAGCATTTTTTTGGGGGGGGGGGGGGGGGGGGGGGAAGAAAAAAAAGGGAAAAAAAGAAAAGAAAAAGGAGGCTAAAGAGCACCTTTGGTACTAAAGCAGTAATGAAATCCATAACCACTGATGATAAAACCTTTAACCTCACTATTGAGGTGTGGAAATCTGCTAAATAAAAAGCATACTAGAGAAATAGAAAATTGTGTAATTCAAATTGCAAATGTTTATCCAGGCCAAAGAACTAGAAAATGTCAAGGACACTTTCAATGGATTGACCAAAAACTTGGTCTTCAGTCAGTAGAGTTAAAACACTCACCTTGTCAGCAGTTGAAGTTCATTTCACCGGAACCAAACTTTGACACAAGATGCAGCCATACTAAGTTGTAGGTTTAGCATGATGAACACATTTCTACACAAAAACTTTGTTTTGCAATTGGTCAATGCAATGCAATGATTTCCTTTTGCAAATTAATAAGTCCAAACGTTTCTAAGATGTCATAGTTATTTCTCCCATGTTCTGAATAAAGGAAATAAAGCAGGTCTTTTGTTAAGAGTTCACAAATGTCAGATGACATTTTCAAATTGTTATTGGATTTTCTAATTTCAGGAGCCGAACAAGTTTCATTGTACAGCACAATTTCCTATTCACACATTCAGGTAGGATGCCAATTTGCATGGAGAGTTTCAAGAAAGAGTGCATTTTCTTAGCTGCAAGAATATGGAACCCGCCAAGGCATCAAAATGTGACATGTAACCTGTCGAATCAGGTTACTGCACAGACCTATGAGAAATGATGCATTCAAAGGATACTGCAAGTTTGAACACCAGAAACTCATGGTTGTTTGCAGCTGGACAAGGCCAAAAGATTAAGATTAGTGTAGCATATAAACAGTGTGCAGGGTCTACTGGTAGGATTTTAAGACACTTACACACATGGGATTTCCCAACACTGTAAAGAACACTAAGTAGGCAAAAGTATCACACATTTATGCATCACATAACATACAGCAGCAACATTTGGTCAGCCTACTACCACAAAAGTCATGACCAAATCATACGAGGTCAAGATTCCATTCTAAGTTAATGATTCCAACACAAAAAGATCTTCAGAGTTGTTGAAATAGAGTGTAATTAAATTTTTACCATATTATGTTACCTAACCATTCTAAATATTTTAATTTAACAATGCTTAGTGTTTGACACAAAAGGTTCAGGTAAAAAAAGTAGTTTTTGGATTGGGTCACATGTATAAACATTGTACCACATTATAGAGAATGACTTATCAAAAGTGCCCTTTTATTTGATACACAAACCACCATCAATGCAATAATCAACTGAATGAGGCATTGAAAGTCACAAGACCTATAGTAGGGAAATTAGTCATGCATGACAGAAAGATACATATCACAACTACCAAACAAATTAAAACCAGGTAAAAAAAATTAATGCTAACATTTTACAATCAAAATTTAATATTAATGGTTTTCTCATTGCATACAGTAGTTCTATCCCCACACAAAAAACATGCAGATGTAATATTTATGCTGCAAGATTGATCACATTTTGACTAATAATCTAGAATTCATGCAACTTTTTAAAAGTCAGATTTACTGGTGCTTTATGCTCATGGGACAAAGTTATGGAGTTAACCACCACTTTCTGGACACAAGCATTATAGTGTGGCCCAATGTTTACCATGGATTAAATATTGAACTGTCAGAGATGCAGTCCTTTGCAATAATTTAATTGAGGTTATACCTACCTATTCTGATGGTTTATATTAAAGATTTTTAAATTTAAAATGGCAGAATAAACAGGTAACACTTCCATTATCTTGGTAAAATGTTCTTATGCCAACTAAACCCAAAAACAAAAAGGCATTCAATGAAGAATTCCACAATCCAAAACGTGTTTATATTGATAGGACAGCAATCCCACTTCAAAAGTGGAACATTATCCACTGAGCATTACCATCACACTCAAGTGCCTCATACTGCAGTTAGTCTGAAATAAGAAGTCATTGCATGATATTTTCTGTTTGTGTTGGAAGCCATTCAGCAGGAAAATGTTGGAAAAGCAGAACAATTTTGAGAACAACAGTATCAAACTATTGAAAACAGGTGAAGAATAAGAACTTCTTGCTTAAAGTGTTGAAGACAGTGTACTTTGTAATTTTAGTTTCGGGTTTAACTTCCCAGAAATCAAACAATGTGCCACAAACTGGAAGAACCTAATTTTACTTCTAATGATCCAAATAAACTTGCATTCAATTACTACTATAACCGGTTCTGCATTATGGACTCAACCACAATGAAATTAATTTCACTTTTGCTTTAACATAAAAAGAAATGGAGCTCCAATTTGAAGCTAATGCTCTGCCCCATACATTCCATGGACATTCCCTTGCAGCATTACTTACCATAGTAAATACTACTAAAAAAAAGTGTGGCATAAAGAAGTCATGGTTATCATTGTCTCTTTCAATAGAGCTACTTCAATGCAAAGATATTTGGGGGTTGGGGTAGGGGGCATATCTCCACATTAAAATCATATATTGTACCACTAAATACTGTGGACTTAAGTACCTAATCCTTACCAAATTAGTAGACCAATGCCAAGATGAAAAAAAAACATTTCCCACAGGAAGGAAGATGGAAGATTTGTTTTATTCCCAGTTCTTCTATGTCTCCAAGCCTAGTATGCAGATGTATCAGCCACCACCACAAGTAGCAACAAAACCTGCTGGAGGACCTCAGCAGGTTGAGCAGCATCTGTGGAAGGGAAAGAATTGTGGACATTTCAGGTTGAAACACTGCATCAGGACTCCTGACCAAGGTTTCAACCTGAAGTGTCCACAATTCCTTCCTTTCCACAGATGCTGCTTGAACTGCTGAGTTCTTCCAGCAGATCGTTTGTTGCTCCAAATTCCAGCATCTGCAGTCTCGTGTCACCATAAGTAGGTTGGTTTGCAAGCAGAATGAGAGGAAGGATTGCAAGGGCAGGAGGAAGAAAAATAGCCAATAATTATTCCCTCAAGGTTAAAACATACATGTTCCTTACCAGTTGATGAAATAACAGTGAACAGCTCCCGCAAGGATGGAATTATAGCTGCAGTTTGTGTCCGCCAGATTCTATGCAACAGCCCGCTTACTTTGTTTACTTCATCCAGGAATTCCACGATTTCATCTTCTTCTTGTGATCCGCATTGGAATTGCCCTATACTTCTAACAAGTTGCTGACAGAACACCACTTGGAACTTTCCACTAGGAATGCACTGAGGATATTCAGCAAGAATTTTACTAATGCAGGCACACAACTTTGATCTGGGTTTCTCACACACTATGCGGAGAAGCTCAATCTGAAGGACATGAAATACTTCATCAGCAGACACATCATCCTGAATATATTTTAATCCTAGCTGAATGTACTCTAAAATTTCAATGCTTCTTTTGCTCAATGTTCCATAACCATCTTGCAGGAGCTTCAAGATAAATTTTACATTAAAAAAATCCTCAAAATCTGCAGTGTGGTTCTGGGCAAAAGCTTCGAGAACCTCCTTGCCCACATCCTTTTTGAATTGTGTATCACCCAACAGGATGAACTTTGTCGACAACTCAAACATGGCTATGCACTGTTTACTGTTGAGAGGTTCTTTTGCTGCTTCTAAAATACGTCTTACAAGCACATGCTTTACAGAAGTTGGATGGCGGGACAACATCATAGCTTCCAAAATCTTGTCCATGTCTTTTCAATCCTAAAAGAAAAAAAGCCTATATTAATTCTAATTTCACTCTTATAAAATTACAAAATATAAAAGAAATTCACACCAAAAAGGATACCCACCCATTTTAAAGTGTTCTTTCAATGGTCAGGCAAGATCCTGACTTTGCCATGTGCCAACACTGATAACAGTGGTGCAAAAGGTACCATGTCATGACCACATTTGATGGCTTTGAAATGGAAATATACCACACAAGGTTAACCAGCAGTTATAGTATTGGTGGGGTTCAGTTGATTTGTTCAATCACATTTAAGTCTGTAATTACTGACACCCATCAGTTGATAATGCTAGAGTAGATCAGCATACCTCAAGCAAGGCTGCCATGAACACAATGACCTCCGCTGTTGTGAACGTGGCAAGTGCTATTCCTTGATACTTAACCTGAAGATGGTTTTAATTTTGTTACTGCAGATGTATTAACAAAAAGTGGTACATTTTAAAATCATGTTACTCCATAGCTTATGACAATTTCATTTTTACTTAAATAAGATTAGCTACAATGATCGATCTGGGTTGTTAGATTGTTAATGTAATCAAACTAGTCAACTAGTCTGGAAAATTAGATTCCATGAGATCCAGTGAGCAATAGCTAACTGGATTCATAATTGGCTTGATGGTAGGAAGCAGAGGGTGATGGCAAAAGGTTGTTTCTCAAACTGGAGGTCTATGATTAGTGGTGTGCAACAGGAATCATTGCTGGGACCTTTGTTGTTTACGAATGATTTGGATAAGAAAGTACAAGGCACAGTTAGTAAGTTTGTGGACAATACTAAAATGAGTGGTATCATAGACAGTAAAGAAAGTTATTAAAAATTACAGGGGAATCTTGATTAGCTAGGCAAGTGGACCGAGGATTGGCAAATGGCTTCCAATGCAGCAAGTGCGAGGTGTTGCATTTTGAGAAGCTAAACTAGGGTAGGACTTGTACAGTGAATGGTAGAGCCCTAGGAAGTGATGTAGAACAGAGGGACCTGGGAGTACAGGTACACAGTTCACTGAAAGTCACAGGTAGACACTGTGGTGAAGGTGGTGTTTGGCCATCATCTGTCAGGGCAATGAGTACAAGAGTTGGGATGTTATATTGCAGTTGTACAATATGTTGGTGAAGCTGAACTTCAAGTATTGTGTACAATTTTGGTCACTTATAGGAAAGTGATTGTTAAGCTGAAAAGACTGCAATGATTTCATAAGAAAGTTGCCAGGACTTGAGAGCTTGAGTTTAGGGAGAGGTTGGACAAGCTAGGACTTTCTTGGAATGTAGAAGACAAGGGCTGACCTTAGACGTGTATAAAGTCATGAGGGGCATAGATAGGCCAAATGCATACATTCTTGTTCCCAGCAAAAGCAAACCAAAATCCAGAGGGCATAGGTTTAAGTTGAGAGGGAAAAAGATTTAAGGGACCCCAGGGGCAACTTCAGAGGATGGTGCAATTATGGAACAAGCTGTCAGAAAGTAATTGAGGTGGGTACAACAACAATATTTAAAAGACATTTTAATAAGTACATGGATAGATAAGGTTTAGAGGGATATGGTCCAAACAGACAAATAGGACTGGCTTAGGTGGGCACCTTGGCCAGCGTGGAGAAGTTGGGCCAAAAAGCCAGTTTTCATGTTTTATTATTCTATGACTAACTCAGCAGTTCCATTGAATGGCTAAAGATTTGCTCAATAAAACAAAACAAGAAATCGCTAATCCTGCTTCCTGGTATAGAACTGAAGGAAAAGGGTTAAAGATTTACCTGGTATCCTCCAATTTATTTATACTTTGATCACACCATGGTTCTCATACAACAAACATTCAATATTGCATATGCCTCCCATGGAAAGTGCCAAGTAGAGATCATCCTGCAAATAGATAAAATAAAATTTTTAACAACACAGGTCAAACTATTGTACCAGCAATCATCTAGTTCAGTGGCTTTAAGTAAAGCAAGCTCTCCACCAATTCAACAACAATTTGCATTTATATAGCTATATAACAAAATGAACACCACAGAATGGGGGAGGGACCAGAAACTGAAGCCAAGAGCAAAAATGATGGAGGTGACACTACAGATAGACAAAGGAGTTTTTGTAGATGGGGGGGGGGGGGGGGGGGGGTAGATTTAACAAGACAGTAGGAGAATGTTACAGCAAACAGGGCACATTAGGAGTGGCAGAAGGTCACTGCTGGAGAACAGAAACAAAACATGTCTTGGTTAAAGTGCTGGCCTCTTGGAAGATATGCATTTAATTGAAAATAAGTTTTAGAAACAGGAGACAGCAATTATAAGAATGATGGACAAGGGAATTTTTGAAATACATTCATACACACTGAAGCTTGACTTTCTAACAAACAGACCACAGTGAGGATAAGCAGCAATACCTCTGACACGATTATTCTCAACACTGGTGCCCCACAAGGCTGCGTCCTCAGCCCTCTACTCTACTCCCTATACATTCATGACTGTGTGGCCAGATTCTGCTCTAACTCCATCTACAAGTTTGGAAATGATACCACCATTGTAGGCTGTATCTCAAACAGCAATGAGTCAGAGTACAGGAAGGAGACGGCTTAGTGGAATGGTGTCATGACAACAACCTTGCCCTCAATGTCAACAAAAGAGCTGGTCATTGACTTCAGGAAAGGGGGCAGTGTACATGCACCTGTCTATATCAATGGTGCTGAGGTTGAGCGTGAACATCAACAGCCTGTCCTGGTCAAATCATGTAGAAGCCCTGGCCAAGAAAGCTCACCAGCACCTCTACTTCCTCAGGAGGCTAAAGAAATTTGGTTTGTCCCCTTTGACTCTCACCAACTTTTACTGATGCACCATAGAAAGCATCCTATCTGGATGTATCACAGCTTGGTACGGCAACTGCTCTGCCCAGGACCGCAAGAAACTGCAGAGAGTTGTGCACACAGCGCAGAGCATTACGGACACCAGCCTCCCCTCCTTGGACTCTTTACCTCTCGCTGCCTTGGTGAAGCAGCCAGAATAATCAAAGACCCCACCCACCCGGGTCATTCCCTCCTCTTCCATCGGGTAGAAGATACAGGAGCCTGAAGGCACGTACCACCAGACTTAAGGACAGCTTCTACCCCATTGTAATAAGACTATTGAACAGTTCCCTTATACAATGAGATGGACTAGGACCTCATGATCTACCTTGTTGTGACCTTGTACCTTATTGCACTGCACTCTGTAGCTGTGACACCGTACTCTATGCTGTTATTGTTTTTACCTGTACTACTTCAATGCACTCTGTACTAACTCAATGTAACTGCACTGTGTAATGAATTGACCTGTACGATCGGTTTGTAAGACAAGCTTTTCACTGTACCTTGATGCAAGTGACAATAATAAACCAATACCAAGCGTGTGCAACAAAAGGCTAATATTGCCCACAGATGAGTAACCATATCAAAGGGTTAACTAAAACCTATTTAACAAAGTAAGTCCTGAAATTATACATAAAAACCCTTGTTGGTTTAAGTGTCACGTGCCAACCTATTGAATTATGGCATAAACCAGCTGTATTCATTACATTCTGAAACATAAGAATGCACTTATGACTCAGCATGTTATGCAAGGAAAAGGTAGCTGTTACATTACAACACTCAAGAGTATAATTTCAAACAAAATTATAGCATTGGTGGGAAGGACCTTCAAGGGCAGCACAGCTGTACAGCACATAGTGCTGCTGCCTCATAGCTCCAGTTTTGATCTGAACCTCCATCACTGCACAGTGTTTACATATTCTCCCTGTAAATGTATGGGTAGCTACTGTACACTCTCGTTTCCTTCAACATGACAAAGATATGCTAGCTGGTAGAGTTACTCGAAATTATCCCTAGTGTAGGTGAGAGTTTGAGCAAGAGGGGATTGTAGGAAAGTATGCAGTGGAAGGGGATTCCTGGGATTGAGCATATGCTAGCTTTCAGCAATGGACTCCTATGTCATGAGGATATATGAGAAAGGAGAACCAGAAAGTGACAGCAAGTTCATTGAGCCTCAACTTACAATATTGAGCCTGTTCATGTCAAAACTTGAAACCATTGATTCAATTGGAAACATTCAGCATTACATCACTGTTCTGAATAGGAATTCAGAAGTACCCCGTACTTCAAGGCCTCCGTGAAAAATAGAGCATCTTCACTGACTCACAGGAGTTCATGACCTATAACTAATCAAAATGGAGAAAAGCATCTGGGTTGGTATTGATAATCTTAAGACTTCATCACAAGCATGCAACAGGCCAGTGAAAAGGGGCCCCAAGCAGCACACCATCAGCAACAAAGTTTGCAGACCCACATGGGCCTAATGAATCACCTCAGAATCCAGAGAGTGAGAGTAGAAGCAACTCATCCTCATGCTAGAAATGCCTAACATTTTAGGATAGATAACTTAATTTACAGGTTCTTAACCCATTCATTTAATATGAAAGCAAAGACAATTAAATTGCAAAATGATTCCAACTAAACAAGTTCAATAATTTTAGCAACAGCTTCCATGAATATAGTGCAAGAGAATCAGAATTAAGTTTATTATCAATGACTTGTATGACATGAAATTTGCTGTTTTACAGTAACAGTGCAAGACACCCAGGAATTTGAAGCTGCTCACCCTTTCCACTGCTGACCCCTTAATGAGGACTGGTGTATGTTCTTCCAACTTCCTCTTAAGGCCACAATCAATTCCTTGGTCTTGATAATGTTGAGTGCAAGGTTGTTGTGACACCACTCAACCAGCTGATTTATCTCACTCCTGTAAGCCTCCTCATTGCCATCTAAGATTTTACCAATGGTGGTGTCATTTGTGAATTTATAGATGGCTTTTGAACTGTGCTTAGCCACACAGTCATGAGGGTCTTCAGGGCCCTGTACCTCCTCCCCCCTGATGGAAGCAGCAAGATGAGGGCGTGTCCCAGATAGTTAGGATCCTTAGTAATAGATGCCACCTTCTTGAGGCACCACCCCAATGGTGGGGAGGGTTGTGCCCATGATGGAGCTGGCCGAGTCTACAACTCTCTGCAGCCTCTTGCTATCCTGAGCATTGGAGCCTCCATACCAGGCTGTGATGCTTTCAGAATGCTCTCCACTGTACATCTATAGAAATTTGCAAGAGTCTTTAGTGACATACCAAATCTCCTCAACCTCCTAATGAAGTAGAGCCACTGGCAATGCTTTCTTCATGATTGCATTAATGTATTGGGCCCAGGATAGATCCTGGGATATTGACACCCAGGAATTTGAAGCTGCTCACCCTTTCCACTGCTGACCCCTTAATGAGGACTGGTGTATGTTCTTCCAACTTCCTCTTAAGGCCACAATCAATTCCTTGGTCTTGATAATGTTGAGACACCAATGTTGAGACAAGGTTGTTGTGACACCACTCAACCAGCTGATTTATCTCACTCCTGTAAGCCTCCTCATTGCCATCTAAGATTTTACCAATGGTGGTGTCATTTGTGAATTTATAGATGGCTTTTGAACTGTGCTTAGCCACACAGTCATGAGTGTAGACAGAATAGAGCAGTGGGCTAAGCATGCATCCTTGATGTGTGCCTGTTGATTGTTATCGAGAAGGAGATGTTATTTCCAATCTACACTGTGGTCTCCTGATAAGGAAGTCAAGGATCCAGTTGCAGAGGGAGGTACGGAGGTACAGGTTTTGAAGCTTGGTGATTAATATTGAGGGAGATGATGGTATTGAATGCCAAGCTGTAATTGATAAACAACAACCTAATGCATATTTTGCCACTGTCTAAGTGGTCCAAAGCAGAGTGAAGAGCCAGTCAGAGTGCATCCACTGTAGACCTGTTGTGGCAGTAGGCAAATTGCAGTGGGTCCAGGTCCTTGCTCAGACAGGAGTTAATTCTCACTATAACCAACCTCTCAAAGCACTTCAGTTGATGCGAGTGCTACTGGGCAATAGTCATTGAGGCAGCTCACCCTGCTCTTCTTGGGCACTGGCATGATTGATGCCCTTTTGAAGCAGGTGGGAACCTCAGACTGCAGCAGAGAGGTTGGAGATGTCCTTGAACACTCCAGCCAGTTGGTCAGCACAGGTTTTCGGCACCCGGCCAGGTACACTATTGGATCCTGACGCCTTTCATGGGTTCACCTCTTGAAGGATGTCCTGACATCGGCCTCCAAGACAGATCAGAGTCACTGGGTGCTGTGAGGATTCACACAGGTGTAGTGTTATTTGCCCTTTCAAAGTACACATAAAAGGTGGTGAGCTCATCTGGGAGTGAAGCATCACTGCCATTTATGCTGGTTCCACCTTATAGGAAGTAATGGCATGCAAACCCTGCCACAGCTGTCATACATCCGATTGTGTCTCCAACTTCATGCAGAATTACCTTTTCACTCTCACGATGGCCTTCCATGGGTCATACCTGGACTTCTTGTTGGATTCTGGATCACTGGTCTTGAACACCACAGATCTAGCACTCAGTAGACTGTAGATTTCCTGGTTCATCCAGGGCTTCTGGTTTGGGAAAACTCAGCATGTTCTCTAAAGCACACACTCATCCACACAGGTCTTGAAGTCGATGACAAGAACATTATGTCAAGAGCATTAGTAACCAAATAAAAACCTTGCTGAGTCAGAGCAGAAATAAAAGAACACAACTTAAAGTTTTTAAAAGAGAAAATCCATGGTGTCTAAGCAATCGAATGCACGGGCACTAATGGGTGATCACAAGATCAGAATTAGATTACAAGTAGATGTCAAATGGAGGAAATTATATTAAGATGATAATAACATGAACAGTGTCAGGGCTGCAAGCAGGTCAAAGGATTATAACAATTACAACTGCCCCGAATATTTTTAATTCAGTCTTTTTCACGAAGGGGCAGGTATTCTGAAAATGCTGGAAACATTCGGCAGGTCAGGTAACAGCCATGAAGACAGAAACAGGACCAACGTTAACTCCATTCCTCTCTCAGTGGATGTTGCCGAAGGCTTCCAACAATTTGTGTTTATTTCGGATGGCCCGCATCTGCAGGGTTTTTCTTTGCTCTCTGACTGGAAGCCGAAATTGAGATGGGCACAAACGAGAGGCTACAACACACTGGAGGGCTTTGATTAAGGAGTGATTGGTAACGGGGCAAACGATTGCAAGGGCAGAGGGGTTATCGGTTTCAAAAGGACGTTTTAAATAAGTGACATTAAAGGCAAGTCTAAAATCAAAAGCGCAGGAAACAACTGCAAGATGACTAACGGCGTTGACTTGATACCCAGATTAGTGTCATCTTGAGAGGACCCAAATCTGATGAACGCTTCACAGGCGTAGTGACATTTTTTTAAAAAATGAAACTTTAAATTTAGTCTGAAGTATGCCTGCGCTGTTCCCGCAGCGACCCGATGATATCACTACACTTGATTGAGCCCCACCTACACGGCGCCAGGGACCCGGCCACTCCTGATAACTGCAGCAGGCATCAAGTCCCGGCCACTCGCTCCCTCCTCCTACTCCTTTCCCTCATGCCGCCCTCACCCCAGCGCGTCTGCAAACCAACGCCACTCACCTTCAAACTGGCATCCGACCGACACCAAGGGGAAGACATTAAACTTGAGGACGCCTGCTGCCAACTACAAGTTAGTAACCCCACAGCTACTGGAATATTCCTGCTCACGCTCTGATTTAAAGACGCCAGCGCGCACGCGCGCTCGTCCAGAACCTTCCGTTCGCCACAGGCCACACGCTCCCCCTGCCCTCCTCCCCAATGGCCAATCAGGTCGAGGCTGATAAACAGGCACCGCCCCTAAATATCTCAATAACCAATCAGTGCGAGGCCAGGCAAAGCTGCATCGTCCACACCCGCTGCGCATAAGTTAATGCTGTCAGGACCACATGTCGGGTTTTATGCAGCTGCATGGATCTTACACTGTGTTAGCGTTAGTTGAAAAGCAAGAAAAAAAATTGCTGGGGAGCTGAAGTAAAGACAAAAGGTGCTGGAAACGCTCAGCTGGAGAGCGAAACAGAGTTCCAAGAGAGAGAGGCAGAGGTCGCAACGTGTCCACACCCAGAATGGATGACCGCTTTGCGGAGCACTTGAGCTCGATCTACAGGGGCGACCCTGAGTTTACATTAACCTGATAGTTTAATACTCCATCCCACTCCGACCTCTCTGTCCGTGGCTTCCTGCACTGTTTTAACGAGGCCCATCGCCCATTTGGGCTCTTTACAGCCTACTAAATTCAATAGTGATTCCAACAATTTAAGGTAACTTGCTTTCTCTGTTCAAAGATCATTCATCGTAATATTAACTCAGTTTTTTGCTCTCTCCACTACCACTATCTGATGTGCTCGGTATTTCCTGCAGCTCTGGCTTGCATTTCACCACTATTGCGTGTTACTTGTTTGTTTATTTTCCACACGCTAACTTTCTTCATGAACGAACAACCAGATGACTTCATCAATAGCATATCCCCACAGCAACTCTAGTCTCATTCTGTCCTATTCGTATCTCCCCCACCTTCCTCAACTTAAAACTAACGTATTTTTCTCTTTTTCCTCAATTCTGACGAAGGGCCCTTTGAACTGAAGCACCATCTCTGTTTCTCTTTCCACAGATGCTCTAAACCTGCTGAGTGTTCCTAGCAATTTTTTTCTTCCTTACTTTCAGCTTTGAGCTATAGTTCCACGGGCTTCAATCTTTATGATAAGCCTATTATACGGCACATTATCAAAAACACATTTGATATGCCAAATATGATGTTTTGAAAGCATATCAACTGCATTTACCTCCTCAATCTTCTATTATTTCACCAATATCAAGTTTGTTAGACATGATTTTTCTTCAATAAATCCATGATGTCTTTCTCTAATAAATTCACAGTGACTGCTAATTGTGACCCCAATTATTGTTTCCACAACTTTCCCTACCAGCCAGGTTAAACTGACTGGTCAATAGGTTTAGCATTTATCCCTACACCTTTTAAAATATTCCAGTCCTGAATCTAAAGATGTTTGAAAGATTATGGCCAAAGGCTCTATAATTTCCTCCCTTTCTTCCCTCAGCAACCTTGGACCTGACCCATCTTGAGCATGTAATTTATTCTACTTTAAGTACAGCTGGCTTGCCTAGTACCTCCTCGTCAATTTTCAGCTCATCTAGAATCTCAATTACAACTTATTTTGCTGAGTTTTCAACAGCTTCTTATTGCATGCTCTATTATTTCCATTATTTGCAAGTTGTAAATCTTCTATGTATTTTCTCCAGTACTTAGTTATTTTAAGACATCCAACTTGCTTGATTACCACTTAATCTTTCACCCTAAACATTTATTTCACTCTGCCACCAATGACAGTTAATTTTGTTCACCAAATGCACTACAGCGTCTAAATAAAGGCTCCTTCAACAGTACCTTCCAAACCTTTAATCTGCGTGGCCTGAAAACTCAAAGATACAAAGTGCATTGTAATGCCAACAACCTAGAAGTTTCACTCCATGTCATACAATCTCCCAAATTGTATGACATGGAGTGAAACCTCTCAATTTGCCATGTTTCTACCCAACTGACCATCCATATCTTCCTTCAGTCTTAAACTTTATCTTCAAACTTTATCACTGTTATCTTCAAACACCATTAGCATGCCCCAAATTGAGCCCTATGTAACTTCCAGTTACAAAAATACTTGTTAACCATTACACTTCCTACCACTGAGCCAACTTTGGATCCAGTTTCCCTACTCTTCCTTGGATCCCTTGGCTTTTTATGACCAGCCTACTATGTCAAAAGCTTTTGTTGAAATCCATGTAAACTACATCAAAATCAGTGACCTCATTGACATTCTTTGTTGGCTCTTCAATGAATTTGATCGTTAGTCAGACACAAGCTACCCTTAGTAAAAATCCATGCTGACCGGCCTGTATTGATTAATTAAATGAAGATTTATACTGTCCCATCAGAACTGATTCCAATAAGTAGCCTCTCACCTAAGTTAAACCAACTGGCCTGTAATCACTCCAAGAATCAAAAGATCTACTTCTGTCAGCATTTCTCACATACTTGTATTCAAAGAATTGAATAAAAATATGGTCAAAGATGTTGCTTTAGAGGGGAAAGAGGGAGATGGAAAGATTTAGGGAATTCCAACCATTGCCCAGTAGCCAAAGGCATAATCTCCACTGCCTGGGAACGAGATGTATCGGGAGCCAGAGTTAGGGGTTGGAGCCAGAATCAGGCAATTGCAGAGTGTTTGAAGAGTGAAAAGGCTGGAAACCTTTACACAGTTAGGGAATGGCCTACAATCATTTTAACATGGGGAATAAAATTTTAAAATTGAGGTGTTGGTGAACTATAGAACCGTAGAACCATACAGCAGAAAACAGGCCCTTCAGTGAATAAGGTGATGAGTGACTAGGGGTTAATACCATTTGAAATATAGGCAAAGGAGCTTTGGATGGGCTAAAGTTCATAGATGTGTGCAAGCTGTAAAGCCAGCTTGGAGAGCATTGGAAATCATTAGACACTCAAGGTAACCAAAACAAGGAAGAGAGTAATGCTGAGGCCATCTTTATTATGGAGAAGATACAAAGTTATAGACTAAGGCCAGATCAGAGTTAAATATTAATTGCAGATTACAAGCAATCTGGTTTAGTTTAAGATGGTGGCAATGAATGGACTCTTGGTGGTAGGGCTAAAGGATGGTAATTAAATCATTGGTAAAGGAACAGCATTTGTGATAAATGCTGTAGACAATGGTTTTTGTTTTCCTGATGTTTAATTGGAGAATATTGTGACTCATCTGGTACAAAATGTCAGACATGTTGTTTGACAACACAAGGATAATGAGAGTCGAGAGTGGGGGGAACAGAGATGGACATTGTCATGGTTTTGGGAAAGATGTAGCTTGTTTTTCACTTTACTCAACATGCTCTTGTGATTTTTAGTACATATTTTCCCATGAAAAGCTGGTATCTTAATTATCAAGCATAAATGATTAAATAATATTGAACATTGCAAATGAGGGATCATAACAGAAATAATCACATTTACAACTATTGTAAACTTGACAAATATATTTTTATTTGCTGCTTTAAATGTCAGTGCTACACAATTATTACAGGAATTTATTCAGTATCAACAATGTACAGTCAAATCTTATGGAAATAATTTGGTGTTGTAATTTATGTGACAAAGTCTGTTTATGAAAGGAAAATATAAAAAGCAAAAAATGCAGGAAATACTCAACAGTCAATTTAATCCCTATGCAGAGAAAGACAAAGTTAATGTTTCAGGTCATTGGCCTCTCATCATAATTTTTCTGATGACTTGAAATATCATAGCTATTTCTCTCCTCAGACCTATGGCGAATTTGCAGCATTTTCTGGCTTTCAGATTTCCAGCACTTGCTGTATTTTACTTCTGAACTTAAACATCGTAGTCGATGTAAATATTAACCACGTAAATTATTGAGACCCTAGAGACCCTAAGTTATTATTGTGACTTCGTTTTGATCAATTTAGATGAAAAAATCATGAATTATAGTTCATAATTCTTCCATTGACCTGAAACATTAACTCAGCTTTTCTCTTTATTAATACTGCCTGCTCTGCTGAGCATTCTAACATTTTCTGTTTTATTTCAAATTTCTAACAACTGCAATAATTTGCTTCAGGACTTTTTTTGGGGGGTGGACTTAAGAATTGTTTCATGGCACCCAACAACACAAAACCTATGAAGTTTTAATTCACCCTGCGCAGAAGACGAAAGAACTGCGCTAGCTTTAATGCTGATTACAGCCATCCACACGGTAATGCGCATGTGTGTTGCTTTGCAATCTGGGAGTTGTGGTTCATTATTGGGATCAAGGTGGAGAAACTCACGTAAAACACTGGCAATAAAACTACAAAGTCCGGACGCCGATGCGCTACCAGCTTCCACCACGGGCTCGTCACGAAGTTGGGTTGAAGCAAGGTGAGTGCCGTGCACTGTGCACAATGCAGCGTTTGTGTGAATGCAGGTGCGCCTCATCTTCGCAGTGTTCGGCGATGTTGTAGTTGCGGAAGCAGAGATTCTGGATATGGTTGCATTAAAAAGTGCATGTTCGAATGGTGCTGTAATCTTCCGCATCTAGTGCGTTTCAATCGGAAAGGGTTTTTTTTACATAACAAATCCGCTGTCAGCGTAAATTATGCTTTCACGACGAAAGTAGTGGATACGAAAACAGGTTCATAGCGCAACACGGGGTCATGACTGTTTATTTAGAAAGTACGTGCTGCGTTAAAGTTAAGTTTTGACGTGTGTTTGTTTACCTAGTTGAATATTTAGCTGCTGGAATGGTTTTGACCAGCAGAATAAACTTCGGAAATAAGATTTCTGCTTGGTGTTAACGTGCTACTTTATGGGAATGTCTGTTCGAAGAATGTGATGGACGTTTAGTGTGCAATAAGTAACGCTTATCAATCAGAGCCTCCTTTTAAAAAAAAATGAATGCATTAAATATGTTAATAGTTGTCACAGAAGATGTGAGTGATTTTTGTTTTAACCTTGTTGCAACAGATATTCCTCTAGGCCATGTTTTGACTCAGTTGAGTATTGGCAACAGTGCTGTTTTTATCTCTTATTAAGATGCTACGGTACCCATTTGTAATTTGTGGAACTGAGAAATGATTAGTTAATAAAAAAAGTTGAAGAGGACTGTGAGAACAGATTGCATTTTATGAAATCACTTTAGATATCTCAATTTTAAAGTAAGCAGAAAAAAAATAGATTGACTTGTGAGATATGGTTCATTTGAGGTTTATTTTGCACTTTTCTTTGAAGAACAGTCTGATTTTCCTCTGCTTTCCTCAGTCTAAAATGTGTATTTCCTAGATATGATTCCACAATAACATAAATAATAAAACACATTTCTGTGAGGAAGAAAAAGAGGGATGGCAAGATGTGGGAACCTTGGTTAATGAGAGAGATTGCAAATTTGGTCAAAAGGAGAAAGGAAGCATGTGTGATGTTTAGGAAACATCAGACAGGGACTTGGAGGAATGTAAAGGAAGCGGGATAGAAATTAAACAAGGGAATCTGGAGAGTTAAAATGGGTCATGAAATGTCTTTGGCAAGTTGGATTAAAGAGAATCCCAGGGCAGTTTATAGATACATTAAAGACAAGAGGGTAACCAGGGAGAGGCTAGGACAACTTAAGGACAAAGGAGGGAATTTATACCTGAAGGTAGAGGAAGTGGGCGAGTTACGAAATTCGTACTTTGCATTGGTATTCACCAAGGAGAAGGATGTGGAGGATAGCGAGATCAGTGAGGTATACACTGATATTCTAGGGCATGTTGATATCAAGGAGGAGGAGGTATTTTGGGGCTCTTGAAGGACATTAAGGTGGATAAGTCGCCAGGGCCTGATGGGATCTATTCCAGGTTATTGAGAGAGGCAAGAGAGGAGATTGCTGGACCTTGACAGGAATCTTTCCATCTTATTTAGTCACAGATGAAGTCCCAGGACCGGAGAATAGCTAACCTTGTTCCTATGTTTAAGGGCAATAGAAGCAAACCAGGAAATTATAGGCCAGAGGGCCTTGCATCAATGGTAGGGGAATTATTGCAAAATATTCTTAGGGATAGAATCTACTCACCCCTGCAAAAGCATAGACTTATTAGGGATAGTCAGCATGGGGATGTCATGTCTTACAAACTTGATTGAGGTTTTTCAAGGGATGACAAAGTTGAATGATGAAGGCAGGGCAGTGGATATTATATGCATGTACTTTAAAGTTTCCAACGAGGTCCCTCGTGGTAGGCTGATCCAGAAGGTTAAGGCATGTAGGATCCCTGGAAACTTGGTAGATTGGATTCAAAATTGGCTTGGTCATAGAAAACAGAGGGTAGTGGTGAAGGGATATTATTCTGACTGGAGGTCTGTGACCAGTAGTGTTCCACAAGGATCTGTGCTGGGACCTTTGATGTTTGTGATATATGTAAATGATTTGGACAAACATGTAGGTGGTTGGATTAGTAAATTTGCAGACGACACAACAATTGTTGGAGCTGTGGATAACGAGGAAGCTTGGCAAAGAATTTCGCAGTACAGAGACTAGTTGGAAATGTTGGCAGAAAAATGGCAGATGGAGTTTAATCCGTGTGTGAGGTTTGCACTTTAGGAGATCAAATGCAAGAGGAAAGTAAATGGCAGGACCCTTAGGAGCAATGAAGTACAAAGGGATCTTGGGGTGCAAGTCCATAGCTCCCTGAAAGTGACCAACACAAGTTGATAGAATGCTAAAGAGGGTGTATTTGCCTTCATCAGTCAGGGTACTGAGTATTAATGTCAGAAAGTCCTGTTGCATTTGAATAAAACTTTGGTTAAGCCAAATTTGGAGTATTGTGTGCATTTCTGGTTGCAACATTACAGGAAAGCTGTGGAGGCTTTGTGAGAGTGCAGAAGAGGTTCACCAGAATTTTGCCTGGATTAGAGAGTATTAGCTGTAAGAAGTTGAACAAATTTGGATTGTTTCTTCTGGAGCGTCAGAGGCTGAGGGGTGACCTCATAGAAGTTTATAAAATTATGAGAAACATAGATAAGGTAGATAGTTCAGAGTCTTTTTCCCAGGATGGAAATATCAAATACAGGAGGGTATATCTTAAAGGTGAAGGGGGAAAGTTTAAAGGAGATTTACAAGGCAAGTTGATTTTTAAACAAAGAGAGTGGTAGGTGCCTAGAATGCATTGCCAGGGGAGGTGGTGCAAGCAGATATGGTAGCAACATTTAAGAAGCATTTAGACAGGCATGTGAAGAGGCAGGGAATAGATGGATGGCAAGCAGGTGGGATTAGCTTGGACTGGCATCATGGTCAGCAGAGACGTTGTGGGCCTAAGGATCTTTTCTTCTGCTATACTGTTCTATGTTCTGAGTGGGTTGAAGAGATATGTGAAAAGGCCAGGTAAATGTGATTATTAATATTTTCTTGCATCAAAGAAAATGTTTTTTTAAAAAACCTGCTGCAACAAATGACTTAGCTCTGTGTGGTAGGACAGTTGTAGTCCATCTAATCCCTTGACGTGGTTCAGTGAGACCATAGCTGACTTATGATCTAACTATACAAGTTTGGTTTTTTCTCATTTCTATTGACGAAAAAAGTACTTATCTCAGATTTAAATTCTACCATTGACTTAATAGAATAAAGTTTCAATATTTCTACCATCCTTTGTACATCCCTCCAGAAAAGCCTGGCTCTCTTTTGATTATATGCTTTAGTCTAAGATTCCCTAATCAGTGCAAGATTTCTCTCTATTTACCCTATTGGTTTCCTTTCATATCCTTGGAACACCAAATAGATCATCCATTAATTATTTATTCCAGGAATATAATCCTAGTTTGTGTAATCTGTCTTTGTAATTTAACCTTTTACATCTAACTGTCAATCTAGTAAATTGTAGTGCCCTCTCTCCAAGGCCACAATATTCTTTCTACCTTATTATGCCCAGAACCAATCAGAGTATTTTGGGTGTAACCATGGCTATGCTGCAACATAACTTCTACAACTTTGTATTCTCGTTCTTTGGATATAAAGGTAGCAATAATATTGATCTGTCTAATTTTCTTTTGGACCGGGACGTGACATTTTAATAATCAATGTGCTTGCAGTTTGACTCTCTTTGGCCCTTCGTTGCTTCCAGCTTTTCCCAACTTAGAAAGTGCTCACAAATGAAGATGGAGAGGGAGGGAACTGCAGGTTCTGGAAACTTGAAATAAAAATAGAAAATGCTGGAAAAACTCCGCAGGTCAGGCAGTATCTGTGGGAAGAGAAATAGTTAACAGTGAACCGTTCCGATGAAGGCCATAGACCTGAAATGTTAACCTTTTCCCTTTCCACAGCTGCTGCCTGACCTATTGAGATTTTCCAGCATTTTCTGTAGAAAGTGGTCTCCTTTGTCCTCCCAACTTGGCTGTTCTAATATCCTCCTGGCTCACCAATTTTGTATTCTCTGAAATGTTGTTGTCCAAACTGCTGCCTGTGCACTTTCTAGTACCAAATCCTGATTTCCCACTGTCCTAATATTCGTGACCTACATTAAAGAATGGATCAGAAATTTTCCAATTTTGTAATTCTCCTCTATATTTTCAAGTCCATTTGTGTTTTCTTCCATCTTTCTAATCTTCTGAAATCTCTGCATCTCTCCAATCCTACCATCTTGATGTTATGATATTTGAGTGCCACACCTTCATTTGTCAAGGCTATAAGCTCTAAAACTACTTTCCTTCCCTAATACTCTTTTCACCTTTAGGATGTCCCTTGAAGGCAGCTGCTTTGACTGTCATTTCTCTAATATCTTCAAGGTTCAGTGTTAAATTTTAATTGATAATGTTGTATAATGCAAGTTTTGTTCTGTTATGACACTAAATACAAATTATTGTTCTAAACTCTAAAGTGGATGATCTCATAATTATTTAGATTAAAATTCATGCCCAAGTTTTTTTTGCCAATTTACTATTACAATCTTTATAATTTGGTGCTTCCATCTATAATTTTTTTTATCATCAGTAAACTCTTTCTTGTGTTTTTTTTTTCCATCACGTAAATGGGCTACGAACGGAGCCCCATCACAGATACTATAATTACCTCCTGTTAATTTAAGTATGTACCCATTATCTCTGTGTATTCTGCTGCTCAGCAATTTTCCTAGCCAGGAGAATAATTTGCCTCCAATTCCTTGAGCTGTAGCTAGCAGTCTCTGATGAGGGACATTTCCAAAGGTCCCCTAAGTCCATATAAACAGCATCCACAGATATACCCCTGTTCATTACTTTAGTCGCCTATCAAAAAATTAATTGGGCTTACAAGACCATGCTAATTTTTTTCTTAACAGCTAAAAATATTTAAATTGTTCAGTCAACACATTAGACTTACTGGTCTATATAATTTGCTTTTTATATCTCTCATTTTAATTACATTTCTAGAATTTGTTATAGTTTTTTTAAATGATTTACATTTACATGAGGACTCTTTGAAGTCTAGTCCCTATTGCATTGGCGAGGATACAATAATGACCAAATAATCTGTGTTTTAGATGGTTACGGGATAAATTTTGACTGGGTGATTAGAGAAAAGCCCCTGTTGTCCCAAAGAATGCCTTAGAATTTTTTGCGTTTAGGGGTTTGATTTCATGACTTGGTTAAAAGATTACATTTCTGAGACTGCAGCACTTTTTCAATATGGGACTGGACTATCAGCATAGATAGACCCGAGTCCAGGACTTTTTTTTTGTAAAAATGAAGCTGCCACCACTAAACCATGATGGTTAACGTGCACAATGCTTTGCATAGGATGTATTTTTTTCCCATGAATTTGGTGTTTCAGTAGAATGTCAAATTGTATTTTGCCATATTTTCTACTTCAACTATTAATTCTGAAAGTAAGTTCTGTTGTCTCATCTCTCATATAAAGATGTTTCACCTGCCTTCTGCTCTAAATCTCTCGCATTTGATCCTTGATCTGTGACCTCGTCTTCTTGAAATCTTGATATTGGGCACTATTGTTTCGGTCTATGCTATCCTATCCTTGTATTAAGCTAACCACCTATAAAATTGGCTTCAGCAAAAAACAAATCAAATCTGTCTGTATTTATTTCCCTTAGGAGAAGGCATACAAACCCATTTCATAATGTTGTTTGTCTTAGGCCATCTTCAGTGTCACCTAACCAAGGCCATTCCTAAGATATGTGTTTAAGTGAAATAAAATAATTCTGTACCTGGACAGTACTTATTGACAATTTCTCTTGCCAGACAGAACTTATTGACAATTTCTCTTTTCACTGCTTTATTTAGCTTCTCATCTTTCTTTTAAAAAAAATGTCATGAACTAGTTTGTTTTGACTTTGTTCAAGTAGTGACCATGATTTGGAGAATGTTTTTCCTCATTTACCCATCAGCTTGATCTTTTAATTCAAAACAAGACACAGCCCTGCTACCTCCGAGGCTTAAAGAAGGAGCCTCTTGCATCTTTTGAAATTCCATTCCCTTTTCTCCATTTAAATTCCATATCAATCAACAGGTGAATAAGTAAAACTGACAGTAATAATTTTGTTGATCAATGTCTCAGATTGAGACCCTGTATACAAGGTTGAGACCCAAAAAGTCAACCATCCCTTTACCTCCAAGGATGCTGCTGGATTTGCTGAGTTATTCCAGTAATTTTTATTTTGCTCCTGATTCCAGCATCTGCAGTGACTTGTTTCTCTGTAATAATTTTGTTATTCCTTTGTATGTAATATGATCACACATTTCCTCTTTTATTGTTTTGTTGTTCCAACCTATTCACATCAAAAAAAATTGTACGGAGGCTAGAAGCAGTAGTCTTTTTCTGTGATTAAAATACCAAGTTATATATAAAGTAGACTTGAGTTCCAACCATATTGAGTCTTTGCCTTTCCTTAGTTGTATCAACCTTCTCTACAATATGTATACCCTCATTTACCAATATTGACACGTGTCCCCCTTTTCCAGATTTCCTCCTTTAGATAATTATTTAGTAATATTAGCATGATCTGCAAAATTAGAAGAGGTATTCATTATTGGCCACATAAGGTGGTGCCTGTAAGAAAGCCAATCTCTTCTCTTTCCAGCTATGTTGAAGAAAGAAACAGAATCACAAAATGTGCAATATGTGGCTGCCAATGAAGTAAAGAAACAGAATTATGTCGTTCCAACATATTCACATCAAAAAAACATTTGTACGGAGGATAGAAGCAGTACTTCTGTGTGGTACAGAGTGTTTTTGATCTTTGCATTAAGTACTGTTTCATAAAATCTTTTTCTCTTTTTGTCTCCTTTTATGAAACAGATTATAGGGAATTAAGATAACAGTATCAATTCAATATGTCTGATCCTATAACATTAAATGTAGGAGGAAAATTGTATACCAGTTCTCTGGCAACTTTAACACGATACCCAGACTCGATGCTGGGTGTAATGTTCAGTGGGAAAATGCCCTCAACTAGCGATCAGCATGGTAATTACTTCATTGACAGAGATGGGAAAATATTTCGATATATTCTAAATTTTTTGCGCACATCAAACCTCGACCTCCCAGATGATTTTCAAGAAGTTAGGCTTTTGAAGAGAGAAGCTGATTTTTACCAGATCCAGCCCTTAATCGAGGCTTTGCAGGAGAGAGAGTCTGAGAATGCCAAGGCGGAAAGGAATGCAATGCTCAACATTACTCTGGACCAGAGACTGCAGACTGTGTACTTCACTGTTAAACCAGCCCCACAAATGTACAACCTAACCTCATGTAGTACAGAAGTCTTTGATGCCAACATATTTTGCACATCAGCTGAATTCTTGAAGCATTTGAGCTCCAAGTTTTGTTACTTTGTTAATGGTAGACTTTTACCAATTGGTTATGAGAAAAAGGATCCACACCATTTGACATTACAATGGGTTGGACATGTGGCAGTGCTGCCTGAAGATGAATACACAAGACAAAACTTAAAAAGACTTTGGATTGTGCCTACAAATGAGCAAGTTAACAATTTTCAGTTGTTCGTAGAGGAAGTGCTAAAAACAGCAATGAGTGATGGATTCCATGTAGATTCACTGCAGCCAGATTCCTCTGACTTCATGAATTATAAGGTACTTCGTCTAGTCCGATATAAATAGAAAACATCTCTTAAAGTATTAACAATTAAACTTTTATTACTGTGACACAGTAAAAGCCTTAAATTATTTTTCTTCTAAACTATATGGCACTTTAAGTTCAAGGTTGCTGCATTTACTAAACCTGTCTTTGAATAATAAGAGCATAACAATGTAATCTGTGTGATAGTTTATTTTATGATGATATTGGCAAATTCCAACAATTTATTTTTACCCCAGCTTTTACAACTACTGTAGTGTTGTATAAATAGTTTTGCAATGCATTGTAAAAGAAATGTATAGCCTTGAAAAGAATACTTCTAGTAACACTCTAATTGTTTAACTTCTAAAACAAATATCACCCATTATTTTGGTCTATATATTAAATATCATGCTTTAGCTGAAGGACTCCAAAGAATCACAAGATTTTTTTAACAAAATAGTTTTCTCAATTTGTGGTGAATAAATGAGTATATTTCTTAACATGCATGATGTAGATGCAGTACAGACATCAAAGAAAATGGGAACAGGACAATTTACCAGATAGTTACTGATTGAACACTGACTCTGGTATCATGTTACATTTTATAAAATAATTTTACAAAATATTATGGAATTGCTGTTTGTTAAGGACATGGCATTCCTGATAAATTGCAATAACTGCTACAAGAAATGTAGTCTATGCAGAACCAGGTAGATACAGGACTTGTAATAAGAACAGAAAAGTAGCAGCTGTGACTTCCTGAAAATAATTTAAGGGATAAAATCCTGCTTTGGAAAATGCAATGAAACATTATTATTGCCGACCAGAAGTTGGAAATAAATGTTATTAATAATTGCAACAAGCATTAATAGTGGCTTGTGAAAATGCAACAACTGAGATGTTCCAGAAAAAAATGGGGACAGATAAGTTAAATTTTTTTTTGAAGATGGAGGTTGAAAATAGCAGTTTTGAATGGAATAGGGATGGTGCTTCAGCAAAGTACACCATTAAAGATGTTAGGGACGTGGTCTGGAAAATTGCAAAATGGTTTGAGGAGTCATGGAAGTATTCAGAATTGCCTTTGGATAGGTGGAGTTAGAATGCAGAAGAGGTACTGCAGAATGAGTGTGGTGCTGGTTGGGGTAGATGGTGGCAAAAACAGCTGTGCATTATTGAAGTTGAAGACATCCATTTGTTCTTTGAGATGAGAAGGTTCGTTGTGGAATGCAATTCTGAAATACTGGGAGGATTTGACTGTGGAAAGAGATTAATGCGGTCAAGCCAGATTTAATGAAGAATGGCTAAACCACTGTGCGAAGTTAACTTGAGTTACAGAAGTAATGGCTAAAACTACAAAAGTGATAAGAAGGAATGCCAAATGCAATGTGAAAGAACAGCTAAACAACATCAGAGTTGTCCTGGTTGGTGGAGGGCCAGAAAGAAGAGTGAATGACAAAGCTGAAGGACTGTTTTCCCCAGGAAATAAACAGCAAGGCAAACAAGTGATCAAAGAAAAGGGATGAGATTACAAGCAGGCAAGGATGGCAGAGATGCACAACAGGATCCTCTGGGTGAAACTGAATGGACAGCAGTCAGAGAAGAATGGGCTAGGAGAGACTGTCAGTTAACCTAATTAATCAAATCCAGATAAAAACCTGATTATTGTGTGAACATATTTGCATGAAGTACATGTATTTATATACTTAGAACTAAACATATAAAGAACAAGTGTGTATCAAGAATTAGCTAAATGTTCCTTTCAGCAAACTGAAAAAATAAATGAGGGCAATATGGCAGGTATAATTTACTTGAACTTTTAATAAGGACAGCACGGGTGCAGCTGGTAGAGCTGCTGCCTCACAGTTCCAATGACCTGGGTTCAGTCCTGACCTCTGGTACTGTCTGTGTGGAGTTTGCACATTCTCTCTGTGATGGGTGGGTTTCCCCTAGGTTGCCCCTCGTGTGTAGGTGAGTGGTAGAACTTGGGGAAATTGATGAGAATGCGAGGAGGATACAAAGGGAATCCTGTATCATTAGTGTGAATGGGTCAATGTGGACTCAGTGAGCAGAAAGGTCTGTTTCCAAGCTCTCTATATTAATGATCCTAACACTTGGTAAAGATGAGATATTTTGTACAATTATTATGAAAATGAAGAAATTGGGAATTAATGCTAACTGAGGACTGGAGTACGTTAACTCGCAATCTAAAAGAGTGAGTTAATCATTTCAGAAATATTAACTAATTAATCAGTCTAAGGTTGGAAATTGGTTAAATGCTTCATGCATGTTTATTACATGTTATAATTATTCATTTAAAGAGCATGAACACTAAAGAAGTCGCTAAATGTTCCTTATGTGAACGTTCTTGTAGCAAACTGAAGAGGTAAAACAATACAGCAGGTATAATTTATTTGAAGCATTCAATGGTAATCCAGCTCATTTAGTGGGCCTCATTATGCTTGTGTGTCATTCCCAGGGAGGATGAAGATGCAGTTCATAGTGATCAAAGTAACATGCTATGAATTGTTCTATACATGGGCTCATCTTCATTGCTGTGCCTTGGAGAAGGTCTACCACTGGGCTGTTCTGCTGCTTTTTCTCCATTTGTGGAAGTGGCTAAGAGGTTTTCCTGCATGGAGAATTTGTTGTTGTTCGATTATAATTGCTTTTGCATATTCTATCCAGTTTCTATATCTAGCTTCAATAATATGGTCTAAGGACTTCTGGTTTTGACAGTGCCCCTGATACCTTGAAGTCCTGGTGAGCTGCTCCCAGCTGTTGCAGTACTTTTTTCTTCAAGTGGAAGAAATTACATAAGCATTGCTAAACCATTGGCACTTTTGAATCAAACTTAAAATTCAAGCAATGCTTGAAAGATTGTGTGACGTCCTAGCTTTTTACTGCCTAAAAAAAAAATTTGAGTTTTTCAGCAGTTGTTCAAACTATTCTTCTCTGGACAAATGCTTGTGTATACAAGCTTTAAATTAGTGGCCACTTGGAAAATCATGAAAATGTATTTTCTTTAGCCTGTTTTAAATGACTTGCTTTTGTATTTGCATGTCTACATTGAGATATGAACTACTACTCCGTGGCTAAAGATGTTTTTAATAGCTAATGGTAAGGCTCGAGTACCAATCTGACTTTTGAAAATTATAAGAGTCCACAGTAAAATTATATTTTCTTTCATACCCTTCTTCGTCAATGAAGAATTTAATGTAAATACTATGATGTTTACTTATTACTATTAGAAATGGAGGCATGGAAAATTAAACTGACAAAACAATAATCTTGAGTGGCAAGAAGAATACAGGCTGATGAAGAGTTGTTTGAAGACCTGACATTTTTCTAAACTATAATTTGTGGTCATTATTACCACTTTTGTTAAATTACTGCATGTATGAAGATGAACTAAATATGAATATGTATTTAATATTTTTCTATGGTACATTGTGTAAAGCTGACATGAGAATGTATATCAAATGAAATTCATGCTATTGGAAGAGGAACAGCATGTGGTCAATTTCCAACATTGTTGTAATCTACCTTATTAAAATTGCTTGTTCTTTACAGTACTGGTCTTGCACGGAGTTTGTGTATATAGTAGCCATACCTTGACATTAACATGGAGCTGTAAGACAAAACTGTTATCAAATGTACAAACTATTAAACGTTCAAAAAAACAGCAGAATTGTTACATTTAGCATTTTAAGTTTATTTTTTAGTAAGAAAACTCTTCAGTGTGTCAGATATTCAAGTGATAGTAACTTAATAACTACAAAATATTTAAATCTTTTAAACATCAATTTCATAACATAATAGTAATAAAATCATTAGAATAGTCGTTGCTCCAAGTTATGAATTCTTTGTATGCTTGATATGGAAAATGTCCACTGTAGTTTCGTGACATTGTCTCAGGTCAAAATCACAGTAACCAATCGAAAATCGTCCCTGGAGACAAAACATGAAAATGATCTGAAGAATCATTTATGTTATTTTTTAAAAAATGAAATCTCACCATTTTCAGTACTTCCAATTTAAAGAAATAGTTGTGTGACAAATTGACCAAATTGTGTCATTCACCAATTTGGTGATTGTCAGGCGGCTCTTTGTTTATTTTTATTTTCTCTCCCTGTTCTCTGCTGTTCTTTCCTCCACTTCTTGTTTATACTCTCATTGATTTCTCCTTCGTGCACTTGATGTGTCAGTTGCCCAAATGATTCAGCTAAGTACACTTAATGAAAATATTTTCGGATGGTTGATTCTGCACTCAAGATTTGCAGAAACAATTATTTTGGATTCTTATTTTAAAGTTAATTATCAATATACCCTTGGATAAAAGTTAATTACAGCTGCACAAAAATTAAATACAATAAGCAATTTGTACACTCAGTAACCAGGAAAATAGCTGATACCCAACGTGTTGGAAAGTCTTTTGATTCATTATGTCTGTGAATACTGGAAGATAAGATATGGCTGGAAGATAAGATATGGCTGCCAGAAGTCAGGTCTTGGAAATAGAAGGGATATTGTTTAACTTGAATAATTTTGCCATCAGTGGATTGTATATGCTTTGCATTATTATATTGATATCTTTTGTTGATGAATAAACTAAGTTTCTGCATTTTCAACCTACTTTGAAATAAAGCAGGTTATCGGAAGACACAAGCCACTGCAGTCGCTGGAATCTGGTGCAAAAAAATAATGAACTGTTGAAAGAACTCAGTGGGTCAAGCAGCATCTGTGGAGACAAAGGGATATTTGATGTTTCAGGTCAGGACAGAGTGTAGAGGGAAGATAGCCAATATATAGAATTGAGAGGGAGGGATGTGACAAGTGGAACCAAATTGGTGTTGGAAGGGGGGGGGGGGGGGGGGGATGATGGGCAGGGTAAAGATGAGAGGCTAGTACGTGATAGGTGGAAACATAAGAAAAGAAAAAGAAGAAAATTTTAAGCAGATAGAGCCAGGTAGGGTAGGGGAGAGGGAAGGGTAGAGGCAGGCTGATAAGTGATAAGTGGAACCAGATAGGGGAGGGATGATGGGCAGATGGAACCAGATGGGGGGAAGGGGATAAGTGAACTAAGGGAGAAACAACCCATATAGATAGATATGTGGGTGATGAGCTGATGGAACCAGAAAGGAGAGAGTGATAAATCTTGGTGGTGGTGTAGAGGACAATGGGAAGGGAACGCTGCTGAACAAAGAGTTAATGGTTATACTGCCGTTGTAAAAGATTAAGCCATCTGTACCCCCCACTCCCGCAGGCGTGAAACAATAAAGGTCTGTTGATTACTTTTAACTTGGTTCTGGACTTTTTGGGTCACAATGAGATGTGACTTTAACAGTGGGGGTGGGAAGGAGAAGGTGGAAAAAAGGGAGAGACCCTGGAAGGACTGGTGGGTGTAGGAAAGGAACATGGGGAGTTGGTTTCCTGAAATTGGAAAATTCAATGTTCAAACCATTGGGCTGTCCAACCATTCTATCCTTGCCCCTCACCCATCTGGTTCCATCTACCCATCATTCCTCCATGACCTAGTTCCACCTATCACCTACTGGCCTTTGTTTCAACAATTCCTCCCCCCCCCAAAAAAAAATCTGGTTCTACCTGTCACCTACCAGCCTCTGTCTCATCCCTCCCTCTCACTTCTATATACTGGCTATCTTCCCTCTACACTCTCGGTCCTGATGCAGGGTCGTGACCAAACTCATCAACTACTCCTTTGCCTTCACAGATGCTGCATGACCTGCTGACTTCTTCTCGCAGTTTTTTTTTGCTGCATTATCATTGTATATTATTGAGTTTGCTTAGTAAACCAGAATAATGGGAAGCACACGCAAAAAGCACAGCTTCACATCAGAAGCGAATGTTATTGGTACTGAGTCTATAAACCCATATAGGATTGACTTAAATTGCAATCAAAAGGTAACTTTAGTAGATCCAAATTTGCATCAACTGCCAAAAAAATTGATGAGAAAGACATTTCAAAATGAACTTGTATAATTTAAGCCATAAAAGTAATACAGATTTTACCTTGGTCAACTAGATAAAACAAAAAGGCAGTAACTGTAAAATATATTCCTCACACTCAGGTGCCAGGGAGATATGGCACAATTTGGGACACACTGAACATTTCTCAACAGAAAAGATAATGATGAAAGAGTTTGTTTAATTTTTAATGCTTATTCTATGCCTAAAAGGCACTGAAAGGAAGGGTAATTAATATAGAAATAAAACAAAGGCAAATTTGCTGAAGCAGTTATCTTCTGTCATGCTGCCAGAAACCCCTACCTTTCAGGCGTGCCTATTGATAATTCTGACATTTTAAGACCATGTTTATTTCTGATCTCCCTTACTCCATTCTTCTGACCATTACCTGATCTGCCTCATTCAATGTCTTGTATCTTGATGCTCACTATGAACAATGAAGGGCAAGGTTTCTCCCCAGTCAAACATGGATTGAAATCACACTAATCATGTCAAATGGAATCAGAAATAAGGATTTCAGTATGCGGAGAAAGCAGTTGCTTTCCGTGAAGTTTGCTGTTTTGCTGTAATAAAAGACATTATCTGATCTAATGTGGCTGCACTGGCAGGGCAGAAAATGGGCACATTATGGGAGAGAGAGAAATAAATTTGTTCTGTACAGCAGCTGACAGGGTTATTGCATAAGCTAAACATATTGTCTTATCTGGTATTTAACATATTAGTTCCTTTCTCTTCCCTACATTGCCTGTCTCATTTCAATTCCGTTGTATTTGTTCAAGGTAAATCTGCCTGTGTATCCTTGGTGCTCCTGATCATGGATTCAAAACCATCAAGTTGGATCATACTTAACCCAACCCTTGACATCACTCTTCCCTGTGCTAGCCCTGTGACTGCTCTAACTTTTTGTGGTGACATGGTTGCTAGTGGAGAGCAGGCATATAAAACTAAGGGTTCTAACTTTTTCCAAATGTCCTAATGGTGGTACTCGGCACACCTGCTGGCTGACCATCAGCATGATGCTGCCTGTCTGTTTACATCATCCGCATTACTGTTTACCTCCACGTCTGGCCTCGTACTCCACTGCTGGCTTTCCAAGTCTCATGTTGAATAAACTTTCATACAAAACTGCAATTTTTTGTAAAAGTTGTCATCTCTTCTCAAACACTTTCATTACCATTACTTTTAAAAGCAATATTTAAGATACAGAACAACAACTTCTACAGTTCATGGATGCACAATGGAAACCTGGGAGTGCAGTCCAAATAAACTCCACAGGATGTGCCTACAAAACCTGGTTTGAATCTGTGTCAGGGATTAAGTTTCCAGTTCTCACCCCACTAGTTGCTACTAAAGGTAGAAGAGAAAAATAGGCAGTTGGCTGCAAGTTAATTTTTAATGGATGATAAATTTCTGACAAATGATATGACTCAAATTTTTATTTTCACAGTGTACTGTTTGCTTTAGAATTTAGTATTGCAAATTTACTTAACATGTTTCTTTTGCATCTTATCTCTCTCACTTAATTCCATTTTTCTGCCTAAAACTCTATTTGTTTCCAATGCAAGAGTCAAATACATGTTTGGTATTCCTAAGTTAGACTCCTCAGTGAGATTTCTTCAATCTGATTGTAGGGTAACACTACTGTATTCCCTGTTCCAATACTACAAAACAACCTGTAGAGGGTTGCAACACTTGATGCATGACGATACTGAGGTTACACCTATGCCTGTCAGCATGGTGATTCGTTCAATGCTAATTCTTCATTGCTGACTGCAAAATCCAGGTCATTCTTTAGCCTCTATGAATCCTACTTTTCTGAACAAGGCTTGTCACTTACTTTAACTGTCTTCCCTTCTCAGTGTCCAATACCTCTCCGAAGATTACTGGTATATTATTGTTGTGTTCTGGCCAAACTGGAAGTCATTGCATTTCCATAACCAAGGTGAAGGGTTCTGGAAGGTCGTGGTCTTAATCTTTTTGTATGAAAATAAGTCGGTAAGTGTTTAAAAGGTGACAATCAGGCCCAGCATGCTGAATTAGTAGTTACTATAGACAATCATGAGCACAAAGTGCATCAGGTAAGAGGTCATATTGTTGTATGTTAATTCTTAAACGTATTGAGCTTGGGACAGCTGCCACCTTTTTCAATATTTCATCTATATCATGTAGAAATAAGATCATTTATTTTGAATTAGTGTGCCTTGATCGTCAGACCTCCTTCAAGAAACAAACCTGTGTTTTTTTAAGTAATCTAATCCTCTTCCAATCTTGATCATCCACCCATTGTTGAATCTGTCATGGATAAAATATTACAATTACACACTTTTTATTTTTTAAAAAGTCAGTTTTCTGAAAAGTAATGCAAAGTGTATACTTAATAATGTTCTTGTATCTAAATTATGGCACAAAGAACATTAAAACATCAGTTGTAAAAGATACTATTACATTTAGAAACTGGAATCAGAAACATCTGTAAATATACCAATCACGTTCAATTGAAGTTACTTTATATTTCTACAATTCATAATTGAGGTATATTTAATTTTATTGGTCTGCACTCATTTCATTTTTTCAAGGTTGTGCAGGGATTGGGAAGAATGGGAGCAATATGTGAACTATACCTTGTACAGAATAAAAAATCTACTTAATGTAGAGAAACTTAACTAAATCAAGGTATTAATATAACCAAATGCTGTAAAGATTGGACAGTATGTATCAGTACTGTGAGTGGTTTTAGTAGACAAAGGATGACTTGAAGAACCTTACCTGCACTCAATGACCTTGGTCTATTTACCTCAGTGTAAAAACTGAAAATGCACAACAGACTACCAGCGTGTGTGCAAGAAAGAATCAAACTTAGCTTTTCAGTTAGATCACCTTTCATCAGAATGTTTTTGTTCACATGTAATCAATCTGAAATGTTAACTCTGTTTCTTATTCCATAAAAGTTGCCTGCCCCTGCTTTGTATTTTTGATAACTGTCTTTAACTTTGTAGGTGTTTTTACTGCTTTCTAGAGTTACCTGATAAGAGATCATAACAAGATTAAAAGGAATGGATAGTGTCCTATTTTCCCTGCAGTTACTGAGAATTAAGTCTTTGGAATACAATGCTAAAAGTACGGTGGGTGTTAATTTTTTGCATGCCTTCAAGACAGAGCAATGGTTTCTGACTGGATTAAAGATTGAATCATAGTAGTTAAGTCTTGTTCTTGATAATGTAATACTTTTGAAATACATAATACTCATTGAACTCTAGAATAGTGCAATAAAGCAGGAAGACATCTGGATCATCAAATCTTCATAACTTTTTGAGCAAGCCAGTTACTTTCACTCTTCCCCTCTTTTACCAAACACATGAATCTTTTTCTCCTTGTACCTAATTCTTTTAGGAAAATTATTAATGAATCTAATTCCATCACCTTTTCATCCAGTGCAATCCATTTATTATTACATAGCATAATTTTAATTTTTCATTGTCTCTGTCATTCCAAAGGTTATATAAATGTAAATTTCTTCTTAAAAAGAGGAAACATCAGGACAAAATTTTAGTTCTTATTAAACAAATCTCAATTAACTTTAGTAGCTTCTTTGGAGGCACAAATATTAGAAGGGTTCTCCACTGTCTCAAATGACAAGTGAAGAATGCTAAAACCTATGAACAAAAGCTAAATAAACACTAGGCGTGACAAAGTAGTAAAATAAATTTCTTACAAAAAAGTTCCACAAATAAGTTACCTGATTTCTCGATCATGTATTGAAGAGGAGTATTTCACCTCCAAGGTTATCTTGTAACTCTGCAATGACTGTTTTATTTCCTCAAGACCACTGGTCTGCTGCAAGTTACCACCACTCTAAAATTGAATAGGTGTAGAATAGATGAAATAAAAGAATATATATAATATAATTATAGTTTGAAAATCTGATGATACAAGTATGGTAGGAATAGCATTAGCGATACTGCATGCAATCTCCCCATAAATTAGACTTAGAATCATAAAAATATAACTGTCCATTTATTTTTGGCATTTCCTTATACTAGTTTTTTCCTCCTTTCTCTAATGTTCTTTTGCAGCATCCATAGCCTGAGGACATAAACGATCTGCTCTAAGGGTACAATCAATGCCCTTATAAAATTAGCCAATAGCTAACATACAAAATAGGCAAAGATGCTCCTAGTTTCATATTAGTTATGCAAACTATGTTCAAGGTTTTTGAATGATGACCAGGCTTCAGATAGCTTAATGATTAGCTAAAGAGCAGTTTGCCCCAGGAGTGCACATGGTATGGTTAAAAGACAAAATCTGTTCTTGGGTCTTCTAACAGGTGCTGTAACTCTGATTTAAAAACATAGCTATCTTCACAGTTAAGTCTTTACTGCTGAAACTTTTATTTTATCCCTTTGGAAATTTCTCTTTGATCAACGTCACATTGAAACAGCTGAAGTTGCTGTGCATACGATGTAAAAGCAAATCAGGAAAAGTGTTAATGTAAACACCCGTTTCCAAAAAAGACACTTTCAATATACAGTGAAATGAATTGTAAAACCTGACACTGGTACTGTGAACATCTTTAATAATGTATTTGCAGCAATCTAGCTGTAGTTGTAAGCTTGCAATAAAAACTATGGCCCTTCCAGCAGTAACATAATGATTCACTTGTAAGTTACATACATCAAGTGAAGTCAGTAGATGGATAGTTTTCACACTGCAAGGTCCTTTTATAAGCATCTCACAGAATCTCAAGAAGTTGTATAGCTAAAAAAAAAAATGCCATGAGTATAGTTTTTGTAGCTTGTAGAGTTAAATCTGCTTTGCATTAAGTTTAAAAGTAGTATGCTTCAATGTCTTAGTTACTTTCATCTCAACCAATTTGAATCTTGTAAAATATTTAGATTTGAGAATGGTATTCCACAACTTGATAAACTCCCATCTCCTTTCATTTAACCGTAATAGAGATAACATTAAGTCCATTACATTTACCTATATAATCACAATGTCTGGTAAATATGGTAAGACCGTAAAACAAAAAACAACTTTCTTAACCTATCTTCCATGAAAGTAGTGCTGTTTGGGACACTGTAGTTTAAAAAAAAACAAAAATGGTGATCTTGTTTACAAATTAGGCAAACTTCGAGAAGGCAACAAGGCATTCTAATGGCTACAGTAGGATAATATCACCTGATGAACATGCCTGATGTAATGGATCTTCTACCCAGACCTCAGTAACAAATGAATCCAAGTATGGTTTGAACCAATTTTTTCATAGCTAAACCCAGTAGCATCTTCTGGAATCTGATCTGTTCATGATATTTTCCTTCTAAAATACAGAAAGGTAGTACAAGATTATTCACACATTTGTATAATATTTTTAGCTTTGAATTATAATTGAGGCACAAGTATTTTCTAATTTCCAAGATGGACAGTCTGCAATGATAGAATTTACTACTCATTCATTAAGAGCAAATACTAAACCACAGAAACACAGTAGTTTCATTTTAACATGGCACTTGAAAGGCATGAAAATTAGACATAACTTTTGGCAAAATATTCTATACACAAAACAATTTCTATTTTTATATTTCAGATTGAAGTTCTTTATAACAGTTTAATTTTTTAAGATGAATTCTTTTTGTCCAGGAAAAAAAATGTCAAATTACACAGCCAACTTTTTATAACAACCATGCTCTTGTTGAGGCTTCATTAGTTTGTTATCAGGAAGAAATCTGACTTCTCAAAAAATGATGATAACAAAGCTACCATTTTCATGAGGTGATTTTTACTTAAAAAACCATTATCAAGAGACCGCGATGAATATTTGGAGGATGCAAGTTCAGATACTACAATGGCAATTGTGAAATTTTATTTTCAAATTTTAAAAACCTTCTGGAAAGTTAAAATGAAATATAAATCTGTTTGTATTGTCATTACAAACGAAACCAATTAATTTATAACATTCTATAGAAAAAGAAGCCTTGTCCCAATAAACTGGTCTGCATGGATACAATTGCAATTCCCACACTTGTAATTGGCTATTAGATAGTCACAAAAACTGCCCTCTGAAGCCTTTATTCAGTTTTAACCAACAGCTGCAAATAATTTCCTTGTTTTTCCATATTAGATGTACATCCCATCATATGAAGATTTAGGAGGTTGCATTCTCCACAGAAAATGTGGCTGAATGAGTCGAAGAAAAGGGATTGGGGTATAGTTACACAGATGCAGGTTATTTTAGTGCAATTATTTTCTTAAGTAAAAGCACCAGATTCATTTCCAGAGCAACAGGACGGAAAAGCAAACATTATGTGGAACTTACATTGCCATAGTTAAGAGTATTGTACAGAACTTGGAGAGCAAGAACATTTTACCAGTGCAGTGGGTTGTAGCGTAGGGTTGCCAATAGTTCCATTAATCCACTGTAATGTGAAGCAGTCTATTGCTTTATGCAGATCCAAGCTGACCACTCTGCTTTTATATTCTGTGTCTCAGCTGATAAAAGCAAATATCTCATTTGCCTCCTTAATCACTCTGGCTGTGAACTTAAATAGTGAAAGGAAAATTTACTGCACTATGACTTTGATACAGGATGCCAATTTTCCATAAAGCAACAGAGGCTAAGGGGTTGGGATAGGAAATTCCCAAACAGAAACACTCAGCACATTTTAAAAAAAGTACCAGGATAAGCACACAAAGTGCCCTAAAGTAAAAAGCCATAGACTTAAAACTGGAAAAGTCGGAGTTAAAAGTTAAAGACCTTGCCAACATTGATCTAACAGAACAGATGACCACCTTCTGTGCAATGTGGAGCTCACTGCCACATGTGAGTGGGAAAAGATTGCACAGAATATGATTCTGATGAAGATGGGTGATAAAAGACTTGTGTAAAGCATGAACCTGTCACGTGGTGTTAAATAGATTGCTTCATTGCTATAAATGTTTTAATTTCTTTTGTCACATGAGTGGGCAGTTAATCAGCTCCCTGCCTCTCCTCAAAACATTTTTGTGCTGTAGGGGACAATGTGTAAAAATTGTGAGGGGTGTAGATACGGTGGACAAGCCATAACTTTTTTCCCATTATGAGCAATCCAATATCAGAGGGCATGCATTTAAGACAAGAGGGGTAGGATCAGAACAGATATCAGGGGTACATTTTTCACTCAGAATGGTGGATGTCCTGGAATGCGTTGTGCCTGATAAGTTGGTGGAGGCAAACTCATTGGGGGCTTTTAAGAGGGGCTTGGATGGGCATATGAATGAGAGGAAAATAGAGGGATATGGGCATTCTGTAGGTAGAGAGGATTAGCCATGTCGGCACAACATTGTGGCCGAAGGGCCTATTCTGTGCTGTTACTGTACTGTTTCTATGTTCCATAAACCCAAGTAGGCTCCACTGAAATGCTTTTGCTATTTCTATGGTGGGGGGGGGGGGGGGGGGGGGGGGTGGAGGGGAAGTGTAGATTTGGTGAGATATTGACATAACTATACTACCTCATTCTACAACACAATCAGGTGTTCTATTCCCTTTATCCTTCCTTATTTCCTCTCCCATTCGGTGGGGGGAGAAAGGTATTAGGAAGGAGTAATTCATGTTCGCATTATACTTCCATTGATTCTGTGTGAGCCTATACAATTATCCTACACCAGTCAATACATCAGTCACGTGACGGAATGGAGGATTTAGCTGATATTTTCTCCCCTCACCAAGCAGACGTTGTAACTGTATTTAGTCCATTCCCAGTGAAAATCTGTTAAATCAGCCTGGAGTAAGAATTGAATATTGGATTTTCCTTTTTCTGTATGGCACATTGTAGCTCAAAATTGACTATTCTTAAGTTTTTTGAATTGATGCAAACAAAAAGTGTACTCAAATGATTCCATCTGACTTGAGAAAATATGCCAAATATGGGACTTACAAAAATATTACTGCAAAAATAGTTACTTTCTTTGAGGTAATTCAGCTGTTCTTTAATTTTTTCTGCTCGATCCATGTAGCCTGTTATCTTCTTTCGATAATGGACTTTTTTTGCTTCATCTTTTGTAGCTATTAAAACAAATAAATTCCTTAATTAGTATGGCAATCATGTCATATACAGTGTAAAACAGGTTTGCTTCCAAGTTCTATTCCTCTCTGATTTCTTGAAGTCGATGACTCATACTTGGATGCACTCGATTGGTTTTGCAACCCTATTGTATCTTACCCAAGTGCTTATTCATCATTGATAGCTGAAAGACCATTTGTCATCGTAACTGAGACCACTTTTACTTTAAACATAGACCTTTCAATGTGGGGATCACTGTTACAACCTGCTTGAAATGCATTTTGTATTCCTCTTCTAACCCAAGGCATGTTGCCGTTAATCGTTGTGCTCCTGCAGCTAACAAATTGGGGTTTAAGCCTTGTGCTTTCAAGGCTAATATGCTTGAGAATCATATCCAATGTAGATTTTGTACATTGAACAATCAAAAGAGCAAGTACAAAAAAATTGCAACTATTGAGGCCATAAGCATAAAACCCACTTGGGGCCCCTTGCATTACTTTTCTTGAAGTAATTTATTCTCCTGCTTCTCAGTTGGTGCTTATGTTCAGTTTATTTAGCTTGTGTAACCAGCAGCATTTTCATAATTATTAATATTTACTGCAGAAAAAAGTAGAATAGTAAAAGTACTTATATTTAGAATACAGCATTAAACAAATGTTCTTGTGAGATCAAAGTTTTGCCAAGTAACATGCAATATAAAATGTGGAGTCAGGCTAGTATATGATTTACACAGCCATGTAAAATACACATGACTTTGTAGTATAAGGCATTGAGAGCAGGTGGATCACAACTCACCAAGTCTGCATTAAACACACTGTTTCAGCATTAAACGTTGACTGAGGTTTACTTCTATGGATGTGATCAGTATCATGATACTGCTCAAGTCAAGATAAAGAGTATTGGCGGTGAGTTTGACATATGCACTTTCAACTTCACCGTGAATGATCAGAAGCAGAACCTTATTTTCTTCCATGGAAAGAGCATCTCCATTATCCATTTTTTGTCTTTTTTTTTATTTGTTGTTCTTGATGTAAGACCCTATTGATTAGAGGTGGAAAAACTAAACCTGCAAACTTCCATTCTGATTTAGTAATACTGCTTAGAATTAAAGTTACGGGAAAGTGAAGATTTTTTTGAAAGTTCTAGAACTCATGATATTTCAAAATTGCTGAATAAACTAAAGTAAATAACTGAAGGAACTTCAGAGGCTTTATTACCTTTCAGCACTTCCATAAGAAGATGGATGCCCTCCTGATAGCAAACCAATGCTGTTTGCAAACGGGAATCATTGTCCAATTCAATAGCCCTCTTCAACACAGTCACAGCTGAGTTCTCCATTCCTGCCAACACACTCTGAGACATGGCAGCAGAATCTATAAATAATAGTTAACAAAAGTTTATAAAACATCTTTAAAATTAAAAGAAATGGTAAACTCTGCTGCTGCAGAAAGCTAATTTTCATGGCATTTGTACCCTGGGTATGTATGCCCATGACAATAAACTAGAATTTGAACTTGATTGGACACTAGGAATAAAACTTAATGTTTTATCATAAAGATGGGTTTACTGTTTTTAGATGTATTAAGGAACATATTTCAGGCATTGAGGCTGTTCTAATATTTAATAAGAATATGGTCTTGATTCTAATTAGAGAAAAGGGGTTGAATGAAAAGAAACTGTCCCCTTTAATATTTTAAACTTTGATCAAGTCCCCCTCAATCTTGTACGTCGCACTGAATAAAAACACAATGTACAAAAGCTAAATACTGCATTTTCTGGAAATTTAAAACATAAATACAATACTGGAAGTACTCAGCAGGTCACACAGCATTTTTGAAGAAAAAGTTAATTTTTCAGGTCAATGACCTTGCATCAGAATTGTTAAAAATGAAATGTGTATTTACATATAAGTGAAGAGAAGATATGAGGAACAAAACATGAAGGTCTGAGAAGGTAGATGTCAAAAGGGATGAGGGTGCAAATGCAAGAGGGAGTGGTAATAAGTCAGAAAGTAAGAAAAGGGACCAAGAGGTGAAATGAGAATCTCCTCTGAAGACCTGCATCTGAAATCTATAACTCTGTGTTCAGTCAGGAAAGCATCTTACTCTTCCTAAGGTATAATAAGACGGTAAGATATAGGAGCAGAATGAGGTTATTCAGCCTATCGAGTCTGCTCTGTCATTCAATCATGGCTGATTTTGTTTTTACCCCATTCTCCTGCCTTCTTCCTGTAACCCTTAATTCCCTTACCAATCAAAAACCTATCAACCTCTGCCTTAAATACACCTAATGACTTAACCTCTAGCACCCCCTCTGTGGCCAATGAATTCCATAGATTCACCACCCTCTGGCTGAAGCTAAACACCTCATCTCAATTTTAAGGGACATCCCTTCATTTTGAGGCTGTGCTCTCAGATCCTAGATTCTTCCTACTAATGGAAACATCCTCTCCACGTCCTCTTATCCAGGCCTTCAGTATCTGGTATGGTTCAATGAGATTTCCCCCTCATCCTTCCAAACTCCATCGAGTACAGGCCCAGAGAAATCAAATGTTCCTCATGTGTTAACCCTTTCATTCCTGGAATCATTCTTGTGAACCTCCTCTGGACCCTCTCCAGGGCCAGCACATCCCTTCCCAAGATACGGGCCCAAAATAGCTGACAATCTTCCAACTATGGTTCTGTGAAACACCTTAAAGCCTCAGCAGTATACCTTGCTTTTTATATTCTAGTTCTCTTTAATGCTAACATGCATTTGCCTTCTTTTGGGCAGGCACGGTGGTGTATGCGGTTAGCGTAACACTATTACCGTGCCAGCGACCTGGGTTCAATTCCAGCCACTGTCTGTAAGCAGTTGTACATTCTCCCCATGTCAGTGTGAGTTTTCTGCTGGTGCTCCGGTTTCCACCCGCATTCCAAAGACCTACTGGTTAAGAAGGTGGTGGCATGCTATGTTGGCGCCATATCTTATATCTTATCTTACTACTGACTCAACCTGCGTTAACATTGAGGGAATCCTGAACTAGGACTCCCAAGTCCCTTTTGCACTTCTGATTTCTGAATTTTCTCCCCATTTAGAAAATAATACCCAGACCGCTGACCATTCTTCAGGTGCATTTAATAAGGACTTTGTAGAAGAGTTGTAAAACATGAGAGAGTGAATTCTTTAATTTTCCAATGAAAAGTATTTTGCCTTTAAGTTGTGGACCAATGAGACATTTTCTTTTTCAATGGTCCAATGAAGAAATTGCAACATATCAGATACAAGGGCTTAAGAAATCATGGAGGTTGTATTTGGCTCATGAGAGGTAAAGCTGTATTTGTTTTGAGAGTTACATTTTTATTTCTCCACTATTAGGGTACGTGGGCAGGAATATCTGAGGCACATTAGTGTTTGTGGGAGGGGGTTTGAGACAAACTGATGAACTGGGGGGGGTGGGGTGTGAAATGACAAAATGGTGACCTAGATGAGGGAGTGGATCCATTCACAACGAGGCAACAAGCGATGGGTGGGTGTGGGAATTGATTCTGTAGCAGCTGGGTGAATAGGGGTGTGGAGGAATACATGAAAATCTGGTGGATGATGGTGGGGATCCACTACACAGTGGTAGATAGGGCTCCAGGGAAATATGGCAGCTTGGCATGACCTATGGAAGGTATTATAAATATTACAAATGTATTTTTTTTTATCAAATCTGCATTTTCTTTTGGTGCCTAAAATAAATTTGTGATATATAATTATGATTTGTTAGCATGCTTCTATTTGAATTAGGCCTGCCCTGTATACTTATCCTTCAATGCTTAGAAAATATTCTGGTCCACAAAGAAACTGATGTTTCAGGTTAGTGATTCTGCAGCAGTAGCTCATCCAACTGAAATGTTAGCATTTGGGGGCAAAACAGAGTTGGCTGACCTGCACAGTATTCCCAACATTTTCTATTATTATTTCAGATTTCCAACAACATCTTTTTGGCCAACTGCTTTTATTTCTAATGTTATTATTTCATGAGTGTGAATCTTAGCTTAGCATTTCTTATGATAGACTTTGTGAAATGTCATTTGGAAGTTTATTCAAATAAAATCCACGGGCATACCCATGTCAACTACTGTATTCACTTCTTCAAACAATTCTCTTGTCAGTTACCACACTTTATAAATTCATACTGGCTTTCTTGGCATCAAAAACATTGTACAAATGTAGATATGATATAGTGTGACTGAGTTAGGGGAGGTGGCTCCAATGTGGAAATTGAAAAAATCAGATTTAGACACAAGAAAAAGTGAGACTGAAATCTTTGAAGACCCTTCACCTGAGAAATCGACATCATTCTTTGACATTTCCGTCATCTTCAACATTCTCGACGTGGCCTCCTGTACGTTGGTGAGACCCAAGTGCAGACTAGGCAATTGCATCACCGAGCACCTGCGCTTCATCTGCCATGGCTACCTGGCGCTCTTTTGCTAGTCATTTTAATTCCCCTCCCCATTCTCACATTGATATGTCTGTCCTTGGCTTCCTCCACTGCTAAGGTGAGGCCAAACACAAAATAGAGGAATAACACCTGAATTTCTGCCTGGGTAGTCTATAACCTAATGGCATGAATATAGAATACTTCAATTTCAGGTAATCTGCTTTTTCTCTCTTGATCTACCCAGTTCCTTCTACCCACCACCCAATTTTTTCCCCTCCTCAACCTACTCTATCACCCACACATTCCTCCACTGTTTCCATTTACCCATCCCACCTCCCTTATTTGGTTCCATGCTCCCTTTCCTATCCAACTCCATAATCTGAAGCCCTTTGTTGCCTCGACCCCGTCTCTGTCGTTACTTCCACCCTTCCTTCCCCCACCTAACCCCATCTGCCCATCACTCCTCCTCAGCTGGATCCCCCTATCGCTCGCCAGCTCTTACCCCACCCTTCCGCCCTCTATACTGGCTATCTCCCCTTCCACTCTTTCAGTCCAGATCAAGGGTCTCCACTCGCTGGGTTCCTCCAACAGTTTGTTTTTTGCTCCTCTCTATAATTACGTTTATAATGCCTCTTGCCCTTTAGTCCCGCATCACTCACGTCGCTTTTGTTTTGTTATTTGTCCCTGCTTCGGTACTTACTGTAATCCGGAGCCCAACAGCTCCCGTGTTTTGGAAGGCCACTCCGGGAAGTGCCGCCCTGCCAGCCACGGTGACAAACAACACCACCCGGTCGCTCTTGTCAAGAGCCGTGCGAAAGATGGCAATGTAATCGCATCGTAATACGGCGGTGAATCGGGAAAATCAAAATATCAGTAAGAATGGAAACAGAACTGCCGGCGAAGCGGGAATTGGAGGCAGAGTGGGGCCTGTACCCGGCCACGGCCCGGTGAGGGCGGGACACCCATGCGCGCCTGCCGTGGGTTTACGGGGAGGGGTTCGGGTGATTGGCGTGGAGCCGGCGTCACTGCAGACTGACGACGTTACGCCTGGTCTTTGCCGAACGAAACCCAGCTGCGTTTCGGCGTTTCCTACCGAATCAGCCGTAGTTGGCGGTCTACGGGTTTCAGGCGATGGCCGTCCTCTGCCGGAACATTGGCCGACTGACGGTAGGTTTGTCGGGCTCACCGTCATTTCATGCTGAGGCTGTGCGCGGAGATGTAAACGAGCCGCAAGTTCTCCGGGCCACGTACTTCTCCTGCCCTTGTAATTGTCAGGTATTTGGAAGGAGACAGTAGATATCATCATAAGTAAATGGCAGTCTCCTTCCACAAAGGTCGGGTGGGTAAATGTGCTCAGCGGCGCTGCAGATAGTGCCGAGGCCTCACGGTCCCAGCGACCTAGATTCGGATCTGGCCTCGGAATGGAGTTTGCACGTTCTCTCTAGCCACATGGGTTTCCCTCGGTGCACCAGTTTCCTCATGCTGATTGTTAGATTAATAGTTTCCTGCAAATAATCCCAGAAAAACTGCCATTACTGTTTGTCTGTTTTTACTGGCAACATGGTAATTTCAAAGGCTGCGCCGTTTCGATGGGAGGTCACCAGAGGCATGCCCCTTTGGTGGAATGGGAGGCAATGTGCAAAATATATTGACGTTGCACGCCCTTTTGTTGGGTATTGGATCTCTGCCACCACCTCCTCATTGCTTTATTAACACCCCATGGTGGTTGAAGTGTAGAAACATAGGCAGAATCTACCTATAGTGTTTGTAGGTTTTAAAATAATAACCTTTAGCCGTTTATTGAAAACTCATGAGAGGCAATCTACGAAGAGCCCCTGTTAAAAATATATATATTGTTTTGAACTGCTTGTGTCTCATGTATTTGTCTCTACACTCTGCAACTGGACTTGTTGGATGTCAAATATCCACAGAAAACGCATGGTCTACGTCAGTGTCGAGAATGAGACAGTAAAGAATATAGAGTCATCAGATTTGACAATATTGTGCTGTACGAGTGTGCTAAATTTCTAGGTTCACATCCTAAACTGAACATGAGCTTAAGGCCAGGAAAAAGGATAGTGGACACAAAATTGGCTGCACGCAGAAGACAGTTTGCAAATCTTGGGACAATAAATACGGGTTGATCCCAAGCTGGGTATATTGGAATCAGAGGCTACGATAAAGCATGGGATTAAAAGGGTGGAGATGTTTTGTGGGCAAGCAACATTATTAACATAAAGGACAAGGGTGAAGATGTTCCTTATGAAGCCACATGTGAAAGAAAATAATCTTGTAAATAAAAATTGAAACACACAATTGCATGTCACTGGAAAATTATATACCACTCATTGAAATATTAAATAAATTGCAAAGCCATTTCAATTCAGTGGCATCAGAAATTATGAAGAATTAAGTGTGGGAACTTTGCTCAAAGACTGGGAAGACAATGATAATTAATAGTTGTTCTGAAAAACCTATCATGGCATGGTAATTTAATTTTTCTGATTGTTTGCTGAGGAGGAGGTTAATTTGTGGACCTATGGATAAACATATCCAGTCCATGTTAACAAACATGCATAATCCAATATTCAAATGCTTATGCAGGATAGCCACATCTAGGGAAAAGGCCTCTTAAAAATGTGAAGGAGTTTTGGTTAGCACTTGATAACTTAAATGCGGTATAACAGTCAACAGCAGGAAGAATGGCAAGAGCTCCAACATTGAGTCTGGGTCATATACACACAAGTGGCATGAAAAACGGTTATGATTGGAAACCCTGCTATAATTTTCCAATGTCACACAATTGTGTGGTTCTATTTCTATGAACAATATTGTTTTCTACATTCACATTATGGCTTCATTGACATGGGAACCACTTGGCTCAAGCCCGTCAGTTAAGTGCTGCAAAATGTTTTAAATGTCATGAGCAAGGGTTCTTTATGAGATACCAGGCAGAACACCATGAATCAGAATAGAGGCAGTCCAGCAAAGAGGTTTACACAATATTGAGATGGATGAGCATAGAGTTATACTGCATGGAAATAGATATTTTCCCTAACTGTTGTAAAACTAACAGAATTATGTTCACTGGCCCCAAAGCGTTCCCCTACTGACACTTCAGCCACTTGCCCAGTCTCATTTCCCAAGAGGAGGTCCAGTGTTGCCCCCTCTCCAGTAGGGCCAGTGACATACTGCTTGAGAAAACTTTTCTGGACGCACTGAAGGATCAGTTATGAGAGTGGTATTTGGGGATCAATAATTGGTAATTATCATTCTATACAAGTGCCGGGCAAGAAGCACGTTCAAGTTTGAAATATCTACCTCCCTGTAATTCATTGCCAAGTTTCCTACAATCAATACCCTTGGTTAGCTACCGGGTTTAACTGGATCAAGTGTCAGATCGTGGCTACTGAGCTGGGTGGGGGCAGAGTACTAATATTTCAAACATTTAAATTTTACAAATGTACTGGGTTTGTTATTACCCATTTTACATTTACAATGAAGGTAATTTGTTAGTATTTATCAATTTGTAAACCACTTGCTTTTGTGACTTCTTCCAGCAATATTTCTAAGAACACTCCCTTTTATTTGAAATTTTCCATGGATCTAGGAAGCTAATGTTGAATTCAATTTGTTGCATGAAGTAAATGAATTACTTTAAGACTTGCTTCAATTTATTTTTCCAGAACTTAGTGGAATCAAAAGCTGTTCCATCAACATGGCCTGGATTCATACGATTGAAGTTTACAAAAACTCGTATTCCAGCAAAGGTGAGAGCATATTTTGTATCCATTCTATAAATGAGATTTATTACTAGATGGATGACCTGTTAAAACTGCAATCTTGCTTAGCTGGTGGTATCATCTCACACAGCTGCACAAATGTTTGTAGTCTTTCCCCTATTTCATTTTTTTATTATTTGACAGACCTGTTTTATAGTGGAGCTATCTCTTAATTTTCTTGCATGTCAACTGTCTTATGTCATCTGGTGTTACAAGCAAATCTTGTATAACTACATTGGTAAGGAAGAGAGATGGAAAAGTTTTAAGTTGATAGAATTCATTTTAGGACTTTGAGGTCAGGAAATATGTTGGATAAGTGCAAGTCTTTAAGGCTGGAATTAGGAAAGTAAAGGCTTATGGTAGGGAAAACATTGAGAAGGATTGGATTGAGGGGAGGAAGGTCAGAGACTGGGAGAAATGAAGAGATGAGAGATAGGGGAAAGAGGATGGATTCCTCTAGTAAACTTGTAAATAAATTCAGCTTCCTCCTAATTATTCATGGAAAATAATTGCTGAAGTCCACAATTTTGCCTCTACATTGGCACGTCTTCCCCCACCCTACCCATCTTATAAAATTTATACTTCCTGCTGTCTACTGTCAACCATCTTTGTGTATTTTGTACTAAGTCTCTCAGAAGGAACATTAAATCATATAATTAACAATGAGACAGTATTAGTACATCCCAATGAATAAGATTGTATCTGTGCATATATATACAAATATGAAAATATTTACTTTGCAGAAAGCGCAATACAGACATGAATTAGCACTTGGAAAATTATATGCTTACAAATGAAGTTTGGATGGATTTGTCAATAATAAATTATGTATGATTGAAGGAAGTGCATTTGACATTTAACAAAAACTTGTTACCAAAGTTAAGGTTATGGGATTAAAGTGAGCATGTTCCTTGCCAGTTCCACAACCATAAAGAATAGTGGAAATGTTGTCAAATTCAAAGGAAGTACTGTGTTTTCCAGGGGCTGATATTTGATGTATATTTATGATCTGGAGTTGGGTGTACAGACAAGATTTAAGACAAACCTTTTAGTAAACAATGAGAATGGTGACAAGACTTCAGGAGGCTACAGATTAGTGAAGTGGGCAGATGTTGTGAAACAGATTATGTGTCTCAGAAGACAAGGACTCTGAACACAGTCTTAGAGAGAAATTATTTACAAAAGACAAACGCAGGGAAAGGGTAACGGGAATAACACACACACAGTTTATAGTGAGTGTGGGAAAATCGCAATGGGGTAAAATACACACACACACAAAACGAACTAGGTACAGACAATCAAGGAAAAACAATACAATACCCACCAGTGTAGGCACCGCTCTATGCTACCAGGGATGCTAACTAAAATGCTCCCAACACTTTTAACAGTGCACACCTCACCAACGATTTCTCCAGCACCGTTCCACGGTTCCTCGGCCTGGGATGAAGCAGGGTGATCCCTTGGGGCAGGCAAAAGAGAGTGAGCTGAGCACATGTGGCACTCTTTATAGTGCTGGAGGGCTGGGGGTCCAGCCCAGGTAATTTACAAAGGCCAATGGCCCGGTGCCAGCAAGGACTAATCAATCACAAAGGCCAATGGCCCAAGGCCAAGTACAAAGGTGCTTAAAGGGACCAATGGTCAGGTGTGCACTGATGGGTGGGGGGGGGAGCCAAACCTTGATTGGCAGTGCTGTCACATGACAGGCACGACCCTCCACAATACAGCAGACACATGGCAAATGTAATTTTAAAGCAGTGAAGTGGTATCTCTTCGTAGGAATAATGAAGTGAGGCAATAAGATATTTAAAAAGGGTTTGGGAATGGTGAGACTTTGTGGCGTACTACACAAACCTTGAAGGAGATTGTTTAAAGAATATGATATTCTTGTAATTTATTAAAGAGACATTAAAAGACCATGAAAGTTGTACTATATAGTTTCAATATTTGGGCTTCATTTGGAATATTCACTTCTGGGCACTGCTTCAAGAATGTTGAGGCCTAAGGCCTTAAGGAGGATAAGTAACTTGTATGTTATGGAGTTTACTATCTCAAATCCTTACAGGTTATCTTTATTTTTGATACAGAGATTTGCTGGAATGTAGAGAGATTTCAGAGAATCCAGAGATCAAGGAAGAGAGATGTCAGTTGTATGGAGACGGGAGAAGCTGATCCTGTTCTACTTAGAGCAGAGAAGATAGGGAATGGTTTTAAAATTGTTAATGGTTTTGATAAAAACATTAAAACTCCCCTGCAGTATAAGGGTTGGCAACTAGTGGGAAAATTAGTTGGTCAATATGGAAAAATATTTTTCCTTTACATGTGGAGTGGTTTGCTTGAAAGTGTGTGGAATCACATTCAATAAGGATTTTCAGAAGGGAATTGGATAAATACTTGAGAGAAATTCTGCAAGTTTATGGGAAAAGAACAAGGGAATATGATTAGCTTGATTCTAAGTCCCCACAATTTGAGAATTCTCATTCAGCATCTTGTGTTTTGGATTTAGCTCTGGTTGTGAGAGTCCTATAACTAACTTGATTTATCTGTATAAACATGTATTTGTCATCATTGGATGTAGATGTTTGAAGTGGAACCAGCAGATCATGAAAAATATAATGGTGATCCAGACCAGCCACACCAACTGCACATTATTACCAGAATAAGATGTACAAAACGGCGTCCATATTGGGAAAAGAAAATTGTTCATGACCTTGGATTGGATAAGGTGAATTATCCTTTGCATGTGTTGTCTCTTGTGTTTGTTCATAATACTATAGTCTGTGATTCAATACAGAAATAGAAGTTTTGTTTTCAGTTTTTAGCTATTGAATCACTTTTGGATTTTTGTCCCTTGTGTAGTCCAAACCCAGCACTCTATTGCATCTTTGCTATTTAGCTGTGGCATCCAACCTCTTTCCTGAAAATGAACTACCTGACCTTTCAGCCCTCCCATGGGTCATTTCTAATTAACATCCTCAAACTATTAATCTTAAAATCCATCTGCTGATAGCTGCACAATAATAAGCACATGTTGGTTCACTCTGGTGATATCAGTTCCAAAGTTTCACTTTATTGCTTTGTTGTATTCCTACATCTTGTAGCTGTCTATACTTTTACAAAAATATACAAAACAGTAAATGTAAAAAGATTGTTACCTCCTTTATAAGCTGAAAAGCCTAAATATATCCAATCATTCTCATAACTCAAGTGCCTGACTGTAATGGTTAGCCCCATGGTTCTTCCCTACATAATCTTCATTGTCTGAATCTCTCAATTTCAGTAACCAGAACAGGTAAACAACTTGGAGATGGAGTCTAACTGGACTTATCGTCCAGTGTATTGATTAAGTTTAACAGCATTCTGTTGGCTTTGTTGTTACCCTTGTTGCTACCCTTTATTTCTTGAATAGTTTGATTCTTTGGGTTTTTCCACACTCATTATTGAGCTTTTCCTTCATTTTTCATAGCATACATTTTGGCCATTTTTCCTGTACACAACATTGTAAACTTAATGCATTAAGTTTGGAGTGCCATTATTCAGCCTACTTGCAGTTCATCTGCATAGCCCCCTTAATTTGCTGCAGTGTTTCCTTCTAATGGAACTACTTCTAATGGCTCTGGTAACTCCAATGCTGAAGGATTTACCAATTTATGTAGATGGTCACTTCCTCAGTTATGGTAGTGAACCAGGATCCTCCCTGTCTAAAAGAATGTTGACTTAGGAGACTAAGTTGGTAACCTTGGTGCACCTCTGAGCTATTTTACATGCATTGAAGCAAAACAAACTTGATTTTAGTTGTTGACTTTTTGCACTTTTTTTAAAAATGGGCCAAATTGAGCTGATACCAGGTACTTCAATAGGGAAGAGCTAGACAAAGTTGAGATTAAATGCTGAAATGAAAGGAACAGCTGTATTTCAAATTCAGCCCTGAACTTTGTATGGAATGATCTTTGTTCGAACAGTGACTCCATGGCTCCAGGTTTGATCCTGATCTTGAGTCTATCTATGGAATTTGGATGTTCTCCCTTTGAATGGGTAGGTTTCTCCTGGGTGCTCTGTTTCACTTCTATGTCCCAAGGTTAACTGGCTACTGCAAATTACCCCCGGTATAGGTTAGTTTTCAAAAGAACCAAAGGACAGTTAATGAGCATGTGAGAGAATAAGTTACACCAGCATAAGTAAATGAAAGGCAGAATGGAACTGATGGGATCGCTGTGTTAGGTGGCATGGACCAGATAGGCTGAAATGGCCTAGTATGTCATAAATAAGAAGGGCCCCTAACTGTCCCCTTACCCCCATTTTAGAGACATTTCTAAAAAAAAAGTTCAAAGGTTTTTGACAGTCATGAATATCGGCATCAGTGGTATACTTGGATGAATACAGTCAATTCTATTCACTGGGTTTGTTTTTTTGTGCATGCATACTTTCATATTCAGCATTATTACTGGCATTCCTTGTTCTGCTAAAATATTAATCAAATCCATCCTTTTTGTTCATTTTTGACATGGCTTTTAATGATTTGGTCCTTGCTCATGGTTATAATTAATATTTAACTTAACTATTCCTGTAGTCATCAATATCACCTTTTATTTGGGATGTGGCATCAAAGGAAAAGCTGGCAAGAATTGAAACTTTTAAATCAGGAGAAAAGGGCAGGAGTCAATTTTGTAATCATAAATAGAACAATTTAGATTTCCTAAATGTTTTTGCTACCCTAATTGCTACAGAAGAAAACATTCTTCAAGGATAGGTTTAACAGAGGGTGGAACTTATTGTCACAGAAGGCTGTGGAGGCCAAGTCATTGGGTGCATTTAAAGTAGAGATTGATAGGTTCTTGATTGGTAAGGCAGTTAAAGGCTACAGGGAGAAGGCGGAAGAATGGGTTGAAAGAATCAGCCATGGTGGAGCAGACTCGATCGGCTGAATAGCCTAATTTTACTCCTATATCTTATGGTCTTATGTTTTCTGGAGACTTGTCTCCATCCACATAACTTAACACAGATAAATATTGATTTTTCTTTTAGTTTATGCGTACTTAACAAAAATCTTACTAATAGTTGAGTACATGCTAACCCAAATCAGTACAATGCTTTGTAGTTACAACACCTTGGCTGGGCCAGGTAAACAACCTTCCAGGCCTAGAAACAGCAGATTATTATTTTAAATGCTACTTCAATTTGCCTAGGGAGTGGCTGCATTTGTTGCAGTAAGACTTACTGTAAGATTTTGTGCTGATAACTAAACTTGAGTGGTGAACTAGAATTAAGATAATGTATACCATTGAGAGTTTATAGGTAGGTGGGCTTGTGCAATCAGATTTCCAAAAAGACAGATTTCTTAGATTCACTTCAACTGACTTTGCTACCTTATTTTTCCTAAATAACTAAAATATTCTCTCTTACCAGTCAAATCAGCCACGGATCCATAAGAATGTTCCATCAGTTAATAATAAACTGAAAGTCATCAAGCACCTTATCAGGTATGTGAATACATTTTCTTATAAGGTATTAAACAAATAAACTTTTCCTTTGGCTTAAGCTTAATCACGGAAACCAGCCTCCCCTCCATGGACTATATCTATACCTCTCACTGCCTTGGTGAAGCATCCAGCATAATCAAAGACCCCACCCACCCAGGACATTCTCTCTTCTCCCATCAGGCAGAAGATACAGGAGCCTGAGGGCACATACCACCAGGCTCAAGGACAGCTTCTATCCCGCTGTTGTAAGACTATTAAACGGTTCCCTAGTATGATAAGATGGACTCTTAACGTCACAATCTACCTTATGACCTTGCACCTTATTGTCTACCTGCAATGCACTTCCCTGTAGCTGTGACATTTTACTCTGTATTCTGTTATCGTTTTTACCCTGCACTACCTCTGTGCACTGTAATGAATTGATCTGTACAAACAGTATGCAAGACAAGTTTTTCCACAGTACCTTGGTACAAGTGACAATAATAAACCAATACCAAGTTTAAATTTTGACTAAAATTTGGTGACAATGTTCTGTTTATTTCCAGAGTGCAACCTCTGAAACTACCACAAGGACTACCAACAGAGCAGGAGCTCGCTGACACTTACCTGAAGAGCACTGGGGAATTGATAATAAGACGACACCTTCAACCATTGAAGCAAAAAAGTCATGAATCTTAAGTTGCTGATTGTCCTTAACTTGTACATGAAATAAATTTTAGATGGTTTCTAAAGATTGAAGTTTGCTAAAATATTTTGTAGAAATAAAACCTAAATCTCACATTCTACATTACATCTGCTTAACACCTGTCTAGAGAGTTGGGGGAAAGGAAGATAGATCATTAAATCATGTAGTAATGGTTTTCAACAAAATGTGAGAAATAAATAATGCATTCATCCTACCCTGAGCTTAGTATAATTAAGAACAGGATTTCCTTTCTACTAGAAATTACCAATGAAACCTAATCCATCTCTCTTCTGCAGCAGGTCTTCATGAAGGATAGACCTAGATTTATTGAGAATGGAAGAAATGTGGGTGACAGATTGTTATGTTGTGCTACCCTGTTTACGTGCCTTCAGTCTCTCACATTCCAAGATTCTCTGCTTTGACAGATTTTCCCTACAGTAATTGGTTTCCCCTTTCATATTTACATCTTCTGGACACTTCTCATTCTCCTTTTTACCCATCTCTTAATCATATCCTGTCCTCCACTTGATCACAGATCAGTCTTTCTTGCCTGCTTTTATTTTCAAACTTGTTCATCTGTGATATTTTCCTATTCCATTAAAAAGTTGACTTGAAACATGTACTCTCCACAGGAGTGCTCCACATAGATGTTATATTATTTTCAATTTTCAACATCTGCACTGTTTTGCTCTGATACAACAAAAATATGCTTTGGTAAGTGGCCTACTGTTTTCAGCTATTAAATATTGTTTCAAATGAATGATTTTTCTGGAACAGGTCTCTGTGGCATTCTGTTGGACTTTCTCTCATGATGTAGCTGACTTAAGCAAAATACATCACAGGTAGTTGGAAGTGCAGGCAAATAACATTGTGGCTAGGACAACTTGGCATAGGACAGAATCTCCTTAACAATCACACTTAAGGATTGAGAAAGGAAGAGCAGAGAAGGAAATTGAGTTAGTCAAATCAGGACAGAAAAATTAGTATTTTGCAAAACAATTTAACATTTGAGTTCTTGAAAAGTTGTTCCCTTTCTGGAGTGGAGAACACAAATGTTATTTCCAGTGTATAAATCAGCATCAGTTGTACAGCACTTAACAGTGTAAACACATTTATAATTAGCTCGACAATTTTTGTAGTCAGGTTGTCAAATAACATCAGTTCAAAAATTTAATGAATCTTAGGTTGAGGTGCTATTTTAATAAGCTTTAAAATGGAATAAAATGTTGGTCTAGATGCTTGTGGAGATTACAAATGCTGAATAGTGTGCATATTAAACACTATTGCAGCAAAATCCAGGCTAATATGTATTAGTTAAGTTTGTTTTGCATTTCACTATGTAGTCAGTCATTGCTAGCTCTTCTGCCCTGTATTGAAGATGGATGGATTGTCATCTTCCTCACATGCCCAGAGGTGCTCAAGTGCCTGTTCTGAAACTGTCACTTGAACACAAGCAGAAGTGGTTATTTATGTAGAGCTGCAGAAAAACACAAATTTATAACGTGGTATAGTGCACAAACTCACAATGCAGAGTATGACTTTTGTGAGTGGGTTAGTAATTCCATGACTCCAGAAACAATTCAAATTGAACCATGTCAGTTTGGAACTAGAGTTCAGAAACATTTTGGAAATAAGGAACATACAAATCTGACAGCATTGTTAAAATAAATTCAATGTGTTCACTAATCCTCCTTGGGCAAGGAAATGTGCTACTAGCAGGTCTGACCTATGTAATTGTTTTCTTCCAAAATGATTGACATTGTTGTATTGAACTGCTACTACAGTGTTTTAAGATTATACACAATCTCCTCAGGTAGTGAGGCAGAGGTTTAGGAAGGGAATTCTGTAACTTTAGGCCTTGACAACTGTTTGTAGGGCCAACAATGATGAAACAATTAAAATGGATGAAGCCAAAATTTGAGTGTGCTTACCTGTTGTAGGATTTGAGGATTAGAGAAATTTTAAAGATGAGAACTATAAAGGTGATGCTTAACCCAACATTATGTTTGTGAATAAGACTTGAGGATAGGTCAACAGAGTGAGGTACAATTTTCAATGGTCTCTAGTTTATAAATGCAGGAAATCAGCCACATCTATATGTAACAAACAGTATGAGTGAATGTTTAAGCAGTACCTGAAGGCAGAGTAAGGTACTGAGGTGGAAATTGCTGATGGTGTAAAAGTGGTCAGAAGCTCATCTTGGGGTTAAATAATAACAAGACTGAAGTCTTTTGGCTGGAGAGGGGTTTGAAATCTGACTGGATCATTACGGACAGTGCAGACCAGAAGTTCACCACCATCTGTTTCTGCTGCAGAATATTACACCGCACATAAGCAAAATCCATGGAGAAATTCAATGTGGAGCATGCTACATATCCCAGGAGTCAGCTCTTATGAATGGCAGACATCAGTGATGCACTACCTCTGATACACCAGTACCTCAAACCCAGCATCAACCTTGCAGGCTTCAGGGCAGCAGTGATCCTTAACCTTCCATACATGAGGAGATATGCAACTTATAGAAGATGCCTCAGGCATTGGCAAGGTATCACCAATGATGCCTTCACAAAATCCTTCAAATCTACAGCCAAGATAGATGAACCAATAGCTGCATCCTTTCTCAGGCAAACATCAAGGCAATTATCATGCTTGACCAACTTTGACAGACTGCATTTTTTGCATGCCTGAACCAAGGACTATTCTAAACTGACACAGCATGCAATTCCAGCAGACACACAAATGACATTTTTAAAAAATATTCATTCAAGGGATGTGGGCTTCACAGGCTGAGCCAGTGATTAATTGCCTAGCCCTAGTTGCCCTTGGTAAGTTGCCTCCTTGAACCCTTGCAGTCCTGAAGTGTGGTTATACCTACAATGCTGTTAGAGGGAGAGAGTTCCAGGATTTTCACCCAGTAATGGTGAAGGAACAGAATATATTTCCAAGTCAGGATGGTGTGTGGCTTGGAAGGCAACTTCCAGGTGGTGGTGTTCCCATGCATTTGCTGCCCTTGTCTTTTGAGCTGGTAAAGGTCATGGGTTTTAAAGATGCTGTCTAAGGAGTCTTGCTGAATTGCTGCAGTACATCTGTAAAATGATACAAACTGTTGCTACTCCATGTTGGTCGTGAAGTTAGCAAATGAGTGTGGGTGGGTGCCTGTCAAGCAGGCTGCTATATTCTGTATGGTGTTGAGCTGCTTCATCCAGGCAAGTGGAGAGTATTCCATCATGCTCCTGACTTGAGCCTTGTTGATGGTGGACAGGCTTTGGGGAGTTAGGAGGCGAGTTACTCATCGCAGGATTCCTGGCTTCTGACCTGCTCTTGTAGCCACATTATGTATATGGCTACTCCAGTTCAGTCTCCAGTTAATAGTAATCCAACCCCTCCCCCACCCTTGCTATTGATGGTGGGGGATTCAGTGATGGTAATGCCATTGACTGTCAGGGGGTGATAGCTGGATTTTCTTTTGTTGGATATTGTCATGCTTGGCACTTGTGTGGTGCGAATGTTAGTTGCACCTATCAGCCTAGGCCTGGATATTATCAAGGTCTTGCTGCATTTGGATGTGGACTGCTTCATTATCCAAGTCGCGAATGGTGCTGAATATTATGCAGTCAGCAAACATCCCTACCTCAAAACCTTCTTGGTGATAGATGGTAATCCCTAACCCTAAATTGCTCAATATGCCAGGAAAGCATCTGAGAACCTACCAAGTAATTTAGTGCCTCTAACAGGATGACAAGAAGACAGAAAGGCCAAGTACAAGAGCATTCAGAAAAACACAATCAATACTCGCACCCACCCTGTATACCTCCACCCGTCTCTCTTGTTGTATATTCTGCCAATTCCTTAGAACCTCTCATCAGAATTGTACTGAACAAAATCATCCTTAAAAGAATGTGACTGCAGCAAAGCAGATAAATTAGATGAATTTAAAGCTTAATTCATGGAACCGTATTCTAATCATCTGCCTAATAGTTAAAATCCTCCAGTCACTATTTTGCATTGCAATAATATTTGCTTTTTTATTAGTCTATGAAAATTAGTAATAATAATTACTGAAATTAAAATTTAACAATGAGTAAGAATAAAAGACTATGTGGATCAAGAAACATGCTTAACAATCTAATCATCATCTGAATCAGAATCATTGTTCTTTCCTCTAATTGTCCTTTTCTCCATCTTTGTGATGCTTCCACATTTTTTTTGCATCTGGAAAGGTGGGTCCATCAAATTTCCACTAAGAAGAAAAGAGTCAGACTTTAGTTAATTTTATTTTGTTCTTTTAAAGTTCAATTATAAACTCCCCTAGGAAATTATATTTCACACTTATTGGAAAGATATGCCTGAATTTGGAGCAGAGAGATAAAATTACAGTAACATTTTTAAAAAGTTGGGTTAGCCGTAGGCAGGTGGCAAAGCAAGAGATCTGCAGTATAGAATTAAGTACAGCTTTTGGTGAGAAAATGGCAGGTGAATGATGGGATACCCAGCCATTTGTTGGAATACTATAACTTGGAAAAATAATCACACACACTGTAAATTATGAGATGCAAGTATCATGAGTCAAAATTGCCAATTTAACTTCAGTAATTTAACTGAATATGTAATACGGAGCTATTTCACCCACATTGATTTCAATGAGTTCTTACAATCTGCCAATTAATTAACACCTTTGGCTTAAGGATAGCACTTTCATATTTCAAGTGTGCTCATAGCACAAATCTAACCAGCAGTGCAATGGAAATTTTAAATCAAAGTCTCAGTTGTCTTTGCAGATGGACATAAAACATCCTACTGGACTTTTTTGATAAAGATCAAGGAGCTCTCCTGGTATCTGACCCAACATTTATCCCTCAGTCTACAACATAAAAGTAGATTACCCAGTCATTATCTCATTGAGGTTTCTGAGACCTGTATTTGTGAAAAATGACTACAGCATTTTCTACCTTTTGCAATAGTGGCTCTGCTTCAGATAATGTATTTGGCTGTAAAGTGATTAAAATGGGGAGGTATCTGACAAAACAAAATTCTATCAAGCTTCTCTTCCTAAGCAGTGATTGCATTTTACAGCCAATTATAGCATCAGCTTAAAGCTGCAAATGTTGAAATACATCACGTCTATTTTCTTTGAAAACCACACACTTAGTTGGACTTACAGCTATCTATCCAAAGCAATAAAGATTAAAAGAAACACATCTTATAGAAAACTGAAAATGAAATGTACCAGTATACCCTCATTACAAAATAAGGAGCCTACCTGTAGTTAATGATGGCAGCACAACCCAATCTCCATTCCAAAGTCTCTGTAGTGAAGTTATCTGTGCAACCAAGGTCATCAAACCCAACAATGTAATCTTTTGCTTTCCCATCTTTCACCAAGACCATTGTTGGAATTATTTTGATTCGTAATTTCTCCGAAAGGAAAGGAGCTTTTTCTGCATTTAATTTAATGAACTTCGTTTCAATGTGTTTTTTAGCCAGAATAGTCAAGTGCTTGTCTACTATCTTGCATCTGTACACAAGAGAATAGATTTAGTTTATATAGTTTTGACATGCATTCTTGGTCATTTCTAAATACAGAAATATTTAGCATTAGCAGGGAAATAAAATGCATCATAATAAGTCAGTGCAAAATGGTGATTCAATGGAAAGCTAAAATGCCAGGGAGGGACAAGAACTTGCACAGGATGATAGCAGAGTGGAAAAAAAAAGGGACAACTGTAAGATTTAGTTTACCCATTAATCCGGTAAAAGACAAAAATCAAAAACAGACATTTTCTCAAAGCTAATGCATTGAAAACATTACAGTAACTTAAATGCCGTAATGACTGATGTTAAAGCAACTGTTCAAAAAAATTAGTAGATAATTTGAATGAAAGAGCTTGTGCGAATGTGCCCTTAACGGCATGGATCTCTCTAGGAGACCAACTTCACAGTGCTGTATTCCCTGAGGCACTACTCACAAGGTACCAAGTTATAAATTATCCACAAATAATTAATGAGAGGCTGGAGAGTTAGGGCTTCCAGCTTTTCTTTTTACTTTATTCTTGTGTTATTCTACTACTGCAATAGCTGATCTTACAGCTCAAACTTTCTTTCGCATCCTCTGCAGCTTAAGAGACTATTCTTTCAGTAGAACAGCTAGTGTACTCAGCAGATATATGAGCACATTGTACAGGAAGATTTTAAGCCACAGTTGAAGGCTGTAGATTCCTGGGATTTTTATCTGGACTGGCAGCTGGAACCATGATCATGAGTTAAAAGATTAGCTGTACCACAGCAACTGCGTAACAACAATGCAGCAAAGAGCAACACGTAAAATCAGCAAATTAATAAAGGTGAATAGGAAATGAAGAGTATTCACTATATTTTAAGGGATAATAAGGTTGCATTGTATTTTAATTTGCGATTAATTTATTTAAGCTTAATGAAATAGCAGTAATGCACCATAATGATATTTATAATTATCCCATTCCCCCAAGTTCAACAAACAAAACTTGCTTTGTTATCTTCCTATTCAAAATGTAGTTTCTCACCTAAAGGTGGTATCTCTATAAAAGTGGCAAACCACATTTTTACTCTCCTTAACCTCTTGAAAAAAATCTTTTTCACTGGGAATCTCCTTGTATTCACCATGGCCCTTTGAAAGCCATTCCTGTAGACAAATGGAAGGCAACATTAGAAAACATTTATGTTCTTTGTAATCAAAAAAATGAAACCATAGCTCCATGAAATCAAGTCAAATTGAAGGGACTGTTAAGCTCTCATGAACCACCTGATATAAAAATAAATTGTGCTTAACAAATCAATTTACTGTTAAGAAAATATACTGTATTAAACTTTACCTTCAGGAACAAATTTAAGTCAGTTCCTTCTCTGCACTATAAAACACACAACATTTAAGCATTTGAGATAAAATTCCAACTCAGCAAAATTCATGTAATTTTCTTTAGCACTAGTTACTGTACAATTTGCATAAGCAGTTCCATTTAGTACAAAGTGATGAAAATATGTGTGTTTTTTTAAACTTTTCACCTGTTTCTGATGCTGTGCTCTCTTCATTGATTCAAGTCTTCTTTCTCGGAGTTTCTCCAGTTCATCTCCATCCATCTTTTCATATTTTTCAATCTCCGTATCTAGATGTTGTTCAACAATTTCTGTTGTTTGCAGCATTTGCTGCTCAATGACTTTACTGAGCATAGCCACTGAGGGGTTACTTGCCATGCTTGCCAATCTGGAATATACCTCACAAAACTCAAAAAGAAAATAACATGCTTTTTTTAAATAAATATATATGGCATTATGATAGTACTGTTAAATTTATTGTCTAGTAAAAATATATCACAATTAAGAATTCCAACTAATTGTCTTCTGTATAAACTGATTAAATATGTTCTGCGTGCACATAAAATTTGCATTAACCCCATATCTCTTAATATAAGAAAAATCTCTTGAGCATACTCAGTGACTGAGCCTCCAAAGCCACCTTGGGTATAGAATTCCAAAACTTCACACTGTGTGAAGAATTTTTTTCTCATTCTGTCTTAAATAGCTGATCCACTATTTTGAAACTGTGACCTCTAGTTCCAGCCAGAGAAAATATCAATTCTGCATCAACGCTGTCAAACTCTATAAGAAATTTGTATATTTGCAAGAGATCACCCTGTCACTCTTCTGACCTCAAGAGAGACCCAGTCTGCTTAACCTCTCCTCAGCTGACAAACCCACCATCCCTGGAATCAATCTGGTGTCTAGCTACAACAAATATATCCTTCCTTGGGATGGAAGCATAGACTCCATACAATGTTCCAGATGCAGTTTCAGCAAGGGTCTATGGCATCAGAGCAAAACATCTTTACTCTTGTACTCAAATCCTCTTGCAATAAAAGGTCAACATATTGTTTAGTGTCTTAATTGCTTGCCAGTGGCTCTGACGTTGACCATCATGAAGGGCTTCGAGAGGCTGGTCATGGCACGCATTAACTCTAGCCTCCCAGAAAACCTCGACCCACTGCAATTCGCCTAACAATTCATCTATGGCAGACGCCATCTCCCTGGCCCTACACTGATCTCTGGAGCATCTGGACAGCAAAGACACTTGCGTTAGACTATTGTTTATTGACTACAGCTCCGCCTTCAATACTATAATTCCAAGCAAACTCATCACCAAACTCCAAGACCTGGGACTCAACACTTCCCTCTGCAACTGGATCCTTGACTTCCTGACCAACAGACTGCAATCGGTAAGGATAGGCAGCAAAACCTCTGGCATGCTTATTCTCAACACTGGTGCCACACAAGGCTACATCCTCAGCCCCCTACTCTACTCCCTATACACTCATGACTGCGTGGCCAGATCCTGCTCTATCGTTTGCAGATGATACCAATGTAGTGGGTCGTATCTCAAATAACCATGAGTCGGAGTACAGGAAGGAAACAGAGAGCCTAGTGGCATGGTTTCCCTTTCCCTCATTGTCAGCAAAACAAAAGAGCTGGTCATTGACTTCCAGAAGGGGGCTAGTGCACACACTCCTGTTTATATCAACGGTGCTGAGGTCGAGAGGGCTGGAAGCTTCAAGTTCCTAGGAGTGAACATCACCAATAGCCTGTCATGATTCAACCATGTAGATGCCACAACCAAGAAAGCTCACCAGCACCTCTACTTCCTCAGAAGGCTAAAGAAATTTGGCATGTTCCCCTTGACACTCACCAGCTTTTATCAATGCACCCTAGAAAGCATCCTATCTGGATACATTATGGCTTGGTATGGCAACTGCTCCACCCGGGACTGCAAGAAACTGCAGAGAGTTGTGGACACAGCCCAGCGCATCATGGAAACCAGCCTCCCCTCCGTGGACTCTATACTTATCACTGCCTTGGTAAAGCAGCTAGCATTATCAAAGACCTCACCCACCCAGGACATTCTCTCTTCTCCACTCTCTCATCAGGCAGAAGATACAAAAGTCTGAAAGCGCATACCACCATGTTCAAGGTCACCTTCTAATGCTGCTGTTTTAAGACTATTGAACTGTTCCCTAGTACAGTAAGATGGACTCTTGACCTCACAATCTCCCTCATTATGACCTTGCACCTTATTGTCCATCTGCAGTGCACTCTCTCCATAGCTGTGACACTTTACTCTGCATTCTGTATTATTTTACCTTGTGCTACCTTAATGCACTGTGCAATTGAATTAATCTATATGAACAGTATACAAGTTTTTCACTGTACCTCGATACAAATGACAATAATAAACCAATTGCAATGTAGAAGGACATCTGGGCCTCTGAATAGCAACATCTTTCAATCTCTTGGCCTTGAAAAATCGTTTGTGAAATTAATTACCTCATTCCCCATTTCTTCCTAATTACGTGAGAATAATATTTGTCTTTCAACTTTTGCTGTTTTTTCATCATTGTTTCTTCCCATTCTGAATTTTAAAAAAAAATCTCCCCTTCTTCAGCTGTAACTCTTCCTTTATTTTTAGGATTGCTCTCTCTTGTGGAGTGTTGACTCCTGTAATTGTCTGTCAAGAACTTCCAGACCAAACAAAACCTCAGAAAATAATTATTTTGAAAAAGAAACCAGGGCCATGAAAGCAATAAGGAAAATGAGGGGAAAAAAAGCATTTTTACAATACTCCCATCTGACAGACTTTTACATTGTTTTCACATTTTAACACAAGCATGATCCATTGCAAACAGTCCTCTCTGCTTTAATTTTTTAAAATTGGAGAAAAACAAACCAAGATGGCAGTATTCAATGACCTAAAATGACAATTAGAAGATTAGTTTAATATAATTAAAATTATACTGTGTCTACAGACACATGGAATACACTTTAAATGGAGTAAACAATTTTTTTTTTCAAACATTATGATTTTCAATATATTAGGGTAATTTGTGGAATTGTTAAATTTTCCCTCACACTTTAAAGAGAGAATGGCAAGGAAATCGTTTTGGACAAGAATGGAGACAGACGTGGGTCCATCCAGGTTTCCATAAAAACCTTTTATCTGGAGGGAGTCTGTGGAGTGAAGTAACTGGCACAGAACAGGAGATGAGGTCCAGAGCAGATCAGCCACGACAATGGGCAGGCTTGACGGGTGAAGCAGCCAACTCCTGCTTCTATTTTCTTAACTTCTGATGGGATCAAAGATCCACTTGAAGTGTGAATGATAAGTGGACTATAAATGACTGGTGGTGTTTTCAAATTGGAGCTGTCAGTAATCGTGGAGAATGATCATTGAACGTAGGGGCTTGGTGAGATGCAAAGACAAGTACACAACGGACCCTGTCCTAGTTTTGGGATGGAGAAAAAGGGGTTAGATCAGAAGTGCAGTGAATGAATGGTCACAAAGGACCCATCAAATATAGAACATTACAGCACAGTAGAGGCCCTTTGGCCCACGATGTTGTGCCGACATTTTATCCTGCTCCAAGATACATCTAACCCTTCCCTACCACATAGCGCTTCATTTTCTATCATTCATGTGATTATCTAAGAGTCCTTTGATGTCCCTAATGTATCTCCCTTCACCACCTCTGCCAGCAGTGCATTCCACACACCCACCACTCTGTGTAAAAAAAAACTTACCTCTGACATCCCACCATACCTTCCTCCAATCACCTTAAAATTATGCCCCCTCATGTTAGCCATTTTCACCTTGGGAAAAAGTCTCTGACTATCCACTCGATCTATGCCCCTTATGATCCTGTACACCTCCATCAAGTCACCTCTCATCCTCCTTCACTCTAAAGAGAAAAGCCCTAGCTTGCTCAACCTATCCTCATAAGACATGCTCTCCAATCTAGCCAGCATCCTGGTAAATTTCCTTTGCATCCTCTCTAAAGTTTCCACATCCTTCCTATAAAGAGGTGACCAGAAGTGTACACAATACTCCAAGTGTGGTCTAACCAAAGTTCTATAGAGCTGCAACAATACCTGGCAGCTCTTGAACTCAATACTCCGACTAATGAAGGCCAATACACCATATGCCTTCTTAACAATCCTATCAACCTGCGTGGTAACATTGAGGGATTTATGGACGTGGACCCCAAAAGCCCTCTGTTCCTCCACACTGCTAAGAGTCCTGCCATTAACCTTGTATTCTGCCTTCACATTTGATCTTCCAAAGTGTATCAATTCACACTTTTCCAGGTTGAACTCCATCTGCCACTTCTCAGCCCAGCTCTGCATCCTATCAATGTCCTGTTGTAACCTACAGCAACCTTCTACACTATCCACAACACCATCAACCTTCGTGTCATCTGCAAACTTACTAACCCACGCTTCCACATCCTCATCCAAGTCATTTATAAAAATCACAAAGAGCAGGGGCCCCAGAACAGATCCCTGCTGAACACCACTGGTCACCGACCTCCAGGCAGAATACGCTCCATCTACCACCATCCTCTGTCTTCTATGGGCGAGCCAATTCTGAATCCACACAGCCACGTTTCCCTGGATCCCATGCCTCCAGACTTTCTGAATGAGCCTTCCATGAGGAACCTTATCAAACGCCTTACTAAAATCCATGTACACACCACATCCACTGCTCTACCTTCATCAATGTGCTTTGTCACATCCTTACTCATGAGGCACGACCTGCCCCTCACAAAGCCATGCTAACTGTCCTTAATTAGTCTATGCTTCTTCAAATGCCCACAAATCCTGCCTCTAAGAATCTTCTCCAGTAATTTGCCCACCACTGAAGTAAGACTCACTGGCCTGTAATTCCCAGGGTTATCCCTACTCCCTTTCTTGAACAAAGGAACAACATTTGCTACCCTCCAATCATCTGGCACTACTTCTGTACCAATGAGGATACAAAGATCATCGCCAAAGGTACAGCAATCTCTTCCCTCGCTTTCAGTAATAACCTTGGATATATCCCGTCTGGCCCCGGTGACTTATCTATCCTAATGTTTCTCAATAGTTCCAGCAGATCTTCTTTCCTCATGTCGGCATGCTCTAGCACAAGGCCTGTGTACACCATCCTCACAAACGTCAAGGTCTCTCTATCTGGTGAATACTGAAGCAAGGTATTCATTAAGGACCTCCCCTACTTCTTCCGACTCCAGGCACATTTCCTCTTTTATCCCTGATCGGTTCTACCCAAACTCTAGTCATCCTCTTATTCTTCACATACGTGTAGAATGCCTTGGGGTTTTCTTTAATCCTACTCGCCAAGGTCTTCTCATCCCCCCTTCTAGCTCTCCCATGTCCATTCTTAAGCTCCTTCCTGGCAACCTTGTAACTCTCAAGAGCCCTGTATAATCCTTGCTTTCTAAACCTTAGGTAATCGTCTTTTTTCCTCTTGACAAGATATTCTACGTCTCGTCAACCATGGTTCCTTCACTCTACCATTCTTACCCTGCCTCAAGGGGAAAAACCTATCCGGAACACCATGCAAGTACTCCCTAAACAACCTCCACATTTCCATTGTGCACTTCCCCAAGAACATCTGTTACCAATTTACGCTCCCAAGTTTCTGCCTAATAGCATCATAATTCCCCCTTCCCCACTTAAATACTTTTCCATATTGTCTGCTCCTATCTCTCTGCAAGGCTATGGTAAAGGTGAAGGAGTTATGGTCACTGTCTCCAAATGCTCTTCCATCGAGAGATCTCAAACCTGATCAGGCTCATTGCCTCGTACCAGGTCCAGTATGGCCTCTCCTCTAGTCGGCCTGTCCACATGCTGGGTCAGGAATCCTTCCTGGACCCTCCTAACGAACTCTGCCCCATCTATCCCCTTTACACCAAGGAGGTGCCAATCAATATTGGGGAGTTGAAATCACCTATGACAACAACCCTGTTACTTTTGCACCTTTCCAAAATCTGCCCCTCAATCTGCTCCTCAGTGTCTCTGGTGCTACTGGGGGGGTCTGTAGAATATTCCCAATAGAGTGACTGCTCCCATCCACCCACACTGACTCAGTAGACGATCCCTCCAGGACATCCTCCCTTTCTACAGCTGTGATACTATCCCTGATCAGCAAAGCCACTCCCCCACCTCTGTTGAATGAAATAGAGACTGTACAAGCAGGATGTAGTAAAGTTAGCCATTGGCAACAATGACGATGAAATTTCTCACTCAGAACAAACACATCAATGGCTTTTTTGATTATTTTCTACAGTTATTTGTGACAATTTTAACGTATACAAACCACCAAATTCCTTTCAACCTGTCACTTATAACTTAGCACCACTTTGAAAGTTTTGCCTATTCACTCAATCTAAAAGAAACTAATTTAACAATGTCATCCACACTCCTTACAACACTAATTGTGTTTTATACAACTTAACATGTTATCTAAATCATTCTCAACATGCCAAATTGATGCAAAGCTCAATTCCTGTTCGTTTGACTATCCACCCATCGCTCCCACTCTTTGTCTTCTATTGTTCAGCCAACCCTGAATAACGGTGTGAACAAACAGACTGTTAAACATTCTTTCTATGACTGTGCAGGTTTCCCCCAGATGCTCCGCTTTCTTCCCACATCCCAGAAACGTGGGGACTGGGAAGTTAATTGGCCACAGTAAATTATCCCTAGTAGTGTGGTAGAACCTGGAGGAAGTTGATGTGAATGCGAGTAGAAAAGCTGGGGAATCGGATTGCTCTGTGAACCGGCATTGACTCGGTGGGCTGAAATGGGCTCTCTTTGTGTCGTACGGATATATATAGATAGTGAGAGCTGCCGTGGACTGTGTTAACTGACACCTCAGGCCCAACCTCCCTCCGTTCGGTCTCGGTGCGGCCCTCGCCCTCCCACATGTTCCTGTTTCAACCCACATCAGATCAGCGGAGAAACATAAAACTCCAGGATCACTCCCCACGCATAAACACACTTGTCCCCGCCGGCCCGGAGAGACTCGGCTCCTCTACTTACACAGCTTCATCCCACTCGCACAACCGACTGTTTCCGCTTCTTCCTACGTCGCCGCCGGGTTATGGGTCACGGTTGCTGCTTCCCTGGCAACAGCCGTCCAATTGGAGCAAGGGAGAGAAAGCGAGCTCGCAGCACGACGCCGCGGCGGGGAGGGCGGGGCAGAGGTGCCAGCGTTGTCCAACCTTTAGACCTTTTGTTTCTGTTGGAATCACTGCTGCAGCACATTTATTAACATTTCAGTATCCTCCCAATTATAGGAAGGTTGAATTATTACCAAAATCATCAAGTCCCCCTTTACTTAATGTTAATCACCGTTTAAACTGCAAAAATCTGGCCACCAATTTGAAATGCTGCCCTTAAATGGGGTAATCTTATATGATCTAATATAATGAAATTTTCAGTATTATTTTTATTTTCTACATATCATATCTGTGCACAAACTTACAGCGTTATTGAGTCGCACAGCAATAGAAACAGCCTATGCTGTCGGTACCGTCCATAAAGTACCTGTCTATACTAATCAGATTTTCAGGCAATCAGCATGCAGCCTTCCATGCCACGACATTTCAAGTGCCTAGTCAGGTATTTCTTAAATGTTTTGAGAGTATATGCCTCCACCACACCTTCAGACAGCGCACTCCAGATTTCAAAGATCCTCTGGGTGAAAAAAGATTCTTCCTTAGCTCCCCTGTAAGCCAACTACTCCTTACCTTAAGCCTATGTCTTGGGAAAAGTCTTACTGAAATCCATATGGACACTATCAATCACACCGCTCACACTGGCACACTTAGTTACCTTTCCCAAAAAGAAAAATAATTAGTTAAGCAGGATTTCTCCTTAATAAGACTTTGCTAACTATTCTTGATTAATTCCTGCCTCCTGTCCTGTCCCTCAGTACTATTTCCAATAATTTCCCTACCCAGATGTCCCTACTCAATGACTTGTAATTACCTGGTTTATATGTTGTAGCCTAAATGTTGTAGGCTTCCATTGTTGACCGAACAATGGAAAATATACTTCACAGATTAAAAGAAACCTTTGTGATTTGAGAAAAATCCTTTCAATTTTTGAAGTTTGCCAGCAAAAAATTCAACGACTTGCATTCATATAACACCTTTGGAATAGTAATTGGAATCAAAAATGCACAAGAGGCCAAAATTACATCAGTGCAAAGATTTGGAAGGATGATACAGCTGGACAAGGTTCCAGGGATAGAGTAACAATGCCATGGAGGGGACATGACAGAAAATAAGAGGAAAGCAAGAGAATGATGCAAGTATGGGGGAGGGAGAGATGTAAGGGAAACTTTGCCCAGTGGGCTGCAGAAAGAGGAGGAAGCAAAAGAGACAGCTGAACAAGGCAACTTTGATTTTTTTTCTTTATTACATAGGCTTGAAATGTGCTCCACTGGCATGTCAATTATTGATTGGCAATACAACACAGAGATTGTTTCTTGGAACATTTTTTAATTTAGATAATCTTAAAGGATAAAACAAATCTGAAAACAGATTCCTAAGAATATATTATGCTCAATAGCATATGAAAGTAAAAACCTTTAAAATTGAAAATTAGGCAAATGCACCTTAGCAAGACTAAACAAAATGAAAATGAGAAGGAATAACAAGGAAAGCAGAAAAGAACTTGAAATAGTTATTTTGATCAAATTACGCTTGGATGAATTATTTAGGCTTTTCTTTCTCTTTCTGTTGTTAAAAACCATTAGGCATCTTACAAAAAAATTCTCACACTCTGCAGAGATACATGTGCAAAAATGTAAGTGGGAAGACAATCATAAAACCAGTTGTATGTGTTTAAAACTCTATTTGAGAAGGTGAGAATCAGTGAAATACCTTACTTTCACCCAGAACATCAAGTTCCTCTGATAGAACAGAATTCCAAGGAATTTTCAGTGCTGAATAAGACCTTCCATTCCTTTTGCATGATAAAATGTGCAGCTAATGATATGATTAGGTAGTGTTGCTTGATTTATCACACATGTGAATAAAACAGAGCAGTAAACAGTGCAAGAACAAGCCCTTTGGCCACTATGTCTGCACTGGCCATGAGACCAACCTAAATTTAATCTCATCTGTCTGCACATGGTTCATATCCCTCTATTCACTACCTGTTCATGTGTCTGTATAAATACCTTGTAAACAATGCTGTCATATCTGCTTCTACCACCTTCCCTGGCAGTATATTCCAGGCACCTACCAGTCTCTGTGTAAAACAACGTGCCTCGCACATCTCCTTCGAACTTTCTCCCCGACCTTAAACCTAGTCACACCTTTCCACCCTGAGAAAAGTATTGACCATTGACCCTGTCTATGGCTCTCATAATCTCATTGAAAGCTAAGTCCTAAATAATTACTTTTTGTCTGTATTTACAAAGAAGTAGGAATGTGGAGGATAGCAAGTTCAGGGAGGGATACATTGATAGTCCAGAGCACATAAATATTAAGAAGGTGGAAGTATTAGCTAACTTGACATGCATAAGGGTGGATAAATCCCCCAGACCGAATGAGATCTATCCCAGAATGCTATGGAAAAGAAGAGAGGAGATTTTTGGCACCCTGACAGAGATTTTTGCATCTTTGTTAGCCACAGGCAAGATACCAGAAGACTGGAGAATAGCTAACACTATTCTTTTATTTAAGAAGGCAGCAGGGATAAGCGAGGTAAGCACTGGCTGGTGAGCCTTACATCAGTGGTGGGACACTTATTGGAGAAAATTCTAAGGAACAGGATTTATGTACATTTGGACAGGGAGAGACTGATTAGGCACAGCCAGTGTTGCTTTGTGCAGGGAAAATTCTCTCTCATTAATTTGATTGAGTTTTTTGAGAAGGTAACAAAGGAGATCGATGAAGGCACTATGGAAGATATTATTTATGTTGACTTTAATAAGGCATTTGACAAGGTCCCGCATGGTAGGCTGCTCAAGAAGATTATGGAACATGGGATCCAAGGTGAGCTGACTAACTGGATCCAAAACTACCGTGGTGTTAGAAGGCAGAGGCTAATGATAGTAGGATGTTTTGCTGAATGGAAGTCTGTAACTAATGGTGTACCTCAGGGATTGGTGCTGGAACTTTGCTGCTTGTGATATATAGTAACGACTTGGATGTGAAATTTGTGGATAACACAAAAATTGTTGTGTTGGGGACAACGAGGCAGGTTGTCTAAGGCTCCAGCAGGATTTAGATCAATGGAAAATTCAGCAGAGCATTGGCAGCTGGAATTTAATCCCAAGTGCAATATGATGCATTTTGGGAAGTCAAGAAGGTTGAGGACATAAAACAGTAAATGCAAGGGCACTAAGGAACATTGAGGAATATAGAGACCTAGGGGACAAAGTCCATACTTCCCTGAAGGTTACAACACAGATTGATAGGGTGGTGAAGATGGCATATGGCATGTTTGCCTTCATAAATCTGGGCATAAAATATAAGAGTTGGGATGTTATGTTGTATCTTTACAAAACACTGGTTAAGCTACACTTGGACTATTATATGCAGCTGTTTGCCACACCAAAGGAAGGATGTGTCTGCACTGGAGAGAGTGCAGAAGAGACTCTCCAGGATGTTGCCTGGATTGAAGGATTTTAATTATGGGGAGAGATTGGATAGCCTGGGCTTGTTTTCACTGGAGCAAAGGAGATTGAGGAGTGACCTGATATACATTAGATTATGAGAGGCATAGATAGGGTAGATAGTCAGATTTATCCCCCCATATCAAAACAGAAGGCCATAGGTTTAAGGTGAGAGGAAGGATAGTTTTTTTTAATCCAGACACTGGTTGATAACTAGAATGTGCTGCCAGAGGAGGTGATGGAATCAGATACAATTAAGGGACATTTAAGGAGCATTTAGGCAGACACTTCAGTAGGCATGGCATAGAACGATACTGTCCTAATGCAAGCAAATGGGATTAGTATGGAAGGGCCAAAAGATCGGCATGGATTATGGTAGGCCGAGGGGCCTGTTTCTGTTCTGCAACTCCACAAAGTGGCAGGACAGGTGGAGAAAGCGGTTAAGAAAAGTATTGGGATTCTGGACACAACCGTCCCCATCATCGAGGACATCTTCAAGAGGCAGTGCCTCAAGAAGATCGCATCTATCATGAAGGATCCTCACCATCCAGGGCATGCCCTCTTCTCATTACTGCCATCAGGAAGGAGGTAAAGGAGCCTGAAGACCTACACTCAACATTTCAGGAACAGCTTCTTCCCCTCTGCCATCAGATTTCTGAACGATCCATGAACACTGCCTCATTATTCCTTTTTTGCACTATTTAGTTATTTTTGTGATTTATGGATTTTTATGCCTTTGCACTTTCCTGCTGCCACAAAACAACAAATTTCACGTCATATGTCAGTGATAATAAATCTGATTCTGATTCAAATATGGTGCAGTGTACAAGAGCAAGGAAGTCATTATGAACCTTGATAAAACATCAGATTGGCCACAACTAGAGTATTTTGTCCAGAACTGGAAGTCATAATTTAGAATAAATGGGAAGGCTTTGGAGGGGGTGTAGAAGCAATTTACTAAAATGATTCTAGATGGGTGACTTTAGTTATGTGAATAGACTGGAGAACTGTGGTTGTTCTCCTTGGTGCAGAGAGGTTTAGCACTTCAAATACAAGCTATCAAAATAGTTAATTATTTATTATCAATTTTAACATTTTGCAAAAAGCTATGACAGTAATATTGACGTTAGGTATATAATATAGTAAATAAATACATTAGGATTAAGGTAATCAAAACTTTTGAATCCAACTATTGCTAGCTGCTCAAATAAAACAAAACTTTCTCTTCCAATTTGCAGGAGAACCATCATTATTAGATATCCCACCAGTAACAAGCACCAAAATTTTAATTGTCCAGCCATATCATCCCTCTAATTGCAAGAAAATTGAAGGTGCTTGGCATTCCAGGGTCAAGGTTCAAGTCATATCAAAGCCAATGTTTAGTAGCACGTTCAAAGCCTGTAATGTATACCATAAAGACATAATACTAAACATGATAGCAATACCATTACCTGTATTTCCCCAAATCACACAATGTTTTTATATATAATTTCTTCACTTTCTCCAAAATTTTAAATATTCCACATCTAGGATCATCACCACTAGAAATAGCAGAGTCAGACTCACGAGGGTAACTAAGCATGAACAATAAATAGTGCCCTGTCAGAATCAATAAATATCCTGAAAGGTAAAAAGACAATTTTCAAAGTGTTTAAATGCTTAAATGTAAGATTGCAGAATAGAGGAATGAATAGAGAATAGAAGAATGAAAAGCAGCATCCATCATCAGGCAGAGGTACCGGAGCCTGAAGACCTACTTCTCAAGGTTCAGCACAGCTTTTTCCCCACTGCCATCAGGTTCTTGAACCAACCTGAAAAACCTTAACACTACCTCAGACTATATATTTTTTTTATCTTTCTCTTAATCTTGCACTAGTGTCGTTATGTTTATTTTGTTGTTTATTTTGCACACATGTAAGTTATGTATAATTTATGTTAATTTAAGTTTATGTTAACTAACGTTTTTCCTTGTCTTGCTGCTTTGAAAACCTAACTTTCACGGCATTTATACCCTGTGTAAGTATGCCTATGACAATGGACTTGAATTAATAGATTTTAACCTTTTGATAGGATAAGTAACCTCCAAGCTAAAATGAAATATAAGCAATGAGGAAATCTTTCTTGACCTGAGAAGTTTCTGTTGCCTCCCTTCATTGGGAAATTTGGACTAAACTCTTATAAAACTACAGCTTTGCCTCTCACCTAAAGGAAAACTATTTAAAAAGGAATATAAGACACAGGGGCTGGAATCTGGAACAAAAAAACCAAAATGCTGGAAGAACTCGGCCAGTCAAGCAGCACCTGTGAAGGCAGAGATGGTGGACCATTCGATTCAAGGCCCTGCATCAAGACTTTTTTGCTCCTAAAAAGGAATATATAATGTTTTTTCTACCTCACAGTTTGATCATTTTTAAAAATTTTGTATTACTGAGATGGAATGTGTTTTTTTAAGTAATTAGCATTAAAAATAAGAACCAAAGCTTGCATCCTCTTTGTAACTTGCTTTCCAGACTAACTTTGTCTCCTTAGGAAATTTAGTGCCTTCATTCAACCATATGCCTGCTGTCTTTGCTGTTAGTGAACTTCCACAACACTTTGGAGGGACAAACTCCAAGGCAGAGTACAAGGTAAATGGCAGGATTCTGGGCAGTGTAGAGGAGCAGAGGGATCTGGGAGTTCATATCCACAGATCACTGAAAGTCGCCTCACAGGTAGATAGGGTAGTTAAGAAAGCTTATGGGATGTTAGCTTTCATAAGTCGTGGGATCGAGTTTAAGAGCCGCGAAGTAATGATGCAGCCTTACAAAACTCTGGTTAGGCCACACTTAAAAGTACTGTGTCCAGTTCTGGTCGCCTCATTATAGGAAGGATGTGGAAGCGTGGGAAAGGGTGCAGGGGAGATTTACCAGGATGCTGCCTGGATTAGAGAGTATGGATTATGATGAGAGACGAAAGGAGCTAGGGCTTTACTCATTGGAGAGAAGGAGGATGAGGGGAGACATGATAGAGGTATACAAAATATTAAGAGGAATAGATAGAGTGGACAGCCAGCGCCTCCTTCCCAGGGCACCGATGCTCAATACAAGAGGACATGGCTTTAAGGTAATGGGTGGGAAGTTCAAGGGAGACGTCAGAGGGAGGTTTTTCACCCAGAGAGTGGTTGGTGCATGGAATGCGCTGCCTGGGGTGGTGGAGGAGGCAGATACATTGGTCAAGTTCAAGAGATTGTTAGATAAGCATATAGAGGGATATGTGGGAGGAAGGGGTTAGATAGTCTCAGGTGTGGTTTGAAGGGCCCGTATTGCGCTGTATTGTTCTATGGCAACACCATTCCCGTGCGTGTCATCTCAGCATCACCTAATTCACATCACTCACATCCTTCTGCTTCCGCTCGAATCATTGACCCTTTGAACCTACAGGTGGAGGTTACCAACGCAACCAATCAGGCCTCAGCGTTAGCTGTGCGTCAGCACTAGCCGCGCAGGCGCAGACCGGCGCAACTACCATATGTCTGAAAGAGATTTTAAAAAGTGACAGAGTGAGAAAACTGCGGAAAAGATGGGAAAGAAGCAGAAAAACAAGAGCGAGGATAAGTGAGTGTTTAGGCGCCAACAGCCCTATTTATTCGCAGTAGAAAAGGCAGGATGTCCTCAAGGATGGAGGCATGTTGCTGAAGCCGACCGTCTAGGCCACTGCCTGGGTGCTCGGTGCTCGAGTACGGACGAGCCCGTGTTCCTGTCACCAGAGTGACGCAGGCGCTGCGGGCAGGCGGGCTGTGGCTGTGGCTGCTGTGTTTCTGGCTGTGGTTAACGTTCCTCCGTTCTGTGGAAATGCCAGAATTACAGGCCCCTTTCTCACCCTTTTCTCTTTCACCGTCTTAATAGCCCTGGCGATTCTTTATGGATGTAATATTTAGTTTTCATTGACGACATCAATCCAGTATATTGATAATTTTAGAAGTGGGTGTGTTTATAGTTACTCTTCCCCACCCCCACGCCAGGGATCACAAACCACACCATTAAATATTACTTTTGTACTTTCTTTGATGCCGACTTTGTGCATGAAGTCTGTATTACAACTACAACTGCGAGGTGAAAATTCTTGTGAACTTGTAGACTCAGAATTGAGTTCAGTAAGTAATTCACCTATTTTAATTTTTCCAGCCATTGCTTGTAAATGCTGACCCAAAAAAAACCTTTGGTTAATGAAAGATTTCATGAGGATAGATTGTATCTGAGTACATTCAGTTTTTTGAGGTGCCTACAAGGAGTTGCATCGAAGATGGTGCCTTTGCTTGTCAAGGTGTTTGACGAAATTGGTTAAGAAATTAAAAGCATGTGAGATCCAAGGGAAAATGACAAGTTGGATTTTAAAAAAGTGCATAGTGGCAGAAAGCAAAAGGCAACAGTCAGAGCAGTCAACAGAAATTTTTATGACTGGAGAACATAATAGGGTTTCATAGGGCTCAGTGCCAGAACTCCTTTTTATGGTGTATAGAATTAGCCCCCTTGTGCCAAGTTATGGCTGGTATTCTATTTCTTGATATTCCTTGATTTCCTCTATCCAAAAAGCCATTGATCTGTATTGAATGTACTCAGTGAGCCTCCACAGAGAATTCCAAAGATTTGCCATCCTCTGGATAAATATATAAATGATTTGGACTTGCATTTTGGCACTATAAGTAAGATGTTTACTGATGATCCAACATTGGCAAATGAGATGGAAGTTCTGAGATGTAGGAATACATCACTTGACTGGTTAGCTAGGCGTAAAAGTGGCAAATGTAATTCAATGTAGAGAATTTTGAGGTAATATTTTGGGGAGGGCAAACTAGTCAAGGGAATGCATTATAAATGTTAAGATACCAAGGAATGTCCATGAACAGAGCTTGCAGTGCATGTCCTCAAGGCTCTGAAGGTAACAGGACAGATAGTGTTAAGAAGACATGTACAGCATACTTGCATTTATTCGGCCAGACATGAAGTACAACAGCAGGGGGAGGTCATGCTGGAAGTGTATATAAAACATTAGTTTGGCCACATCTTGAGCTATATTTGGTTCTGGTCACCATAAGTGCAGGGTGTTTTAACACGAGTGTGTGCAAAGGAGACTTGCTGTTGTCAGGGCTAGAGAATTGCGGTAAGAGTAGAGAATGTTTAGACTGTGGATATTTTTTTGGCATATAGGAGGCTGAAGGGAGGTTTAATTGAGGTGTATAAAATTACGAGAAGCTTAGATAGGGTAAACAGAAAAGACTTCATTTTCCCTCAGCTGAGAAGTCAGTAAATGGGAAATATGAATTTAAGTTGATTAGTGGAATGATTAGTTGGGTGTTGAGACAAAAGTACTTGGCTTGGTGAGTGGTAATCATCTGGAACTCTGCCTGAGAGAGCGGGAAGGCTGAAACACAACACATTTAAAAAGTTCCTGGGGAAGCTGTGGATGAGAGCAGGGAAGTGAGGGTAAACTAAGTTGCTCTGCTTTCGGTTGGCAATGGGAATGAATGGCTTCCTCCTGCGCATTTTTTTTTTAGAAACATCTATGATTAATGGAACAGAAATATCAGTATTATTTCAATTCCTGAATGCTTTTGAGTATCTGTTAGAAACGGCATGTGGTCCTCAATCTCATTTGTTAACTGCACGAGCAGCAGCAACAACTCCCTCAAAATAAAGATGAACATAGAATACAGAGCAGTACAGCACTGGAACAGGCTCTTCCACCCACCATGTCTGTGCTGACCATGATGCTAAACTAACTAATCCCATTTGCCTGCACAGGATCTATATCCCTCTATCCCCTGCCTGTTCATATGTCTGTTTAAATGCCTCTTAAATGTTGCTATCCTATCTGTTTCCATGACCTCGCCTGGCAATACATCCAGGCACCGACCGCTCTGTGTTTTCAAAACAAAACGTGCCTTGTAAATCTCCCTTAAACTGTCTCTTTCTCACCTTAAACCTATGCCCTCTAGTATTTGACATTTCCACCCTGGGAAAAAGACTAACTATCCTATCTATCCCTCTCATAATTTCATCAGGTTGCTCATCAGTCTCTGATGCTCCAGAGAAAACAATCCATGTTTGTCCAACCTCTTGTCATAGCTGATACTTCCCAATCCAGGCAATGTCCCATGAGCCACTTTTATGCCTCTACATTTTTCCTGTAGTGTGGCACCAAAACCACACACAGTATTCCAAATGTGGCCTAACTAAAGTTTTATATAGCTGCAACATGACTTCCTGACTTTTATTCTCAATAGAATTGTGTCAGGCTGTTAAAACTGGTAAGCTGGAGGCTTGGACAATTGATCAAAAAACATGAATCAAAATCTCACTGCTGCTAGGGAATTAAAATTTAGTTAAATAATCTGGAATAAAAGATCAGGATCAGTAATGGTGGGCTACAGTACTGTTTGAATTGTTGTAAAATCCCATCTGGTTCACCAGTGGCCTTTGTGGATGGAAATTTGTCATCCATTTTGGTCTATATGCAACAACAAACTCTCTGTAATGTGGTTTGCTGATCTGCCATCTGAAATGATCTGTCAAGGTACTCAGTTTATGGACTGTTGGGAATGGGCAATGCATGGCTGAGCTGTCACTGTCCCATAAATGAATAAAAGAAATGATAAGGTGTAGAAATACATTTAAGAAAGATTAGAAAGGCAAAAAGGTAGTATGAGATATTCCTGGTAGATAAGGTAAAGGAGAATCCTAAAAGATTTTGTAAGCATATAAAGAGCAATAGAGTGGCTAGGGAGAGGATAGGCCCCCTTAAGGATCAGTGTGGTAATGTGTGTGTTGAGACACGGGAGATGGGCAAGGACAGAAATGAATACTCGTCTGTACTTACCATGGAGAAGGACATGGAAGCTAGTGAATTCAGGGAAGAAAAAGTGATATCCTGAAACAGACCATCATCACAAAGAGTGGTCCTGAAGCACATAAAGGTAAATATATAGCCAGGGCCTGACCAGATGTACCCTAAGACACTAGAAGGTCAGGGAAGAAATTGCTGGGGCCCTGACAGATTTCTGTATCTTCTTTGGCCATGGGTGAGTTAATGGAAGACTGCAGGGTGCCTAATGTTGTGCCTTTATTTAAGAAGGGTTGCAAGGACAAGCCCAGGGAACTACAAGCAGGTGAGCCTTGCATCAGTGGTTTGCATTTGTAAAGGCAAGGACTGATCATGGGTAATCAGCATGACTTTGTGCATGGGAAATCATGTCTAATAATTGAGGTTTTGAAGATGTAACCAAGAGGATTGATGAGGGCAGGGTGGTAGCCATTGTCTACATGGACTTCAATAAAGCTTTTGACAAGGTCTTGCAGGGTAGGCTGAACCAGAAGGATTGAACATGGGATCCAGGATGAGCGAGCCAATTGGATACAAAATTACATTGGTGGTAGGAGGTGGGGGGTTGTTTTTAAGATTGGAGGCCTGTGACAGTGGTGTGCCACAGGGATTAGTGCTGGGTCCCCTGTTGTTAGGGAAAATTAATGATTTGGACATGAATGTAGGTGGCATGATTAAGTTTGCAGATGACACCAAAATTGATGGGATAGTTGACAGTGAAGGTTACAACAGGATATTGATCAACCAGGAAAGTGGGCAAGGGAATGGCGGGTGGAATTTGGACAAGGACGAAGTGACGTATTTTGGAAAGTTAAACCAGGACAGGGCATAAACAGTGAATCACAGGACACTGAGTTAGTGTTATTGAACAGGGAAACCTCAGGGTACAAGTAACTAGTTCCTTGAAAGTGGCAGCACAGGTAGACAGGATAGTGAAGAAGGCATATGACGTACAGTATTTGCCTTCATTGGACAGGGCATTCAGTAGAAGAGTTGAGACATGTTACAACTGTACAAAACACAGGTTAGATCGCATTTGGATTATTGTGGGCAGTTCTGGTTGCCATGCTACAGGAGGGATGTGATTAAGCCAGTGAGGGTGCAGAAAAGATTCATAATAATGTTGCCTGGACTGGTGGGCTTGAGTTATGAGGAAAGATCAAATAGGCTGGGACTGTTTTCCCTAGAGCGAAGGAGGCTGAGCAGTGACCTTATAGAGGTTTATAAAATTATGAAGAGCAAAAATAGGGAAGGTAATCACTTCTTTTTCCAAGGGTAGGGGAGTATAAAATTAGAGGGCATAGGTTTAAAGTGAGAGGGGAAATATTTAAAGAGGATCTGAGGGGCATATTTTTCACACGGTGGCATTGCCTAGATTAGTGTGTGTTAGCTACAAGGAGAGATTGGACGAACTTGGATTGTTTTCTCTGGAGCAACCTGAAAGAAGTGTGCAAAATTATGACAGGCATAGATAGGGTAGATAGTCTTTTTTTCCCAGTGTGGAAATGTCAAGTACTAGAAGGCATAGATTTAAGTTGAGCAAGGGAAAAGTTTAAAGGAGATTTAAAAGGCAAGTTTTTTTTAATGCAGAAAGTGGTAGGTGCCTGGAACACTCTGCCAGGGGAAGTGGTGGAAGCAGATATGATAGCAACGTTGAAGAGGCATTTAGACAGGCATGTGAATAGGCAGGGAATGGAGGGGTATAGATCAGTGCAGGCAGATGGGATTAGTTTAAATTAGCATCATGGTCGGCACAGACATAGTGGGCTGAAGCACTTGTTCCTACGCTTTGCAGTTCTATGAAATTCTCTTACTATTTTTCCAAAAAGCTATGAAGGTTAGGTCAACTTCACAACCGATTTGGAAAGATTTTTATTTTATAGGGTTTTCAGTATTATGGAATTAAAAAAAGGTTATATGGAGTTAAAATACAGATCAGCTGTGATGCAGTTGAATCACAAATGGGAAGGATTACGTGACTGACCTGCTCCAATTCCTGTATTCCTTTTGCTTGGCAGCAATTAAAGTTCCAAAGGTGAGCATACCATCGTATTAGTCATCAGCAGTCCTCTTGAATACTGAAATGTGGTTCTTTCAGGTCTTGCCATGAAACATGACCTTGTAAAAGGAAGTGATCCAGTCAATGTTTCTTCATTAGAGCAAAATTTTAATTGCAGAGATGCAGGGGTGGGTTTGCATCCCAACTACTTGGGTAGGATATACTTTTTTTTAAACCTCTTTCCTCATTTGGGGAGATTTAAGTTGTTGACTCTAGCAATGCTGCTTGACCAGAAACAATTGTATTTCCCTATTTGCTTTTTCTAAAATTCTTCACAATTTAAAATACCCTGAACCTAATCTTAAGCAATGGGAATAGTTCCGATATCTTTGTGTTCTTAGCCTGGTATCAATCTCGAGAATCTATGCAGTACTCCTGCATGGCCATTGTATCTTCCCTGAGGTGTAGTGCCAAGAACTGTGTGAAGATTTTTAATTTGTATATTTTTGTTCCTAGTGCCAAAGATGACATTGACATTGATGCTTTGGCGGCAGAGATTGAGGGAGCAGGGGCTCCCAAACCTAAAGCTGGAGGCAAAAAGAAGAAGAAGAGAGAATTTGAGTAAATATGAATTTGTTTTCTTTTGTATTTGATAAATTTTGTGATTTTTGTTTTACATTAATAGAAAAAATTTGGTTTTCCTTTTGTTTTCAAATTTCAGGGAAGATGATATACTGAAAGAACTTGAAGAGCTGTCTCTCGAGAACCAAGGGAAAAAGGATCATAAAGAAGCAGCTAAATCTTCAGCAAAAGTAAGTATTTAACGTTATGATTTTGATATTTCCAGAGTTTGTTTTCTGGAGTACAGGGTTACTATAAAAATCTGTGACTAAACTTCATTATTAGTTTTGTTTTGGAAAATTGTATATTGAAATTACACATTGTGTTCCTCTCTTGTAAGTAAGAGCAGCTCAAAATCTTAAAACCATTCAGGACAAAACGGCTGCTTTGTTACCACAACCAGTGCACTGTGGTTGGCGTTTGTCCTATCTACAAGATGAACAGCAGAGGCCTGCCAAGTTTTCAGTTACAGTTTAAACTCTTGAACCCTACTCACCCATTGATAGGGGCAGGAGGTGTGTGGGAGTTCTCCCACCTTCAAGTTGCTGTCCAAGATGCACAACATTTGGATTTGGAAATGTATTGCTATTCTTTCATTGTTACTGGGTTAAAATAATAGCATTATCTGCCTAGCAGCACTGTAGGATTACATAACACGATCTGAAACATTTCACCAGGTACTTGAAGGTGGGTGGAAACTACTGGCCTGGTTAGCATGGATCACATCCCCTACCTTGCATAGAGCCCCAAAATAAGCTTTTGTCATTGCTTGTTTGTTTTTTGGGGTAACTCCATCTCTGAGGAGCATGTTATAGAGAAGTCCTGTGAACAGAGAACAATGTAGAATTGTTGAATCATTGGTTATAGCACAGATGGAGCCCATTCCGCCCATTGTGGCTATCTCAGCTCATTACCAGAGCAACTCATTCTTCTCTTCTAAACCCCTAGTCTTCTCTCCTTGACCTTGCAAATTTTTCTTTCCATATATTTATCCATTTCCTTCGTGAAGGTCACTTCTAATCAGGCCGGAAGACTGTAACCACCTGGAGCTGATTAATCATAGTACGCCATGCTATAGTCTGAAAATGTGCTGCTTTTGGAGTTAAAAGGGTTCCAGACAATCCACGATCATCCTTTTACTACAAGATTTGTAATTTTGGAGGAGTACATTCAAAACCTTGATGTGTAACTTGTTCTAAAATGCACCCTACTTTTAAGAGCTGACTATCTAGGTTTTGTATCTTGTTTGAATATTTGTACACATCTGTCAATTATGCTTGTGACAGCCCTGGCCTTACCTTATCAGACATCCCTTTATCTTATCCATCCCTCCTCCCACCCTGTCTGCACCTTAAAACTAACTTTCTCTTCGTAGTTGTGATGAAGGATCTTCGACTTGAAGCATTCACTCTGTTTATTCCCCTTGCTGCTCAACCTGCTGAGTGTTTTCATTTTTTATTTCAGATATCCGGCATCAGCAGTTTTATTTCCTATTTTCAGTTGTAAATTGGGCTTTAAAATTTGTTTACCTTCTTCCTCCGCAAACCCCCCAACCTTCAAATTGTGTTTTCTCTTGGCGTGCTTTAAAAGCTTATTTTTTTTATTTATTAAGCATTTGGCTTGTAGATTACATTCTGGGTGAAGTAATAAAGCAAGCACTATTTTAACCAAAAATGTAATTTAAAGCCTGTGCTATTGCAGCATTCCCTTCCCAGCCCCCAGCAGTTTGATCAAATGAGTTATGTCAGGTAGTGATGAGAGCAGTTTTTCATTTCCTTTCTGGAATAAAATAATTTTTGTATTGATTTCGTTCAAACATATTTTATTTTAACAGAAAGAGGAAAAAGGTAACGAACCCGAACCAGTCAATAAAAAAGATAAGAAGAAAAAGACTCTGAAAAGCCAAAAATCTAGTTTTGATGATGATGAAGTAGAACAAGAAGAGGTGGGACTACCAAAAGCCAAAGGTCAGAAGCAGAAATCCGATCAATCTGATGATGATGATGATGATGATGATGAATTGGGTGAAAAGGCCAATAGGAAGAACCAGAGACTTCTGCAAAAGCTGGAGCTTTTAGAAAATGAAGTACTTGAAACTAAGAATCATCAAAAAAATTCTCTTGAAGACAGTGATGAAGAACCTGATGAGTTTCCTCAAAACAAGAAGGAAAAGAAAAATCAAAAAAGTAATCGGCTCAAGAAAGGTGAAAGTGATGAAGAGGATGCAGAAGACTCTTCGTTTAAATTAAAAACCGCTGCCCAGAAGAAAGCAGAAAAGAAAGAAAGAGAGCGCAAGAAACGTGAGGAGGAGAAAGCTAAACTTCGAAAGCAGAAAGAAAAAGATGATGCTGAGCGCCAGAGAAGGGAAACCGAACTGGAATCTAAACTTCAAAAAGATGCCGTTGATCTTGCTTCTAAAAAAGAAAGTGAAAAATCAAATGTTACTCCAATTACTGAAGTTAAAGGAGTTGATGACACTGGAGGTGCTGAAGGTATTTTTTCTCCATAGTTGATTGATAAATTGGGTTCCAAAAGCAAAATAGTATAGTTGCTAGAAATCTAAAATAATATAAAATCTTGGAAATTCCGAGTAGATGTTGGAAGCATCTGTGGAGAAAAAATAGTTAACAATTAAATTCGATGATGTGATTCAGAAAGGAAGGTAGATAAATCTGAGAGGGTGGTTATGTGTGGTGTGACTTGTGTGGTGTCCCCTCACTACCTATTCCCTTTTACATCAATAACTCCTGTAATCCTTCTTCACTTTTTGATTATGTTTTAACCAGAAAATTGTACTCTTAAAATGACTTAAACATAGAAAATCATTCTGAATACAATCAGATTTTAAATAAAAATGATATAAAACCAAAGAGATATTAGGATGGGGGTCTAAAAAAGCTATATACAAAAAAGGATCTGAAAAGGGGAGAAATGTGTGGAAAAAGATTCAATAAAAGGAGAAATTGCAGAAATTCAGACCCAGGTGGCAGAACCTGTAGTTGCCATTGGTGAGATGTAAGGAGTGTTGGATGTTGTACAATTCTAAGTTCTTGGTAGGTTTGAGGTCAGGAGGTGGTAACTGAAATTCATGGAAAATTATGCCTGGCACACCACTGCAGCATTTTCAATTGATCAATAATTGAAGTTGGTTTCTGTAAGTTGTTTATTTGGCCAGGCTAAGCTTTTAATTATTTAATTTGTACATCATATGTCCCTGAATCATGCCATCAGTATAAGGGAATCTAATGTAACGAGTGATCATGGTTGACAAATGATTTTGCTTCCCTCTCCTACAATTCGCAGTGATGTGGTCAAGATTTGATGATGCAGCTTGTAGAGGAGAGTTGATGTATGCTGGCACTCTACCAAGTGGCTATGTCTTGTTAATATATAACTTAAGTTGCCAGAAACTGCAATGGCACAATTTTAAATTTCTCAATGACAAAAAAAAATGTGGAACTTAAGTAAATATTGAGAAGAACATGCAAGTTGATGCAATGGATAGATGTTTGGCAGATGAAATTCAGTGTGTTACCGTGTGTGGTAATGCATTTCAATAGGAAGAATGAAGAGGGACAATGCAAGTCAAGTGGTAAAATGTAGATTATTAAGTTTAGGGCTTTTGGTGCCATTAATTGCTTCTCTCTCCATTAAGTTCCTTATTCTCATCAGAATTTTGGTTCCCCAATATTTTCAGTGTGCTCTTTGTGTCTTCTGTAATGAAGATGGACTAAAAATGTTTGCTTAACATATCTACCATTTTTTCTTTTCCTATTATAGTTTCCCCTACTTTTAAGGGGCACGTTCTTCATTAATACCTTTTGTACTAGTTGTAAAAGTTCTTACGAACATTTCTGTATGTTGTCTCATTTACTCATTCTATCAATTTACTGTTTTTACTCATTCTTAGATCCTTGCCAGTCCTCATTGCCATTAATCTTGTCAAATTAATGCAAGATATTTTGCCTCTAATCATTCTCTACTTGACCATAATTATATCACCTTTACAATGGAGTTTCTAATTCCTCAAAGGAGTGTTTATTAAGTATGAATTTTCCATTATTTCTCTGTTTGCAATCATGTTTCCACTTGCATCTGCTAATTTCCCAGTCTCCTTTCAAATTGTCCCTTATTCTTCCATAACTGGCATTATTTATGTTTAAGGCCCTTGTCTTGGACTTGCATCACTTCAAACTTAAGGCAATGCTTTTTATCTTCTGTACTGTTACCAAATGTTGCATTCTAAGTACCTGTTACCTTGTCGGTCCTTCATATTGTTCTAGAAAATACTCAAGTGCACACTGTGGACTTTTGAGTTTCTTCTACTTTGGTTCGCTCAATGTTCGTGGCAAATAAGAATTACTGCATTTTCTGGTGCTTTTCTAATTTCTTGACCCTTACTCCAAAATTATAAGCTGTAGGTGGGCCTGGAAAGAACTTCCATCTGAGTTTTGTTCCTAATATTATTTTGAACTACCTCCTATAGTAATTTGGCATCCTGATTTTTTTTTTGGATCAGAATCCTCTATCTGATAACTTTTCTGATCCTTTATTATTAAGGCTGCTATAACTTTCACAATTTATCTACTCTTAGAAAGGTTAGGTACCTTGGAATATTTACTTTCCAAACTTGTTCGTCCTATAATTCTCAGCGATTCTGACTAGATCAAACCCATTTAAATCTATTTGTCCTATTACAAGTGCTTTAGGTATTCAAATCCTAATTTTATTTTTGTTATTTTCCTTGACAAGACCTTAATTACTAATGCTCATATTGTTACTGTCCCTTTCTGAAACAATCTGCTTGATTTTAATCACGAATCTACAGTCTTAATTTTTCTTTTGAAACATGTAGATTTATCCTCGCTTGAAACCCCCAACCTCTTATTAATTTAAAGCCCTATTTAGCATCCTAATTATTCAATTTGCCAGAACACTGATCCCAGCCAAGTTGTACTGGAGTAATTTCCCCTTCACATTATCTGCAATGGTTCTGCTGATAGATTGGAGAAGTTGGGGTTCTCCTTAGAGCCGAGAAGGCCAAGAGGAGATCTGATAGAGGTGTTTAAAGCCATGATGGTTTATATGGAGTAGATAAACATAAACTATATTTCCACTGGCTGAAGGGACATTAAGAAGAGGTTTTAAGGTATTATGGTGGTGCAGCAGTTAAGTTATTGGAACCTTGTAATACCTGGACTGAAAAATTCAGAGATCAGAGTTCAGATCCCATCAACTTCCACTTTGGCAGCAGCAAGATTTAAATTTAGTTTATAATGTGGAAAATGGGGGAAGGAAAAGCAATTAACAACTAGTCATTAGCAATGAAGACCATTTTTAAAACAAAAACAATATTGCCTTAAAAACCCATCTGGTTCACTAATGTCCTATAGGAGGAAATCTTTCCTTACCTGGTGTGACCTATATGTGTCTTCAGACCCATTCAATGTAGTGGGTTCTTAAGTGCCCTTTGAAATGGCCTAGCAAGCAACTCAGTTGTACAGTTGCTACTAAGTTCAAGTTCTTGTAAAACTGAAGTCATTGGGCATCTGGGGGAAAACACTCCAGTAGCTGGAGTCATACTTTGCTCAATGAGGTTTGTTGTACTTGTTAGAAGTCAATCATGCCAGTGCCAGGACATCACCGGAGAAATTCTTAAGAGCCGTGTCCTAAGCTCAGCCATTTGTCTCATCAATGGTCTTCCTTCACATTATAAGATCAGAAATGGGGATGATGGCACATTATTCAATTTAATTTATAACTCTTTGGCAAATAGTACATTGCAAGATCTCGACAATGTTCAGGCATGAGCTGATAAACGGCAGATAACATGTCACAAAAATGTCATTCCTTAATGCAGGAATAAGTAGCAAACTGTGGGATGTAGCAGATATCAGGGGCTGCAGCATGGAATACTTGTGAGGCTAAGAAGCTGAGAGTGACTGTTGCCATGATCCATGGCTAAAGCAGTCCAAGCACGCATATGAGGTAGTATTTGAGACTGCAGGATGTCCTAGATCTCATTGACAACCAAGAATTGTGTATCAGTCCTTTAAATAATAGTTTCAGGAAAAATGGGTTAAGGAAAGCTCAATGTTCTGAATTTTCATGAGACAACCAAGAGAAGGCAGATGCTAGAATCTGGAGCAGCAAATAATCTGTTGGAGGAACTCAGCAGGTCAAGCAGCATCTGTAGGGGGGAAAGGAATTGTCGAAGGTCCTGATGCAGCGTTTCAATCCGAAACGTCAACAGTCCTCCCAACAGATGGGACCACTGAGTTCCTCCAGCAGATTGCTTGTTGCTCTGAATTTTCATTATCTAGATTGAATAGATTTTTTACAAAAAAAAGCAGTAGGAAGAACAAAAATCCTGTTGCGGAATGAGCAAACAAATTTTTCAGCTGGCCCTATGGCATTGAAAGCTGTGAAAAAATTGCTTCACTGTTTTTAAACAGCAAAGCACCATTTTCCTGCAGATGTGTGAACATATTTCTTACGTGCAGTCTCTAAAGGCATTTACATCACTGTTAGGAAATGGGTATTATTTAAAAATCTTGACTACAATAATACTGTGAACAAAATTCAGAAACACTGGGTGGAGATAAAAATTCACAGGTTTATAATCTTCATTTTGGTTGAGAGCCAGCTCTAGGACATTTTCATGAGTAGGTTTCTACGAACAGCTTACCTACGATGAGCTATAGACTGAGATTCACACAGCATGGAAATGAGCCCTTCAGTTCACTGAGCCTCCGCTGACTATTAAGCACCTTTTGCACAAATCCCATTTTTTTTTCCTCTCATATTGCCATCAATTCCACCCAATTCTCCTGCAATTAGGGGTAATTTACTGTAAACAATTAACCGCCGCATCTTTGGAGTATGGATGGCAACTAGATCATCCAGGAGAAATCCATGCAGTCACAGAGAATATACAAATGCCATACAGATGTTCTCCATATGTCTGCGTGGGTTTCCTCTGGGTGCTCCGGTTATCTCCCACATTCCAAAGACGTATGGGTTAGGAAGTTGTGAGCATGCTATGGCACCGGAAGCATGGCGACACTTGTGGGCTGCCCCGAGAACACTATGCAAAAGATGAATTTCGCTGTGTGTTTCCATATACGTGTGAATAAAAGATATTTTATCTAAAGTAAGGATTGAGCCTGAAATGCTGGAGCAGTGAGGCGGCAGTGCTAAACACTGCTGCCCCAGTTGGGATCCCTGTTTTAGAGTATTTAAACTGTGATGTGATTACAATTTAAATACTAGCACATAGTTGGCAATGGAAGTAGAATTGCACAAAACATTTAAACAATATGGGTACCCCAACTCAATGGAAAATCACTTTTGCCAAACTTCCTCCTTTTGAAGGGAGGGGAATTCTTGCACCTTTCTTTAGCTTCAATACCCTCCCGCCTCAAAGTACTTCAAACAGACAAAACTCAATGTCCATGCTCACAAATCTCTGGGACATCTATTCTTAACCGTTCCAGACTTCATCTACTCTTGTCATACTTCTGCACACTCCCCTAAACACTGTCAAGCATGTTATTTTTGTTTTTTTCTTTTCCCCTTCTGAATATATCATCGTGCTTAAATGCAGCATTGCAACCACACCTGCCTCATATTTCCTGATGCACCCAGTGACCAATATTCTCTGCTAGGCAGTTCTAGTATTTAGCTTTCATTACTGCTAAGCCCACACCAATGGCATTTTCTTTTTCAACTGCTCACACATTATCCACCTCTCTACGTCTTCAGTCATCTGACATTTAGATCTCAGGCATCTGTGAAGACTTTTCTTGTTTTACATATTTTATCACATTCTGTTATATCATTGCTCAAAATTACAAAATGAAAGAGACTCTTTACTATTTTATCTTTGAGCCAACGCTTCTCCACTTATCTCGCACATTATCCATTAATGGACCACTTTCTCAAAACTACCAAACCCCTTGCTTTGTCTCCTTCTCCTATAGTCATCTATTTCCAAAATATATTTAATATCTTATGAACAAGACAGGAAATGAAGAAGTGATGAGTTTGTTCAAGCAGTGGGGACTACAGTACAGTAGGATGTGTAATTTTCTGTTCCTCTATTTGGAAGAACATTCAAAATGTAGAGTATCTTTAGCATGATTCAGTAGTTCTGAGGAGAGATGTGAAATGATACCATTAATTTAAATGGATTAGATGAGGGTAAAAGATCTAGTGGAGCTTTTTACAATTATGAAGGTGAGAAGAAAAAAATTTACTCTAGTTGAAGAGTTAGTAGATAGAAAATTTAGGAAAAATTTCTATGTACACATTTGTTAAAGCAAATAATATTTTGCACAGGAATAAATTATAAACTTTTTAGAGAAAAGCAGTTACAGGAAGGGAGAATGATCCTGGGTGTAGTGTTTGATTGCTGTAGAAAAGACTGCTGGAATGCAATGATGATTGATTTTCAGCTAGAAGATGGCATGCAGTGAGTTCAGAACCAGATTATTTTCTATGGCAGATTTGGCCAGCCCCTGATCGAAGCAGGGTTGTAGATCTTCATGGCATTCCTGCTGATTGATTAGCCAGACTGTTGCTGATAGGGGTAGGCTAGCACTGAGTCATGGCCCTTTTGCTGTGCTCCAGCAGTCTCTGCAAGCTAATCCATTGCTAGGTGAGCCAAGTCTCTGTGTTCCTTAAATCCAAAAAAAACTGCAGGAAAACTGAAATAAGAATGAAAAATGTTGGAAACGCTCAGCAGGTCAGGCAGTAGAATTGGAAGTTTTCGGTCAAAGACCAATAATCAGAAAATAAATTGGCTTTAAATTGCAGAGAGGATGGGGGAGATATGGATAGAACAAAGGAAATATCCTTGATAGGGCAAGGTCAGGGTTGCAGGAGTACATCCAACCTTTTACTTTTCTCCCACCCCACCCCCACCCCCCGGACCACTGTACCTATGGTATCCTGATGAGACTGTAGGGTGTGAGTGCTGGTCCTGTGCTACCATGAACTGCCTCAAAAAATGCCTGTGAGATATTTAGAAAAAATGAAATCAAATGTTAATTTTTTTTTGATATGTGGAGATCATGTGGGCTGAAGGATTGAGGGGTTCAGAATAATGACCATTGTTTGTCATTTGCAGGTGAAGAAAATGATGGGGAGAAAAAGAAAAAAGACAAAAAGAAAAAGAAAGAAAAAGATGAAAAAGAGAAGAAAAAAGCAGGTCCCAGTAAAGCTACAGTAAAAGCAATGCAAGAAGCACTTGCAAGGTTAAAAGAAGAGGAAGAAAGACAAAAAAGAGAGGAGGAAGAACGTTTACAACGGTTGGAAGAATTGGAAGCCAAACGTTTAGAACAAGTATGCTCTTTCAAATGTAATGTAACTGTAGATTTTTTCTGTGAAAAGGCAGTGAATGGTTAATTGTCAAACTAAATATAAGCAGTAGTCATAAATGATAAACTATGGCAAGAACAACTTGCATTTATAGATTGTTTATTATGTCTCTCAAACATAGTGTTTACCTGCAGCTAATTGAAGTTAATTAGATGCAATTCTGATTTAGCTCAGTGTGGTAATGTAAATGGCCAGTTAATACATTTTGGTAGTTTTTGTTATTAAGGAAGTGCCATGTGATGCTATTCCCTTGTCCTTTTGAATAATATTTATTATTATAAGTGATCTGGATATGATTGTGGGAGGTATGATTAGTAAGTTTGCAGATAATAGAAAAATTATAGCTGCTAATGATAATGAGGAGGGTAGTCTTTGGACACAGAATGATATTAATGAGTTTGCAAGATGGACAGAGAAATGAAAAATGGAATTTGATCTTGGAAAAATTGTGTGGTGATGCACTTTGGGAGGACTGATAAGGCTAGGATATGTGATGAATAGAAGAATCCTAGGAAGTACTGTGGAACAGAAGGACCTTCATGAACATGTCCAAGGATCCCTGAAGGCAGTAGCATGGTGGTTAAGAAGACGTACAGAATACTTGTCTTCATTAGCTGCAGCATTGAATATAAGGGTAAGGAGGTTATGGTACAACTATTTGAAATGTTAGTTAGGTCACGGTTGGAGTACTGTATGCAATTCTGATCACCAGACTATAGGAAGGGTGTGATTGCACTGGAGAGAGTACAGTGGAGATTCACCAACAAACAAGTGAAAGTACCTGACCTTTGTCCAGCTTTTTTAGCCTTTACGATTGTGATAATGATTCAATTCATCTCTGGTCAGAGTTGGTATCCATGTAGTTGATGGTTGTGGGACTTAAAGATGGTGGTGCTATTTGAAGGTAAAAAAGACACTACTTTTTACTCATTACCTGCTGAAAGTGTTAATTATCCTTTCTTTAGTCAAATCTAGATATTTTCTGACACCTTTATATCTGAATCTGGAAAGTATGGGCACTGGGAGATAATGGGTGGATCGTAGGCCTGGGTCAGTAAGATTTGGCCCATAACATTCTGAAGGGGCCTGATATGGCACCAGCTGACATCTAACTTGAATTGTGTTCTCTTCAGTTGTTTGATGTTTTAAAGTGTGATACTGAAGAACCACTTTAGGTATGGTTCCTTTTGAAATATGACAGTTAGTCTCTGCTACATGCAAAAAATAATTATAAATATGTCATGGCAAATAGTTAAGTAATGGTTAGACAATACTTTGAATTGATCATATGAACAACAAGTAGATGGAGATCAATTGAACTAATCTAGAATAAAAACAAAATGCTGGAAGTACTCAGCAAGTCGGGCAGCAACTGTGCAAGAGAAACAATTAATGATCTTCCATCAGAACTGGAAAAAGTTAAAGAAAAAATGTTTCGAGTTTCAGTGAAATTGAGGAGAGGAAAAGAAAACAAAAGGGTAGGTCTTTGAATGGAGTTGAGAAGGGAGGGGATTAAATGACACAAATGATGCCATGGGGTAAAGGCTAGTGAATGGCAAACCGTGTGTTGAAGGAAAGTGTAAATGGAGGAGGCAAATGAAATCTGAAAGTATCAGGAAAGAGGAAAAAGTGTGTATGTTGGAAATGTGAGATACATTATTGGAATGTTGATCACTCATTTGTTGAACTTGTTGCAAAACAAAATTGCATTCAAATAATGAAATTCCAGGATGTATACCGGTTGAAAAGTTAAATTATTTTCATTGGCCAAAATACATTCTGCTAAACTATTGTCTAAGAATATTGCCTTTTCACACAGGTAATATTTTGATAGCCTTTGAGGTAGGAAAGATGCTTGAATAGTCTTGGTTGAATTTTGCAGTATTTCCCTGTGGTCGGGTTCATTTGTTGGTATATCTAAGATGGAAAGCCCCTTGCGAGTTCCGTTGTTTACTTGTATTGAACCTAGTATAATTAGGTCGCCAGTAAACATTTTGCTAAATATACTAATGTTTTTGGATTTTCAGGAGAAATTAGAACAGGAGCGAAGAGAAAAAAAGAAACAGAAAGAAAAAGAAAGGAGAGAACGTCTAAAGAAGGAGGGCAGACTGTTGTCAAGATCCCAGAAAGATGCCAAAGCAAGAGCTGAGGCTACACTTGAACTTCTTCGTGCTCAAGGTATGCATAAAGTAGGAGAAGCCTACACTTAAATGTATCAAATAGTGGTAAGGCACCTGAAGTATTTGCATCAGCAGGGGATGTGTCTTGTGGGTATTGGAGATGAGATCCACAAGATGTTTTGTTACAGCTGGTAAAACAGTACACTTGTTGCTAATGCCAGAGCTTGACCTGCTTATTATAATGTAACACAATAGAGCTAGCACATTTTTATGAATGGCAGCTATCTGAAGCTGCTCCAGTGGCCTCTAAAATTAGTGGACTTTATGAAGGTCAGCAAAGCAGGAAAGAACCATGAGATTGATTTCTAATACTAATTGTCTTATTTAGCAAGGAAGACTAGAGAAGTTGTACTTTCAGCCTGGAAAGAATCCTGTGAGGTGATCTTGTAGAGCTCCACAAAATGTTTTAAGGGAATGAAAAACGCAAATTCATACTTTACCTGAATTTGCAAGATTACAGAACTAATAAAAAGATTACATCCGTACATTTTTACCTGAATTGAACAATGTACAGAATAGACATTCAAATGAACTAGTGAGAGGAAAGCCCTCAAAAGCATTTAAGAAGTGAATTGAGACATTTCACTGAATGGAGGAATTTATTTGTACCAAATTCTCACCCATAACTGCCTAATTTTGCTTGAGGACTTAAGACAACTACCTTGCGTCCTGAAGGGTAATTTGTCCTATTCTTACAAAAATGTAGCCTCTTTTTAAAACTAGCGGCTGTTGGTTGTTGTGGACTATAAAAAAAAACATGGCTTCCATGGTAATGACATAAGCAGAGAAAAACTGAATTGATAATTATTATGGTACTATATTTCAAAATTTTACCTTGGTTTATAGGTGTGGATGTGCCATCCAAAGATTCAGTGCCAAAGAAACGACCAGTCTATGATACAAGGAAAAAGAAAAGACAGCAGGAGAACAAAGAAGAAAACAAAGAAGAAAATAAGGAGGAAAATAAAGGTATGTGGTTTGTGTTTATTTAGATGAAATATCTTAAATTATTAATGTTTGTGGATGAGTTAAGCCACTTCTATAAAGATATGTAATTAGCTGTACTTGTTTTGCTGTGGGTCCCAGCATCATGCATTTAGTAAGCATTAATTAAGGATACATGGTTATCACAAACACTTCATGTATCATACAGTATTTAGTCCTGCAAGTCAGAGACATCTTAAGTTACAGAATACAAGTGAGAAATGAATAATTTTATATTAGTTAAGAAGAGCAATGGTGGTGGGAGGTCGCAGTAGGGATATTCAGTGAGAAATTTATTTGAATTTTTTTTCAGCTTAGTTTTTAAGAAGGTGGGCACATGCAGCATGTTATAGACTGAACAAAGCATTCCCCAACTCAGGATCAAGTTTCTGCAGATCTGCAACATCCAGTTGTGAATGATCATGGGCAGTTAAGCTACTAATGGCATGAAAAAGCTTTAGTAAGATTCCTCTCCTCAATGATGGCAGAACCCAATGTGTGAATACAAAAAGGTGGACACGTTAATGGCTGTCATGAGGTGGATACATGGCAAGTTGCTTACTCTGGGATACCCAGCCTTTCGGCATGGTAATTATCTGGCTATTCTGGTTCAGTTTCTTGTCCATCATGGGAAACTTAATGATGGTAATGCCATTGAATATCAAGGTTAGGTGGTTAGACTCTAGTTAGACTGTTGTTGGAGATGATTGTTGCACAGCACTTTGTGGAGTGGATATTACTTGCAACTTATCAGTCCATGCCAGAGTATTGTTTAGCTCTTGCCATGTGCAGGCATGAATGATTTCATTTGCTGAGTTGCTGCATGTAGAATTGAACATTGCACAATTATCAACAGACATCCCACTTTTGATCATATGATGGAAGGAAGGTCATTGAAACAGCTGAAAATGATTGGTCCTGGGACACTGCCCAGAGAACCTCCTGCACCGATGTCCTGATGCTGGGATGATTGACCCAAAACAACTGCAAACATTTTCCTTTGTGAAAGGTTTGACTCCAACCATTCTGATGTTTTCCCCTTGATGCTCTTTTAATTCACCTTTACCAGAGTACCTTGACGCTACATTTGGTCGAATAATGTTGAGGACAATTGCTGTCACCTCATCTCTGGAATTCAGCTGTTTGATCTTGTCTTGACCAAAGTTGGGATGAGGTTTGGAGAAGAATGGCTCTGGCAAAATGTAAACTGAGGATTTGTGAGCAAGTTATTGGAGACAGAGCCCAGTTTGATAACACTATTGACAGTATCTTCCATTCACTTCAACAGATTGATAGTAGACTGGGCAAGAATTAGCCAAGTCAATTTTGTCTTGCTTTTTGTGAACAGAAATTACCTGGGCAACCTTTTACATTGTTGGCTACATGTTAGTTTTGTAACTGTACTAGAACAACCTGGCTAGATGAATGACTAATTCTGGAGGGCAAGTCTTCAATACCAGCCAGATGCTGTTTCATTCCTTATCCTTTCTCAGGTCAAGAAATGGCTGAGAGCACGAGGTATCGTACTAACTTACTTGAATTGGTGAAGGTGGGAGTTTGGAGATGAAACCTGGATGGATCATCTACTCTAGTTCTGGCTGAACATGATTGCAAATGATTCAACATGGTTCTGCTAAAGACCTGGCTTGGTACTACAATCATTGAGGCTGGTTCTGTTCTCGGAGCCCCCAACTAACGTTGGCTGTGTAATTGTTCATGACCTTTCACAGCTAGATCTGAGCTAGGTTGTGGAATTACTTGGCTCTTTCTATGTAGTCCTGCTTTGCAGCTTCACTAGGTTGGCAATTCATTTTGGGTAAGCTTGGTACTACTCCCAGCGTGCTGTTCTGCATTCTCTGAGCCAGGATTGATCTTTGGCTGGATTGGATTAGTAGGATGAGGAATCGTAATCAGGTTTATTATCACTGATTTTGATGACATGAAATTTGTTGTTTCATGGCAGCAGTAGAGTGCAAAGACATAAAATTACTATAAATTACAGAAATAAATAGTGCAAAAAAAAGGAATAATAAGGTAGTGTTCATAGACCATTCACAAACCTGATAGCGGAGGGGAAGAAGTTGTTTTTGAAGCATTGAGTGTGGGTCTTAAGGCTCCTGTACCATCTCCCCGTAATAATGAGAAGAGGGCATGTCCCATTCAGCAAGGGTCCTTAGTGATATGGATGCTGCCACCTTGAGGAACTGCCTCTTGAAGATGTACGTGATGGTGGGGAAGGTTGTGCCCATGATGGAGCTGGCTGAGTCTACAACCTTTTGCAATCTTGTGCATTTGAGCCTCCATACCAGGCTGTGATGCAACCAGTTGGAATGCTCTCCACCATGCATCTATAGAAATTTGTAAGAGTCTTTGGTGACATATCGAATCTTCTCAGACTCCTAATGAAGTGGAGCCGCTGGCGTGCCTTATGTGTGATTGCAACAGTGCGTTGGGCCTAGGATAGATTATCTGGGTGTTGACGCCCAGGAACTTGAAGCTGCTCACCCTTTCCACTGCTGACCCCTCAATGAGGACTGGTGTGTGTTCTCCCAACTTCCCCTTCCTGAAATCCATAATCAGTTCCTTGGTCTTGCTGACATTGAGTGTGAGGTTGTTGTGACACCACTCAACCAGCCTACCTATCTCACTCCTGTACACCACCTCGTCACCATTTGAGATTCTACCAATAACAATGGTATCATTGGCATATTTATAGATGGTGTTTGACTGTGCTTAGCCACACAGCCATGAGTGTAGACAGAATAGAGCAGTGAGCTAAGCACACATCCTTGAGGTGCGCCTGTGTTGATCGTCAGTGAGGAGGAGATATTATTACGGATCTGCACTGACTGTGGTCTCCCGATAAGGAAGAGGGTGTTGCGGAAGGAGATAGAGGCCCAGGTTTTGAAGCTTGGATTTGCATGACTGAGGTTAAAGATTGTGTTCATGTGCATTCCTGCTGCTGATGATTCACGCCTAATTTCCAGCTGACAGATCAGTTGCAAGTTTATCCTATATATCACAGTTGTTCTGCATAACACATTGGTGTCCATGGTGTGAAGATGGGACTTTGTCTTCACATGGACTTCGTGGTGGTCACTTCTGGTACTGTGCTGGAGTAGTTTGGTGATATCAAGATCAAGTAGGTTTATCCTTTCTGTTGGTCCTGTGCATCTGTTCATAAGTAGCTGAAAAGATCTGATCTGCGTTAATGAATTTTACAAACAAACGTAAAGATACAACTATGTAAAACAAAATATTAGATTACTTTTTTAAAGATATTCTTTTCACTTTTTCCTTGCCTTCTTAACACACAAACCTTCATGCAGAACGGATAATCTACTTCCAGACCTTCAACACTGCACCTTCAAATTTGAGTAAAAGAAAATGCGTTACATGTGCTCGAGGAATCTGCCATTACTGCAGACTTCTGGATTTGTGTTTATTACTTTACTATGTTATTGAAATTTATGATATTTGAATAATCTGCACTGCAGCAGTGCAGTGCCATCTGCCTCTTGCTTTTTTCTTCTTAAATCAAGTGTATGGATAATTTTTATTTCCATAAAAACTTCTCTATACTTGCATTTAAAACCTTTTCATAGTTGTCATTAGAAAGGGGATGCAATTTAGAGCAAATCATATTTAGCTAATTTTTAAAATTATATTTCATCTATGAGTATCTTCATTGTTACTTTAAACCAGATGGCTGACATTGAAAAGTTGTAGCTCTGAAGATGTAGTTAGCTACAGGTACATTTTGCATTTGACTTTTTTCTTCATTTATACAACATATCTAAATAGTGTTGGGAATGTAATTAGGAATTTGCCATTAAATCAGGTGCTGAAAAGTGATTTTTTTTTGAGAACACAATATTATTTTGTTACCTGTGTTGAAGTTTGTTTTTGAATGGAAGTATAAAATAATTCTGTTAATAAGAAACCCAAATGATTAAAACAAAATGTTCTTAAAATGGAACAAATTTTTGCTTTTGCTTTCTTAAAAGGAAGTTCCAGCATGATGAGTTGATCATTTTTTTCAAATAGTAATAAATGCTAGAATATATTTCACCTTATTACAGAAGCTTTGGTCAGTCCAACCCCACTACTTGAAGTTGAAGAACTAGAGGTGACTGAGGCACCAGAAATAGCCCCAGAAGCTATAATAGGTTAGTACTTTTATTTGTAACTTATGTGCAAAATGCTGCAGCCTCTTGTATTTTAATTCTGTTAAGGATATCATGTTGAATTCATGATTGTCTTGCTTTGCTTCATAACTACTTAAACTGGAGTGAAGAACAAATGGTTACAGGAGAAATGTCACATCTTTTGCATGTATATTTCTTCAATATCTTTATTGGACCAATTTAACACAGGATGGAGCAATGATGAGTTTGATTTGTTAAGCTGAAGTGCACGTGATATGATGGGTTATTTAATCCAACTGTTACATCTTGTACTTGTCTTTTTTTAATTTCACATTTTTGGTATCTTTGAATTATTCAAGCAGAATGACCTCCCTTCAATGCCATGTCTTTAATAACTAACTCGCAGTACTTTGTTGGGTGTTCTTTTAGGGAAAAAAAAATTCCCAGTCAATTTCATTTTTTTTAATCCAAACTTGATATCCTGACTTGATAATGACCCCTTCAATGTGTAATTAGTTGGGGTTGGTGCAGAAGTAATGGGAACTTCTGAGTCATAGAATGTTAAGAGTACAGAAAGAGACCATTCAGCTTATAGTGAATGTGCCACACCTTTTAAAAGGCCTATCAGATTTAGTCCTGAGCCTTTTCTCCCTCCAAATACTGCAAATTATTCCTCTTCAATTACATGCACATTTGCCATTTGAAAAATCCTACAGAATTTGATTCCACTGTCTTTTCAAATTGTGTGTCCTGATTCACAGCTCGATGTGAAGTGTGGTGTGGGAGAAAAATCATCCCTATTTACCTTCTAGTTCTTTTTGCCAATTATTTTACCTTCTCGTTTCCAACCCACTTGTGAGAGGAAACTGTCTCCTATTTGCTTAATCAAAATCCATTATAATTCTGAATACCTGTACTAGATCTCTGTTTAACTTCCTCTGCTCAAAGAAGAAAAGTTTCAACTTCTCCAATTTCTCCACTTGCTGTGATATCCCGAGAATCCTCATCCAAACTCTTTTGAGAGCCTTGACATCTTTTCTAGAGTCTCGTGTCCAGCATTATGCATGCAGTCTAACTGGGGCTTAATTGGTCATGACAGTGGCTTAATTAGACATCCTTGCTCTTATATTCAATATGCATATTTACAAAACACAGTATTCCATACACTTCTGCCAAAACAGCTTCCCCTGACAGCTTCAAAGATCTAAATGTGCATTCCCAAGTTCTTTGTCTCTTGGAAGCCCCTCCTTCTCAAAATGGTAGCCTTTAGATTTCAGATTAAAGCAGAAAATACTGGAGGTTAAAAAGGGAAGGTTTTGCATCTTCTGCGCTTCCATGAAGTGGGGAGGAGGGGGAGAGTAGGCATTGGGGGTGATTGAAGCTGGAAAAGGGCATCTCATCTCATTGGAGTGCTGAATTGGGAGGGGTAGAAGGTGTGTTTGGTGGTGGTGTTGTAAAGATAACACAAGTATTAAAGGATGATGGGATGGGAGGAGAGGTCAAGGGGAGCTCCATGCTGGTACTGGGAGGGCAGGGAATGAGGACGTGTGTGAACTGACACAATAACGGCCCTTTCAACTATGGTAGAAGGGAATTAGTTGAGCAAAAAGGAGCATTGACATCATTGGAATAGATGCAAAAGGACAAAATTGGAGAAGGCAGAAGTATCTGCTTTTATGATTAGAGTTTCCTTTTGCAACATTGCCTGATAATATATTATTTTGAGAATCTGTGTGAATGGAAATGCAAAATAAACTTAACTTTACAATTTAAAATTTAATTTAAAAAACACATGGTACAGTTCAAACACAACAAATGGACCTTGTCCGTTTCCATTTTCGGAAAATATTGTATGTAATTCCTTGAATTTGGAATGTTCATAAATTTGTTTACTTTTCTAAATGATTTAATATAATAGCCTTTGTGAAAGTCATGACTTTTATTTCTGTTGTGCAAAAATTCTACTTACCAAAGCTTAATGTGATAAAGTTGAATATTTTCACATTACTGTTTGAAATCTTTTTTCAAAGTACCCGAAGAAAAAAGTGATGATGCTGATCTTGATGACTGGGAAGCTATGGCAAGTGATCATGAACAAGAAAAAGGTGTGTATCCACTCCATTTCTTCCTACCCTAAAAGCTTTAGAATAAATTCAATTAGCTCTTTTGCTGTCGATACCCTTTCTCCCTAAAAAAAAACTTGTACCTTATATTTATACCAGGTGTTTTGACAGTAATTTCAGACTTTTTTTTAACCCCACTAATTGCTGTCTGTATCTGTCTGGTACCTTTTTTTTTGATAGTTAAGTAGTTTCCTTGGTTAATACTATTAATTTGAAAAATCTTTGATTAGAAGTGAAAACTGTCCACATTGAAGTAAAAGAAGATGCTGAAGTGGAGGAAAATGAAGAGGATGAGGAGGAGGAGGAGGATGAAGAGGAAGAAGAAGAGAGTGAAGAAGATGGTGCAAGTGAGGAAAGTGAAGCTGAAGAGGAAGAGAAGAGTTTTGATGAAACTAGGACAGTATCACAGAAAGTGGGTAAAGAATCTGAAATGGTAAAAAATGAGAAACCAAAACTGACAAAAGAAATTAGCTCAGATTCTGAACTTGAATCTGATTCGGATGATGGCCGAACAAAAGAAGAACGAATATATGATGAAGCAAAGCGACGTATTGAGGTAATGTTTTTCCTTAAAACTAACTCTTGTCTGATATTTTAATGACTAGGAAGACATTCTTGAAGAGGCAAGGATTGTAATGTATTACTGCATGTAAGTTTTATGCCACAGCTTTTAACTTTTTAAAAATTTGATAACAAGATGAGCCCACCTCTGGCAAGATGATCATTTATTATTCATTCCTGTCTGTCCCTGAATCAAGAGGCTCTCCAGGATATTTCAGAATATGAAGTAGACTTCATCAGTGAGTCTCGTGTCACATTTAGTGGACTGTATAAGGTTGGCAGATTTCCTTTCCTAAAGGGCACTGGTTAACCAGATGTTTTTTTTTGCAATAGTTCTACAATTTTATCATCATTACTCAAACGTGGCCTTTGTATTTGTCTCACTAGGTCAAACTTAACTTTGGGCTTCTGTTTCCCTGGAAGCTTAAACAATTTTAGAGTGTATTGCTTTCTTATTAATGTTAATGTTCTCAATTTATTTTTGAGTCTCCCCTTAAAGGTGGCAATCTTCCCAGCTACAATTCCAAAGAAAGTTCATCAGTACCTTTTCAGACAGATGCTTGCTTGAATATTTGAACACTGATGCTTGCATTTCTTTCATTAGAACCTTCACTGCTTCTATTCTGATGAAATATTATCTTCATTTTCCTTCCATATATGCTGGCTGACCTGTTAAGTATTTTCACCATTTCTTGTTATTGTTAAACTCTGTTTTGAATCTAGAAATTGTAAAATGTTTAATTGAAGTATAGTGTCCTCTTATTTGAGTTTACATTAAGTTTTATTGGAGGAGTGTAAAAGGCCAAGAACGGGGTTGGAGTGAGAGTGGTTTAGAGTAGTAAAATGATAGACCAATGCAAGATTTTAATTGTGTACTGAATACAGGTTACAAATGAAAACAACCTCGTATGGAACAGGACTTCCAAAATGAAAAGTAAAATTGGCTGTCCCATATAATTGACATTGGAAACCAATTTTCCAATAAATGAATAAAGAAGCTGTGGCAACGAAACACCTTATCATGCCCAGGAAGAGTCGCTGTACATTGAAGGTTGTTACAGTCTTCCGCATAAGCTGTCATATGTTGTTAGATCACAATGTTTGACAGTCCTAATGCAGATGTTGCATAAAGCACTCATACAATATACTGTATGTCTGATTCCTCCATTAAAGAAAGGACTAAATTAAGCAATACAAACTGCTGCTAAACCTGGGTGAGATGGAAGGATGATGGTTACATTTCCTGAATCTGCTTAAGAGAGTACAGTGCAAAGAGGGAAGATGTGGGTGATTGAAGAGACTAAGATCTAAAGATGTTTGTGCAAGAGTTTTGGGTTCTATGGAGCAAAGGCAGATGAATAAACAATTCACATCTGGCAAGGCAACGTTGACAAAAGAACTAAATTTCCACAGGTGAGGTGAGGGTGACTATTTTTGACATTAATGCAATGTTTATGACTAAGCATAGTATCAAGGAGTCCTTGAACCAGGATAAAAGATTTTGACGTACTGAAGTTGTACCTAACACCATAGAAAATGGTTGAGGTAGGAAGGCAATCATTCCAGTTTTTGTGTAAAAACACAAGAATTCCTCAGGACATTGTGCTAGCCCAAACATCCAGTATTGTATCAATAATGTTTTGTCCAATGTAAGATCAGAAGTGAGGATGGCTGCTGATGGCATTCTTCCATTCCATTCATGACTCAGATAACGAAGCAGACCCATGTCTGCATGCAGTGCTACCTGGACAACTTTAAAGTATGGTTTAGTAAATGGCCAATAACCTTTATTCCATACCATGACCATCAATGGAAGTGTCTCACCACCACCTTTGGCATTTGTCAACTTTACCACTGCCAAATTCTACAGTCTTGATATCCTGGGGGTCATCATTGATCTGAAACTTATTTGAACCAGCCGCATAAAGACTGATTCTGATTCTCCTGGCAATGAAACATGTTATAGAATGTGATAGAATATTTGTCAGGACGAGTGCAGCAAAAACGAGAAGCTCAATAGCTTTCGGAGCAAAGCAGCTACTTGATTTGTGCCTGATCCACCACTTTAAACATTGTAGCCTTGCTACTGGTGTAAATATATATATATACACACACACACACACACACACACACACACAACGCAGAACCGTACAGCACAGAATAGGCCCTTCAGCCCACAATATTGTGCCGACATAGCTAATCCCTTCTCCCTACACAATGCCCATATCTCTCCATTTTCCTCTCATTCGTGTGCCCATCCAAGCCCCTCTTAAAAGCCCCCAGTGAGTTTGCCTCCACCACCCTATCAGGCAACGCATTCCAGGCATCCACCACACTTACCCCACATGTCTCTTCTGAAACTACTCCCTCTCACCTTAAATGCATGCCCTCTGGTATTGGATTGCTCAGTGGGAAAAAGATATTGTTTGTCCACCCTATCTATGCCCCTCATAATTTTATACACTTCCAACAGATCACCCCTCAGCCTCTGCTGCTCCAGAGAAAAGAGCCCAAGTTTGTCCAGCCTCTCCTGACAGCACGTGCCCTCTAATTCAGGCAGCATTCTAGTAAAACTCTTCTGCACCCTTTTCAAAGTCTCGACATTCTTCCTACAGTGAGGTGACCAGAATTGCACGCAATACCCTAAATGCGGCCTAACCAAAGCTCTATAGAGATGCATCACAACTTCTTGACTCTTATACTCAATACCTCAATTAATGAAAGCAACCATTCCATTAGCTGCCTTAACGACCCTATCTACCTGTGTAGCACCTTTCAATGAGCCTTGGACTTTCACCCCAAGGTCTCTCTGCTCTTCAACACTGTTAAGGGTCTTGCCCTTAAGAGTGTACTGCCTCTTGACATTGGTCCTACCAATGTGCAACACCTTACATTTATCGGATTAAACTCCATCTGCCATTTCTCTGACCACATCTGCAACTGATCTATGTCACACTGTATCCATTGCCAGTCTTCTACACTATTCACAACTCCACCAATCTTGGTATCGTCTGTAAACTTACTAACCCAGCCATCAACACACTCATCCAGGTCATTTATGTACATCACAAACAGCAGAGGTCCCAGTACAGATGAACACCACTACTCACAGGCCTCCAGCCCAAATAAATCCCTTAAACCACCACCCTTTGTCTTCTGTGGGCAAGCCGGTTCTGGATCCACACAGCCAATTCTCCTATGACCCCATGCATCCAAACTTTTTTGATTAACCTGTATGTGGGGCCTTGTCAAATGCCTTACTGAAGTCCATGTAAATGACATCCACAGCTCTACCTTCATCAATCTCTCTCGTCACCTTGTCAAAAAAACACAACCAGGTTAGTAAGACGCGAATTGCCCTGTACAAAGCCGTGCTGGCTTTCCCTAAACAAGTCATTGGATTCCAGATGCTTGTATATCCGATCTCTAAGAATTTTCTCTAATTTCCCTACAACTGATGTGAGACTCACTGGTCTATAGTTCCCTGGATTTTCCCTTGTTTCTTTCTTAAGTAGAGGAACAACATTAACCACTCTCCAGTCATCCGGGACCTCACCCGTGGTCAAAGAGGACACACAGATGCTGGTCAAGGCCCCAGCAATTTCCTATCTCGCCTCCCTCAGTAACCTGGGGTATATCCCATCAGGCCCTAGGAACTTATCCACCTTGATACTGTTTAGGAGACCTAACACTACCACCTCCTTGACCTCTAAATGCCCTAATATGTTTACACCCTCCATTTCAATTTCTGCATCCTACATATCCCTTTCCTGGGTAAACACTGAAGAGAAATACTCATTCAGAACCTCACCCACATCCTCTGCATCCAAACATAGATTCCCTTCTTTATCTTAAGTGGTCCTACTCTTACCCTCATTGTCCTCTTATTCCTTATGTAGGTATAGAATGCCTTTGGATTCTCCTTAATCTTACTTGCTAAGGCCTTTTCATGGCCCCTCCTGGCTTTCCTAATTCCTTTCTTGAGTTCATTTCTATCTTCTTTATAGTCCTCAGGTGCTCTATCTGATCCTAACTTCCGAAGCTCTACATACTTGTCCTTTTTTTTTCTTGACTTAAGTTCATCACTTCTGGACATCCAAGGTTCCCTTATTTTGCCATTCATGTCCTTCCTTCTAATCAGGACATACCTATCCTGTACCCTATGTATTTGATCCTTAAACACTTTCCACATGTTCAACATGGGCTTTGCAGCAAAAAGGTGTTCCCAGTTTACTCTACCTAGTTCCTGTCTTATGCCTTCATAATTAACCCTGCTTCAATTTTAAAACCATCCCACTAGCCCCATACCTATCCTCATCTCTAGCTATCCTGAAAGTTAATGAGCTGTAGTCACTGTTCCCCACTTGCTCACCCACTGATAGGTCAAGCTCATTACCCAATACCAGGTCCAAAATAGCCTCTCCCCTTGTTGGACTGTCAACATATTGATTTAAGGACCCCTCCTGGATACAGCTAGCAAATTCTGCCCCATCTAACCCCCTTTCACTAAAAAGGTCCCAATTTATATCAGGGAAGTTGAGGTCTCCCATGACCACAACCCTGTAATTTTTACCCTAATCTGTTTGCATATCGTTCCTCAATGTCCCTGTGGCTATTGGGAGGTCTATAGTACACCCCCCTTCCTATTCCTGAGTTCTACCTAAATAGACTGTGTCCGAGCCCTCCATTATGTCTCCGTGGAGTGCAGCTGATATATTATCTCTAATTAGTATTGCAACTCCTCCCCCTCTTTTTACACCCCCCCCCCCCCCCCATTCTTCTTAAAACTTCAAACCCCTGGTACATCGATCACTCATTCCTGTCCCTCCCTGAACCAAGTCTCAATAATGGCCACAACATCATAGTTCCATGTTCTGATTCATGCTCTAAGTTTATCACTCTTGCCCATAATACTCCTTGCATTAAAGTACAAACATCTCAACCATTTGTCCCATCACATCTGTTATTAGGAATCTGCCTAATACTACATTTCCTGACATCAGCCCTCCTGCCTGTTTCCCTCACTTACTGACCTGTTGTTCCGGTTCCCATCCCCCTGTGAAACTAGTTTAAACCTTCTCCAGTAGCATTAGCAAACCTCCCTGCCAGGATATTGGTTCCCCTCCAGTTCAGGTGCAACCCTCCCTCTTGTACAGGTCACCCCTTCCCCAGAAAAGGTTCCAATGATCCAGGAACTTGAAACTCTGCCCCCTGCACTATCTCCCCAGCCACTCATTTGTCTGTGCTGTCATCCTGTTCTTTCCTTCACTAGCTCGTGGCGCTGGGAGTAATCCAGAGATTACTACTTTGGAGGTCCTGCTCTTCAGCCTCCTTCCTAACTCCCTATACTCATTGCGCAGGACCTCTACCCCTCTCCTGCCTATGTCATTTGTACCAATGTGCACCATGACCTCTGGCTGCTCACCCTCCCCCTTAAGAATATTCTGCAACTGCTCCAAGACATCAAGGACCCTGGCACCCGGGAGGCAGCACACCATCCTGGCGTCTGTTCTGTAGTCGCAGAATCTCCTATCTGTCCCCCTAACTATCGAGTCCCCTATGACTATCGCTCTGCCTGACTTCACCCTTCCCTTATGAGCCTCAGAGCTGACGACAGTGCTACTGGCCTGGCTGCTGTTGCCTTGACTAGATAGGTCATCCCCCTCAGCAGTATCAAAAGGGGTATACTTGTTGAGAGGAATGGCTACAGGGGGACCATGCACTGACTCATTTTTCCCCCTACCTCTCTCGGTGCTCACCCACCCACTACCTGAATCCTGCACACTGAGTGTAACCTGCTCAGCATCCCAGATGATCCTTAATTCATCCAACTCCAGCTCCTTAATCCGGTCTTTCAGGAGCTGAAGTTGGCTGCAGTTCCTGCAGGTGTAGTCATCAGGGAGACCATCAAGTTCCATGAATTCCCACATCCCACAGGAGGAGCATTCCACTGCCACTTCTGCTATCCTGCCTACACCGTACTAAGGGACCCTAAGACCAAAGCAGAAATAGAAAAGGACAAACTTGCCCTTCTTACCTGTTGGTTTGCTTCAACCTCCTCTCGTTGAAGCCTCTTGACTCAAAGCCTCTAATTTCCCACTGTGACTCTAGCCCACTCCGCTAGACCCTATCTCTCTTATGGTTAAAGACCCCAAGCAAGGGGAGAGAAAAAAAGCTCACCAGGTCAGGTGACTCTCCACTCTTTCCGTTGCTGCAGCTTCCCGTGCCTGCACACTGGCTTCTCACAAAATACTAATACTTAAGACAGCTTCTCCAGAACAATCCAAACCTATGTCCTCTATCACCAGTGTCAAGGCCAGCAGCTGCATGTGAATTTATCACCTTCGCATTTCTCTCCAATCATATGTCATGTTGACTATCCCATTATTGTCACTGGGTCAAAAATCATAATCCCTAGTGGCATTATGGATGTACCTTCAACATGCTGCTGTGGTGCAGGGTGGCATACCATCTCACGGGGTGATTGGAATGGGCATCTCAATGGCCTTGTGTACGGATTAAATAAAACCGCTATGAGGCAGGTAGAAGTCAGCCATGATTTAGTTCATCTGCAGAGTGACTTGTGTTTCTGCAATTAATTTTAATAATTGTATTTATATGTGCATTTTCTTGTTATGTTGTTTGATTTAAATTTTGAAAACGTTTTCTTTGCTTTCTCAGAAACGCAGAGCAGAAAATGCCATGAATGCAAATACTGAAAAACTGCGAGCACCAGTTATTTGTGTTCTTGGACATGTTGACACTGGGAAAACCAAAATTTTGGATAAGGTATGTAAAATGGATCCTGCGTTTGCAGAGTTGCAGCATGCAAATGAGTGTACTGCAACTCGGTGTGCGAGTTACTGACCTCCTTTGGCACTGCACATGGAGTCAATTTTAGGAGTTGATTTAACTGTTAAGTGGTCTTTTGGGATTTTTACTGGTGTTTATACTTGTATCAGGCAATATCTTGGCAAAATCTGAATGTGCTCCATTGTCTTAAATCTTTCCTGGAGTGTGAAGCCCATTGCTGCAGATAGTGGTATTCCTCCTGTCGTCTGGCATACACAAGTGAAGATTCAATTTTGTTGGTGTGACGTGGTGCTCACAGTATCATTTGGTTTAGACAAGTTAGGAAGAAAAAAGGTATTCCAAACTAAAGCACCTTGGATGATTAAAGATATTGAAATCAAAATGAAAGAGGAAATGAAAATTTATGATAACTAAGTATATACTATAATAGAAAGTAGAGGGAATACACTGCAAAGAAGAATTTAAGAAGGAAATGAGGGTTTGAGAAAACATCAGCTGATAATGTGGGGGGAAGAAATGCATTTTATTAAAACAAAAAGAATCAAGGGGCTAGGGTTGATGAGAGACTATTAAGGAACAATACATTTAATGCTGGAAGTACTAATTGGTATACTACATGTGTCATCACAAAATTTGAGGTTGCCACCAATTTTGAGTATGAAAAGCAGAGATGGAACTAGGAAACTGGAATTGGTTGAAGCAACTGTGGGCATCAATAGATTAGTTCTGTGGTGTCCCTCACTGGTATTCATGCTGGTGTGCCCATGTACTTGTCACTGCTCTTGTCATCAGAGTGCCTGCTAGTATTCAAGTGCTAATGCACCTGTTGCAGACCAACAGCAATTAAAGTTTTCTTTTATGAAAATTGCATGTATGCATACATATATGAAACAAACAACTCTAAAATAAACACTCTACATAAATTTTACCTTATGTCACTTGAAATCTTTCTTCCAGCTTTTCTAAAATAATTCAGTAGAATTTATTAATATGCTTCTGTCTTCGTCAATATTATTCAGCAAGGTAAATGCTAATGATGCAATCAGAGAAATAGTGCATACTGCTTTCTTATGCTATGAATCTTGGAGCTATCAGACTAAGCACAAACTTAGGCTTTCAGGTTAAAACAAAAATGTAATGATGCAACAAATAATCTGCTGGAAGGACAATTCCTTTCCTACCCCAGATGTTGCTCGACCCATTGAGTTCTTCCAGCAGATTTTGTTGCTCCAGATTCCAGCATCTGCAGTCTCTTATGTCTCTAAAAATGTAATGACCTTGTGAAAAGATGGAGAGTTGCACAGGAAATTTAGTAGATTCAATTGTAATTGTGAACATCCATTTAGTCTTGTTTTGAACACTTAAACATTTCCTTTACTGGGATTAGAAATACTGAATGAAAAATTTTAAAAGGTATTTTCAGTCTCTCAATTGTTTCATCAGTTAACATTGATGAAATATTCACTGGGGTATTTCCATGATGAATACTGGTATAGAAAGCGAGGTTCATAGATAAGAAATGTTTGGATAGGAAGATTTTTAATGAGAGTCTTTTTATGTACATTGTGCCCTTTTTGTTATCCTTAGCTTCGTCATACCCATGTCCAGGATGGTGAAGCAGGGGGTATAACTCAGCAAATTGGTGCAACCAATGTTCCTCTTGAAACGATCAAGGAGCAAACTAAGATGGTGAAAAATGTAAGTATGTAAGAAGTGAGAATTAGAATAGATTTCCTCTATAGTACTTAGACATAGTGTAAGTGAAATTTCCCATTTATCTGCAATTAGAATTCATTAAATATTTAAAGAAATAATCATTATTTGGTAACTCTTTTAGTTTGACAGAGATACCATTAAAATACCAGGAATGCTGATCATAGATACACCAGGCCATGAATCCTTCAGGTAAATATGTTCTCTTTCCTTTCTTAAAAAAAAACAATGTAAGTAACACAGAAATGGACCTATTATGAGCAAAGAAGCATCCATTGTAAAAGTGTAGCATTGGTGTTTGAGGTTAGAATGGGAACAATGTTTGAAAAGAAACCTAGATTCTGTATAATGCAATGAAGTTAAATTAGCACTGATATTCTGGCAATGTTGGATGTTAACTAGTCTGTTTTGGCATACAATGAGTTCAACTGCTAACTATGCTGAATCTACACACATCAATGGAATGAAATCTGTTTAGTTAACCCATTCAGAAGAAATTGAAAGAGTTGCTCTTTCCATAAGTACCTTGAACATCAAAAACATTTTGGTAGCCCTTAATATTTTTCTGATTTAATAATAAATGTATAAATTCATTATATCAAGGTTGATTGAAATTGAAATTGCTGTCCTAAAATTGAGAAGAATTGGATCTATTATAACTCATTAGCAGTTCAATAAACTTCAAGCCTTCAGTTATGTCCTATAAGATTTCTTTTCTGCCTTTTAATGAAATTAATTTGCATAGTACAGCCGGTCTGTTGGCTCGGATAACATGTTCATTATGAATACTTATCTGCATTTTACTGCAAATCCTCCATGATTGCAGAGAAGTTATAATTCAGATGATAAGTTCAGTACTCGTGCAAGTTTTTAATAAATGATGTGTATCTGTTAACATATCTGAATCATTAAGTAGGTTTTTTTTGTTTCTTTGCCACTGGAGTTTATTTCTAATTGTTCTTTCCTAATTTCACTGCTAGTACTTATGATTAATATCTTCAGCATCTAATGATTTTATCTCATCAGTGAAGCAATGATTTATCCAATACAATATTGTGTGTAATTCCTTCCCCGCATGTTTACTTAATTCATGATTCCAACTGTATTTCATATTCTTCATATTTCTTGATGCCATAGGCCATTTGATCAATTAAATCAATGCCAGCTCACAGAGCAATCCCATTTCCCAATATTCATTACCGTAACCTATTTGCTGTCCTCTTATTCCCATAAACTTCCTCCCAGATTGTACCATCTATCTATACCAAAGGATAATATAAACTGGCTAATTAACCTATGAACCCATACATCTTTAGGATGAGGGAGGAAACTGGAGCATATGGGGGAAAACCTATGTGTTTGCAAGAAGAACCTGCAAACTCCACACAGACATTGCATCTGGCTCATTGAAGCTGTGAGGCAACTAGCTCTACTAACTGTGCCAGTGTGCTGCCTTGGACGGTTATGAATTTCATGCTCTTAAATTAGAGATTCTCTATATGGAAGTCACTGTTGTTTTCTCCCCACTTGTAGTAACTTAAGAAATAGAGGAAGTTCTCTCTGTGATATTGCTATCCTTGTGGTTGACATCATGCATGGATTGGAGCCCCAGACCATTGAATCTATTAACCTGCTAAAAGAAAAAAAATGCCCTTTTATTGTTGCACTTAATAAGGTGAGTGATGACTTTAATAAATGGAAAAAGTAAGCTAGGCTACTACTTTTATGAAAGTTGAGATTGTTTGTAACATAAATGTTGTTTCTTCTCTGATTTTAGTCCCATTTCTTCTATTCAAAAAATGGAAAGATGAAATTAGCAAAGAAGGCAATTTTTTCGTCGTATTTTAATGCATGTTTTCAAACTCCATGGTCTGGCCCCCCTCAGCATTCTAATGTTCTCCAGCTTTGCAGCCCTTTGAGATTTCTGTTATTTCAATTCTGCAAAGTGGTGTGAATATTATTTTCTTAATATATTTGTGTTACTTCATAGAAAGTAACACTGCCCATCTTCATTAGAGTCCCTCTAGAATTTACACATGGCTTGCCACATTAGTACTTCCACAAATTGTCAAGAAGTAGAAGTGACATGAAAGGAAACTTATTTTGTCTGCACTAAATCTTGTGTGAGCTGGGAGGCCTATTTGCAAGTGTCTGACATCTCGGTACACCCATATGTTGATATTTAATATGCAACTCCAGCAGGATTAAACTGCATCTCAAGTTAAAAATAAAGATATTTTTGGCAGGTTGGGAATTTTTTTCCACCACTAGTATTACTAAATGTGGGTACATGGCATAATTACAGTTGAAGTAGTACTTCATTTCTGAAATTGTTTTTGTTTTAAAAAAATTAAGATTGACAGATTGTATGATTGGAAGAAGAGTCCAGATACAGATGTAGTTGCCACATTGAAGAAGCAGAAAAAGAATACAAAAGATGAATTTGATGAGAGAGCCAAATCTACTATTGTGGAATTTGCGCAACAGGTTTGAGATTTGTTTCTATTATGTATCTTTTTTTAAACAATGTGGGGTGGTAGTGCCCGAAGCGTTTTGGTTTAGTATTTTACTTTTGAATTTGTTATTTGGAACCTTTGCTTGTCTGAGCGTAATACTTTTCATTTGTGGAATCAAATAATGCTGCAGCACAGAAAGGGACCACTCTGTATGTTGTGCTAGTGCTGGATATTTGGTAGAGCTATTAAAGTAATTAGACTCTCCTGCTCTTCCCTCGTGGGCCTCCATAATTTTTTACTAATCTATATCAACTTTCCTTTTGAATATTCCCATTAACTCAACTTCCAGCATCCCTTTTAGGCATTGCAAACTAGAACATAACTCATTTTTTTTATAAAATCACATTGAAATTTTTGGTTCTTATGCCAGTGCCTTTTATATTTCATGGCTGTTAATCATTCTGCTTTTGGAAACTACTTTCCCCTGTTTTGCTCTATTTCAGTCTAATTTTCCAGAATCTTGTCTAGTACTATTTTGGTAAATTATTGTGGTACCCCTTCTTTTCTGAAACTGAGCACCAGATTTGAATGCCACTTCAGTGGAATCCCGACCAGTGCCTTAAAATAACTTCGCATAATTTCCTTGATTTTTGTATATTCCAAAAACTAAGAATTCTGTATCATTTATTAAACAACATTCTCATCCACCACCAAAAGTCCATGTCCAGATGTCGGTTCTGGATAGCATCTAAAATTATACCATTTAATTTTGCACTTCTTTGTACCAAATTTTGGCTGCCACACATCTGCTTGTTTCACCAGACTGTCGATACCATTGAATGCCTCACTCCGTGTAAAATAATAATTCACACCAGTCACTGTTTTCTGCCCCTTTTGTGTTGTAACTATAGTGTTGCTGTGGCCTTAATCCTATGGATTTGATGATGCTTATTATGCAGAACTTGGTCAAACCTTCCAAGTCCATGCACACATCAACGATAGTACCCTCAAAATTCTGTGTTATTTTATCAAATAACAATTGAATTAATCAGACACTATTAACTTTAACAGGTCTATGTAGACTTCCAGTTATTAATCTGTAGTATTGACTATTCTTTTTGTGCTGCATTGCTGTCTGTAAAAGCATCCCTGCTGACAGCCCAGCTGCTGTGTGGTGTCTCAATGACAGCAATGATATCATAGACCACGCCCCCCCCCCCCCCCCCCGCCCATGTCAACCAAAGCTTTGCGTTCATCTACTACTTGCATTAAAATTGATGCAGTTTAGCTTTGAATTCCCTTGATATTTACTTACTCACTTGTTCTGTCTACTGGACTTCCTAACTATTTCTACTCTAGGTTAACCATACCTCTCCATCTAAACAGCTACTCTGAGCCCCCTTCCCCTGCTAACTCAGTGTAAACCTTCCTCAACAGTATTAGCAAACCTCCCATCAAGGATGTTGGTTCCACTCTGGTTAAGGTGCAACCTGTCCTGCTTGTACAGGTCTTACCTTCCCCAAAAATAGTCCTAATGGAGGAACTTAAGGAATTTAAAGACCATCCTCCTGCAACATCCCTTCAGCTAAGCATTGATCTCACCTAGCTATTCCTATATTCACTAGCTCACGGCACTGGAAGCAATCCAGAGATTACAATCTTTGAGTCCTGCTCTTTTAACAATTACCTAGCTCCCTAAACTCCTACCTATGTCATTGGTACCTACATGTACCATGATCCCTGGCTGTACACCCTCCCCTTTCAGGATGCCCTTCAGCTTCTGCTAAACATCCATGACCCTAGCATCAGGGAGGCAACATACCAACCTGGAGTCTCTTTTGTGGCCATAGAAACACATACCTGACTGCCATTGTCAGATGACATCACTTTGCATTCACCCAAATCACATACCAACCCAGAATGACTGTATGTTGCAATTCCTTCATTAGTTCAAATCCTGAAATTCAGCACTAACAATGCTACAGGTTCGGAGAGTTCAAAGGTTATAGAAGTTGTTCAGTGCCACTTCAGAGCAATCAATGATGGAAAAGAAAGCAATTTTCATTGTTTTTGAACTTGAAATATAGGGAATTTCTACAAAGAATCAGCAAATGTTACGATTCAGTGAGCAATACCATTGGAGCTCACTTCTTTTGAAGTGTTTTAATTATCATCAGTATGCCACTTTAGTTATGGTGAAGTTATTCAATCCTAATGTCTAAACTAGTTCACAATGTAAAAATTTGTTTCATAGGGTCTGAATGCCTCATTATTCTTTGAGAACAAGGATCCACGTACGTTTCTGTCATTGGTACCAACATCAGCTCACACTGGAGATGGTATGGGGAATCTTATTGCACTGTTGGTAGAGTTAACTCAGACTATGCTTGCAAAGAGACTAGCATATTCTCTGGAACTAAGAGCTCAGGTTATGGAGGTAAGTTTTCAAAATCTATGATAAAACTGAAATAAGCATTATTATAGCTGGATGATTCTAAATTTACTTTTAAACTAAAAATTGTCAGAAAAGTCATTGCAGTTAATAAAGCAGCACACTTTCTTTGTTAGTTTATTTATAAGAGGCAAAGCCACAGACAGCTCTTGGGTATCTTGATGCAATATCTTTTTGCCATCTGAGAGTTTAGAAAATTAAATGTTAGCATGCTGCTGCTGACTTTGTGGATTCGCAACCAAGCACATTTGTTTTTTGCACCATAGGTGTATTTTACAGTTAGGATAACTGGGTTGCAATCTGGAGTAGGAGACTTGTTTCTCACATTTTACTAAACCTGAATATATTGGGACATTAGTGTTCCTTGCTATGGTTAAATGACTAAGACCAGGAATTGAATCTGTACTCATTTTGGTCTTAATTCAATCTGAAAAACATTTCATTGTGTATGTAGTACTTGAGTCATTGAGTCATTTACTTGATATAAATTTTTCTTCTCGCTAGCTTACTGAATCTGGGTAAAATGTGTGGTCTTCAGTTTATCCTGATTTTAATTCTCCTATTTTATAACCAAGAATGGTGAATATAAAATCAGAAAATGATGCAACTGTCTGTGAAACTTGTGATATTTATAAAACAAGTAAACTAATACCTTATTTTCCTCCATCCAATGAAACTGTCCTTACCATGGCAACCACAAGTTTTGAGTAGTGTGAATCATTTTTGGTTTTTTTTTGTAGTCTTTTGATTTGTTTGGTGTATTCAATTAGAGCTATGGTATGATGTTATATTGCCTATTAAGATCACAGGTTCAGCTGCTGTTTGTATGAACTTAGCTGATCTTAATTGGATTGGCTGCAGACACTACTGTTTCCCTCTATCCATAAACACGACCATAAGACACAGGAGCAGAATTAGGCCATTTGGCCCATCGAGTCTGTTCCGCCATTTGATCATGGCTGATTTTATTTTTTTTTTCTCCCTCAACCCCATTCTCCTGCCTTCTCCCTGTAACCTTTGATGCCCTTACTAGTCAAGAACCTATCAACCTCTGCTCTAAATATACCCAGTGACTTGGCTTCCACAGCTGTCTGTGGCACTGAATTCCACAAATTCACCACCCTCTGGCTAAAGAAATTCCTCCTCATCTCTGTTATAAATGGATGCCCTTCTATTTCTGAGGCTGTGCCCTCTGGTCCTAGACTCTCCCACTCATTAACTATTTTTCCCCAAGAAAGGGAAAAATAATCAGCTAATATTTGGGGAGTGAAACAGAGTTAATGTTTCAGGTTGATGACTCAAGTTGTGAAGAAAAGTCATCAACCTGAAACACTAACTCTGTTTCTCTTTCCACAAATGCTGTGTATTTCCAGATTTGTTACTTGTAACCAACTTGTGTTTGTTTGCTTTGAGTATTATTTATCAATATTTGATGGAAAATGAACATTTTATATACATGAGGAAGTGTCCATGTTCACCTAATATAGAAAAACCATAAAGGTGCTCAAAGTAAATTTGCATTTACATCGTGCCATATCACATCTTGAGGATTTACTAAACCATTTTATATCCTAGGATTTCTGAAGCACAATCATTTGGACTGGTATGACATTGTTTACAATGAAGTACCATAAACAGCCAATGAAATAAAGGAATAATTCACTTTTTGACTTTGATATTTGAAGGAGGCATGTCATTGTCTTACTGGAGCTTGTGTCTAATTCAGCAATCTCACCTCTGAAGGTTAAAATTCAAGCCCAAATTAAATTTCAGCGCATGATTTGCACAGATAAAGGAAATAATGCACCGTACATTAGTGCTGTCAAATCAAGACCCATGCCAGACAATATCTGACTGATTCTCTAATGATTCTCGTATCTAAGGTGACTTGTAAAAAATGGTGAAGTATCAGAGGACTGCATACAATCATAAAACTAGTGCTACATTGTGTATGAATGGGTTTTTGGAAGGGGGAGCCCAGTAACAAGAAAAGTTGAGAGAGTTGCATTTAAGTAACAGCTTTCATATCCTTTTAAAGAATCTCAAGTATTTTATAGCCAAGGAAGTGTTATCACTGATCTAATGCAAAAACACAGCTGATTTATGCATAAGTAAGCTACCACAAACAGCATTGTGATGCTAACAAACGACCAGTCAACATGTGGTGTTAATTGAAGGTTAAATATTAGGATCTAAAATAGAACTTGCTGAATAGCAAAACTACAAAATGTATATTATAGGCAGTAAATTTAATGCCTTTTCTGGGTACTCCCTCTCTCTTAGGTAAAAGCTCTTCCAGGAATGGGGACAACAATTGATGTGATTCTAATCAATGGTAATATGAAGGAAGGAGATACAATTATTGTTCCTGGAGTTGAAGGTCCTATAGTTACACAGATTAGAGGCCTTTTGTTACCACCACCTCTCAAAGAATTGCGAGTGAAGGTACGGAAAATAGTACAGATTTTTAATACTGATTCTGGTGTTTGACTTGCTACATTGATGAGTGGTATTATTGTAACATTTAGTTATATGGCTTTATGGTGGTAATATCCCATACAATAGAATGGTAAAAAGCTCTCTGAAGCAACATCCCAACGAAACGCCAAATTTCATGTCGCGTTTTTAAAATCCATTGAAGTAATTTTCAGCAGAGGCTTGATCCATTTTGGTATTTGTTGAGCTGAAAACAATCTGTCTGTGCTTAAGGCTTTTAACTTTTGTATGAATGAATTTTAAGTTTATGTTTAAAAAAAAGACTGTCTCTTGTTAAATATCTAATTAATAAATTAAGTAAAACTCCTAATTTTTTTCATATGCAATTTGCACAATGAAGAGAAATAGTTATTGCATGCAGTTTTGATAACTGCCCCAAAACCCCCCAAAAAATGCATCTGTATTGATCATGATGGGGAGAAGAGTGGCTAGAATAATCTTAAGGATGAACTGCAAATAAATAGTAGATTTTAATCTCCAGAATCCATTGAATTAAAAGTTAAGTGAATAGTCATTAGGGTATAAAAATTAAATGGAATGGATCTTTCATATTCATTAGAAACTTTATTTTAAATGTGTATTTGTTAGAAGAAAAATATTTTGGAAACTGAATAAACTATCAGCTAAGAAAGCAGAAGGATGTGATATTCAAAATGTAGTTCCAGGATGACTTGGAACACAAAATTTAGTAGATCTTTGTGGCTTGCATACTTTTTACTTTATGAAATTTGAGAGTGGGAATTGTTTCAAAAAATGCTAAAAAAAATTATATATTTTAATAAATTAAACTGCTCTAACCCTAGCTGGATGTAGGGGTACATTGCTACATTTATCGGGAATAGAAAAGGAACTCATTCTAAAGAAATTCATTCAGTAGATTGTTTGGTTGGGATGACTAAGACAATAAAACTAGCCAAAATTCATAATGTTTAATGTTAAATTGATTCACTATAGGAGTTGTAGGTTAAAGTATTTTTATGCTGATTCACAACTCTAAGCTTCAGATTTGTTTTTGAATGAAAACACTTGACAGTTTACGGTGTGAAAAAATTGGAACTTTGCAACTTGCAGATTTGGCAAAATTGCATTACAGGAACATTTCTTCGGTATTTGATTAAACAGATAGAAACTGAGCTTCCTTGATGGATACAGAGACTTCAGTCTAGATGGTACTGGAGCTCAAAATGGGGGGGGTGGGGAGAAATCAAACCAGGTTACTGTTTCTGATTACTCCTGTTCTAGGATCCATTCTGGAAGTGAACATATAACACTTTTATTAATCTGATTCTCATTTTTAAGAGTAAGTCAACAGTTGAGCTGAAATGGGCTGAAGGAAATTTGCAATGTAATTTGAGTTGTTCTTGCCTGTAGCCTGCTTTGCACCTGAATCTACCAGAAAAGAACATGGGATTATTAAATATGATTTTTCAATGATTTTGTGATGTGTTTTTTTTTCTCAGAATCAATATGAGAAGCAGAAGGAGGTCTGGGCTGCACAAGGTGTGAAAGTTCTTGCTAAAGATCTGGAGAAATCGCTTGCAGGTTTACCACTATTAATAGCTCACAAGGATGATGAAATTGCTGTTCTAAAGGTCTGAATTTTGGTTACTTGACAACTCTACCATTTTGAAAAGAAAATACAGTGTAGCCCCATGATACGGAAAGGTTGTATTCCTAGAAGACTCTACCATGATTTTCAATAATGCAAACCCTTTTTACCCATTGAATCCCACGTTATACGTGGAGATGCTTTCTTACTGGAAGCTTTTTTTGACAGTAATCCCTCATGGGTATGCAGTCTACAAGCAAGGGAACTCTGATTGTATTGTGGGCAGAAGAGAAATTAATGAGAAATGAATATTACGTTGTTTAATAAAGTATCATTGTACAAGTATCAATAGAAGAGATTGCCTTGTGAGTTTCCAAAGCAAATTTCTTTAGTGGCCTCCAGCTGTAAACTAATTCAGTTCCGTACATACGTTTTATTTATTTTTACTTTTTCACATAAATTCCAAAAGAGTGAATTTTCATTCAGTGTCTTAAATTTTTTTTGGTAGTAATTTGTGAATTTTGTAAGGGTGAACTGCCACAGTGTGGGACTACACTGTAACTGCAGATGCTAGAAATCTGAAATAACTGAATGCTGGAAATGATCAACTAGCATTAGTGGAGAGAGAAACGAGGTTGATGTTTCAGGACTTTTTATCAGAACTGGGAAAAATTACAAATCAAACATATTTTAAGTTTTTGGCAAGGGTGGGAGGGAGAGAGGGTTATAAGGGACAAGGGAATGTCTGTGATAGGATGGAGACCATGAGCAGGGGATTTACACAAGTTGTAGGCGGCACGGTAGCGTAGCGGTTAGCGCGACGCTATTACAGTGCCAGCGATCGGGGTTCGATTCCCGTTGCTGTCTGTAAGGAGTCTGTACGTTCTCCCGTATCTGCGTGGGTTTCCTCCGGGTGCTCAGGTTCCCCCCACATTACAAAGATGTACGGGTAGATTAATTTGGGTTTAAAATGGGCGGCAAGGACTCATTGGGCCAGAAGAGCCCGTTACCATGCTGTGAATAAAAAAAAATTATAGTATTGCTGCCTGAGAGAGGGTGATGAAGGCTTGGTAGTTGCAGCTAATCTGAAGCAGATGGAAATGGGGTGAGATGAATGGAGGAGAGAGGTAAACAGAAAAGAAAACATGCTGGAACTGTGAAGTTAAAAAAAACATTGCAGTTTCTGGAAATCTGAAATAAAATGTGTTTTGTGATTTTTTTTTTCAAGAGCTTATGTTATCAAATCCCAATGTCAGTATCAAATTTCCCAACCAGCAGCAAATACTTTGTAGTCCTCTCAAAGAGCTTAGTACAGTTTCCAGGACAAACATTTTTTTTTTCTTTGTGGCAGTATTCAAGGAAAAAGAAATCTACTAAATAGTAACAGATGTGACGGTAATTTAGTAATGATGGGAAATATATGTGCTGCTCTAATCATCAATCGTAACAAAAGACTAAGTTAAGCTCTATTCAACCTCAGTGATATTTGATAGGGGCAATCACAATATTCTGTACATAATCTATGAGAGAGAGAGAAAAGAAGCCATGCTATACACAAGACCAAGGGACTGAAGTGAGATCTGCATTGTGAATGTCTCTGAGCAAAGGTAGCTGAGGGGTTGCACGTTAATACATTCTGAATTGGTGAGCCACGGGTGTGTGATCAGTAGAAAGAGCCACACATAGGAGAGGCTGAACACCCAGTTCAGGCAGGGAGGGAAAAGCGATTGGTGTGTCTTCTCAATACATTCCACAGCGGTCAGTTACAGAACAACATTGGCTTTGGACTTTGCAACACTTCACCAGACTTCGGGCATGCATTTAAGGTGAGGGGGGTGGGTTCAGAACAGACGTGAGGGTTATGTTTTTTACTGAGAGAGTGGTGGATGCCTGGAATGTGTTGCCTGATAGGGTGGTGGAGGCAAATTCATTGGGGGCTTTTAAGAGGGGCTTGGATGGGCACATGAATGAGAGGAAAATGGAGGTATATGGGCATTCTGTAGGTAGGAGGGAATAGCTATGTCAGCACAACATTGTGGGCCGAAGGGCCTGTTCCGTGCTGTACTGTTCTATGTTCTATATAAAATACTGGAAATAACCCAGCAGGTCAGGCAGCATCTGTGGAGAGAGAAACATTGTTACAGATTGCTAACACTTCATCAGAATGGGTCATTTCTGATAATCTGGAAGGGCTGGTTATCTGAAATTGTTGAATTCGTTGTTGAGTCTTGCCTAGTTGGAACATTATACAGTACCTACTTGGTCACTTCAATTCTCCATTCCCACTCTTAGTACTTGCACTACCAACAAAATCCAAAGTCAGCTTGAACAGCATCACATCTTCAATCTGGCCACTTCTGATGTAAGGTCATCAACCTGTAAAGTTATAACTTTTCTTTTCACTGGTGCTGCCTGACCTGCCTGAATTTCCAGTATTCTGTTTTACCTAAGATTTCCACCAACTGTAGTGCTTTGTATTTCTAACTTCCAGCATGAGATTTTTTTCCTTTTTCTCCTTTTGCCCCTCTTCCTCCTCCAGACAGATCAGCTGTGATTAACAAGTCTTCATTACTCTGACACAGCTGGAACCATCACCTGTTGTCACTCATTCTCTCTTCATCTCCACTCTATTATAGACATTCCCCAAGTTTCTTTCAACACTCCCTTTCTGCAACAGCTTCTACCCCACTGTGATAAGACTATTGAACAGTTCCCTTATGCAATGAGATGGACTATGACCTCACGATCTACCTTGTTGTGACCTTGCACCTTATTGCTCTGCACTTTCTCTGTAGCTGTGGCACTTTACTCTGTACTATTATTGTTTTTACCTGTACTACATCAATGCACTCTGTACTGACTCAATGTAACTGCACTGTGTAATGAATTGACCTGTGCGATGGGTTTGTAAGACAAGCTTTTCCCTGTACCTCGATACAAGTGACAATAATAAACCAATACCAATAAAACATATTCGATCTCTAACATTTTGTAGTTCTGATGAGAGGTTATCGACTTGAAATGCTGGCTCTGTTTCTCTCTCCACAAATGTTGCCTGACCTGCTGAGTATTTCACAGCATTTTCTGTTGTTTTTATAGCAGATACTTTAAAAATTAGTTTGCTTAAGTTTTAAGAACTTGCTGAAATCTCTTAATCTTGCACAATAGTATGTTTTTATTATCATCATAAATAGCTTATTAACTCACCAATGCTATAATACTCCAAATTAAAGATTTGTAACAGAAAAATTAAGTTATAGAAAAACTGATGTACTCGCATGATGTTTTGTGTTTGAAGTGTCTGTCATATTCCTCCATGCATATTTTCCTTAAGGCAGTTTTGATGCCTTGGAAATTGGCTGCTTTCCTGTATTAAATTGACAAATACTTAGTTGGATTCTCTTAGTTTTGCTTATCAATTCTTCACATTTTTTTGGTAACTTATTGCCTAGGTGTTTAATTGTACTAAACAAGTTGTAGTTTTTTCATTATTCTGAACTCAGTCCCCATCTGCCTACACTAACCTGCTAAGGATACAAGAGCTGACCCTTGAAATTTTGCAGTCTGATAGTCGATGGTATTTAAAAACCCCTCATGTAGGCTAAAATATTGCTTAAATTATTGTTATAAAAAAAACAACTCTGGACATGTTAGAGTACTGATAAGTTAAAAACATGATGATTACTATGAAGTTCGAGGCAGTGGGGAAGAATCCTGCACTTCATTCAGAGAGCCCATTCAAATGAATAGGATCATGCTTGTGTTAGCCAAAGCTGGTGCAGAGCTGTGAGGCTGAATGCATTCAGCAACTCTCCCCTGTTTTCTTCCATTGGCTAGGATGGTAGATCCAGCTGTAGAGTAGCAGGCCAGGTGCAGTGGTATCTGACCTTGTGCTCTTCTCTGACTTTCATGTTTCATAGCACATTTGAGTTGAAATGGAGCAGAGGATAGCTAGCAAATCTCAATGGAGTACCATCTGGCCCCTTATCAAGAACATAGGTGATGATGTCCAGTGTGTTTAATTTCATAATTCTCTCCTCTGGAATGCAAGCTGTAAATTGACAAGTACTATTTAGCCTTTTCTTTAGGACCATGTATTTAGATTTTACCTTGTAATTGACATTTAATATTGAGAGGTATACAGCTTTGTTCTATATAGAAACTGGTATATAGTTAGAGGAAAAACTTGCATTACCATCATGGGAAAAGTTTTTGGAAAAAGAGGTAAATAGTGATTTTTTTTTTTTTGAAAAGATCTGTATTTTTGTAACTTCAGTAGTTATCTTTGTGCATTCAATGTATAAATATGACTGGTATATAATAGCTTTGTTATGCTGTTGTTAACAGGATGAGCTAGAACATGAACTGAAGCAAACACTGAGTTCTATTAAACTGGAGGAGAAGGGTGTTTATGTACAAGCTTCTACACTGGGCTCTTTGGAGGCACTCTTAGAATTCCTTCGACAATCAAATGTGCCAGTATGTATTAGAAATTTAAATTCCTTTTTCAAAATCTATTCTTTCTTGTTATGTTGTTGTGTATAAAGCTAGCATTCAGTCAGAGGCTGCACAGAAACCAAACCAGATAAGGATGATGATAGCCTTCCAGTAAAGGCATGAATGAACCAGAATTTTTTTGGACAGATTTAATTGCTTGAATTTAAATTCCCTAGTTGCCATGCCAGAGTTCAAACTTTTGTGTACAGAACAATGATTCTTGTCCAGTGAATTAATCATAATGTGACTGTCAGTCTCTCTTTTGATTTGACTTCAGCAATGATAAATTTAAGCCCATTTCTTTTTCAGTATGCTGGAATTAACATTGGACCTGTCCATAAAAAAGATGTGATGAAATCGTCAGCAATGCTTGAACATGATCCTCAGTAAGTGTCAAACAATGCTTTTGTTCAATAATCCAATATTTTGTGCAGGTTAGAACATAAAAACTAAGCAGAATGAAGCCCTTTGCCCCTTCACATCTCCCAATAGCTTCAAATATGGCTTTCTAGTAGATAAATCTTCGGTAATATACCCAGGATAATGAAGAAAAAATATCCCTGATTTCTCAAATCATGGAATTGTTATGGGGCAGGAGAAGGCCACATGGCTGAGCTCATGTCAGATCTCAATAGAGTAATCCCATTGATCTTTGTTCCTCCAACCTGCCCACGTAGTTCTTTAATTATTATCTCTCAGTCCTAACCCTTTTGAAGGTATTGATGAATTTTGTGTCCTGCATCCAATCAAGCAGTGAATTCCAGATTATAACTTTTTTTAAAATAAGTATTTTATGCAAGTTAGAACATAAAGAAATAGAAACAGAAGTAGGCCATTTGACCCTTGACACCTGCTCCGTCATACAATAAGATCATAGCTAATCTTTTACCTTAGTACAACTTTCTGCACCAATGCCATATCACTTTATTTCCTTAATATCTAAAAAAAATCTACCAATCTTTGTCTTCAGTATAATCAGTGACTAAGTCTCCACAGCCCTCAAGGTCTGAAATGCTATCTGCTTTTTCTGTATCTGTGACCCCTGGTTTTTGACAGCTATCCGGGGGAAACATCTCTCCTGCACCTGCTCTGCCAAGCCCAATCAGAATTTTTCTTGTTTCAGTAAGGCCACAAAGCTCTGCTGGCTCTTTACGAACTCAACCCTGGAGTTCTTGATTCTTCCCTAATTATTGATTCTAAACAGTTCCTCAGAACTGAGTTTAAATGTTTTTTTTAAAGTGACTGGAGTATGCTTGTGTTCTAAATGTTTATTTTGTCACCAAGAAATTAAAGAATATTAGACCTCGTTGTAATATAACAACATGATGCAGATGTATTAAATGAATATTGAATGCTTTATTTCCTTTTGGTTTGCTAAATTATTGAAACTGCCTTTTTCTTGTATGTGCTAATTTAACAAACCATACATAACTAGCTTTATGACAAAACTTGATTGCCTACAACATTGATATTCTACAGCATTTTTTTGAATGCATGGAGCTGTTGGCCCGTTAACCTTCCCACAATAGCACGACTTGTGGTGGTTGATGCAGTCACTTAACAGTTTATTGTTTGCTTCTAGTGGAATCTTGTCAACCACATGACCTTGTCCTTACATTTCATTTCATAAATCAAGTATTAGGATTTGGGTTCCAACGTCGATCTTTGCATGTCATTTATGTCATCCCTGCTATGACACAAGTACAATCAAGTACAATTGCATCTAAATAGACAATTGGAAAGACTTCATTTGGAGGCTTTGAATTAGATTTTGGACTATGCATCACAGAAAAGCTGTACTAGCTTTGAAGAAAGTTCCATGATATTTCATCATGGTGACATCTGGAAGAAAGTAAATAAGCTTTGTTGAGAAATTATGTAAACTTGAGGAGAATTCCCTAAAGTTGATTGTATGAAAAGTCTCTTCATATTAGTAGGAGAACTCAAAATATATGAATATAATCCTAGAATTAAAAAGAAATTGGTTTGCTTACAAGTTTAAGATGATGGAACATAGTGTGGAGGTCAAATAACTAGAATCGTGGATGAATGGGGGCAGAGGGCAGGAAGTAGAGCAGCTATGGCCAGCACAATAGTGGACGAGGTGTCAATGATGTGACTTCCCTTTCTAGTAAAAGTACAAAGTTTGTGCTCTGTTATCTGCTAATGTTCAGTCTTGTATAATGGATTGGTCTGTGTTTAACTTCTTTGTAGGTATTCAGTCATTCTTGCTTTTGATGTGAAGATTGAACGCGATTCCCAGGAGCTTGCTGATACACTTGGAGTCCGGATCTTCAGTGCAGAAATTATCTACCATTTATTTGATGCTTTCACAAAATACAGACAGGATTACAAAAAACAAAAGCAAGAAGAATTCAAGTAAGTTCATGACAGCTAAATATATACTGAAAGATATTACGTAATCATTAGTTTTTTTCTTTCATATAATCTAGATTTTTATGATGGCTTCCATCATGAAGGCTTTGTTCCTTTTTTTAAGGGCTATGACTCAGAAATTGTTTACTGCAAAATATGTCCATATTCTTTTACCAGGGTACTTATTGTCTTGAATATGTGCATATGAACTTTCAACTAAGAGAGATTTTTGTAAGCTTGATCCTTTGCCATTTTGTTCTCCCATGATTTTTTTTAATGTCTGAATTTTCCTTTTTAGGCATATAGCAGTTTTTCCTTCAAAACTGCGAATTATTCCTCAGTTCATTTTTAATTCTCGTGATCCAATTGTAATAGGAGTTGCAGTAGAAGCTGGCCTTCTGAAGCAAGGCACCCCAATATGTGTTCCTTCAAAAAATGTGAGTTTAGACAAGTTTCACATCTTAATGCATTTGTTTAACACCAAAAGAACACTATGAATTTCAATTTCTTTGTTTATCAACCTGTCTACATGACTTTTAGTTTGTGTTTGTGGAAACATGCCTAATTAAATACCAGGACAATTGAATGCGAATTAATGGCCAATTATTTAATACCATCAGAGATCAAGAAAGCAAACCTTTGCCTTGGGCACCTTGTTTAATGGGTAGTGCCTCTTGTGAGGTTAACCCTTTTGCTGTTATCCTGTCTGCTGTGGAAACTAATAACAATTTGTCCTTTTTTCAGTTTATCGATATTGGAATTGTTACTAGTATAGAAGTGAATCATAAACAAGTTGATGTTGCCAGGAAAGGTCAAGAGGTCTGTGTTAAAATAGAACCTATACCTGGAGAATCTCCAAAAATGTATGGGCGGCACTTTGAAGCTACAGACTTCCTTGTCAGTAAGGTATGTTTGTTTTGCATGCCTTTATTTCTTGAAGTTGTTTTTTTTTCCCCACTGAAGTTGTTCCTTTAATTGTTGCAGTGCAGGAAGGTTTCTTTAAAAGACCCAAAGGGATGGATAAACCTAACTTTTGCTGTTTGTACAGCATTAATAGGAGGTGAAGTACTCAATTCCAGATGATTTCTGCACTTATTCTGCACAAATGTGTATGTGAATGCACTTAATTGTTCAATGAGGAGACAACAATGGTATCCTACATCCATTTGGGAAACTTAAGCTTCAATAGCAGCTGCCAGGCTGTAAAATAATCCAGTTTACTGCTATACCTATTTTCCTTTGCTTGTTCTTCCTTTCACTGGTAACAGCTCCTTGTTATTGTGCACTACGGAAAAAAAATTTTGGCTAAGAAATTGGACTTGATATTGTCTGCCTTTGTGGTCGCCACATGTTCAGCTGGTTGCCCATTTTAAAAAGCAGTTAAGGTTTGCTGGAAGTATGCAGAACAGCCTGATCATAGTTGCATTGATGATTTGATGCCAGTGTTGCCATGTTAGTGATCACTTTTCCAACTACAGTCCTCTAGTAAATTCACATCGTTGAACATCGTCTAATCAGCGAAAAGAACTCCACCACCCTGTTAGTACAATTTAAGAGGATCATCAACTGCTGATGGTTTAGTGGCTGGTTTATTTCTCTGGCTGTTACTAGTCCTATGTGCCTTTGCTGCTTTCATAATCAAGTTTCAAAAGTCTACAAGGATTTCTGTGGCAGATACTGAAGTATTTTGCTGACTTCAAGACAGGTGGCACAGCGAGTAGAGCTGCTGTCTCTCAGTGCTGGAGGCACTGACCTTGTGTGGAATTTGTACGTTCTCCTGGTAGGTTAATTGGCCACTGTAAATTGCCACTAGTGTATAGGTGAATGTGTAGAATCTGGGGGGAGTTGAGAATGTGGGGAGAATTTTTTAAAGATGGGATTAATATAGGATTAGTGCAATTGGATTATTGATTGTCAGTGTGGACTCAATGGGTCAAAGGACCTGTTTCCCTGCTGTGTATCTCTTTGACTTCTGTACAAATCTGATACATCTAGATCTGGGTGCATTAGCAGGTCTTCCTCTTGGAATTGAGTTTGACTAAGACAATGAGCGAAGAATACTCAAAGTATAATACATTGCTAGAAGGTGGAGGAGGAAGAAAAGGACACTCACCAGAAGACCATATTCATTTGGGGAGCAATTTGTGAGCCTGAATCTCAGTGATGATGAATGTTGGAGATAGCTCTGCTTCAAGGATATCGGCACAGAAATCTGCCATCTGTTATAGCCACAACTCTTACCTTGGAGTCAGGGTTGTTGCAAATAGCTCAAAGGTGACCACAGCTATGCATTTTTTTTAATGCATCTGATACTTTCCAGGTTGGTCGTGGAAATATTAGTATTAGCTCTCTGTTTACAGTTCTCTGTTGCTTAAAGCAGTTCATTCAGATGTTCTATTCACCGAGAGGTGCTTGATTTCATTCTTTGCAGAGTCAAGAGACGGTGTACATGAGTTGTCAAGATTTTTTAGACTTCTGTGATGCAAAGTGACATTGACTGCACACAGCTTTACAGGTGGTGCATACTAACTCTAGCATGACCAAAACCGTAAGGGGGAAGAAAAAGCAGAGTTAATGGGCATGTGAGAGAGAGTTGCCAGGCCATGGGAAATGGGACTGACGGTATTGCTCGGTTGGCAGGCAACCTGAATGTGATGGGTTGAATGGCCTCTTGTGTCATGATAAGTAAGGAAGGAATTGCAATTCCTCATTATCTAGCTTGTGTGATGCTGGGCAGCAGATCACGTAGCCCAGTGCACTTGCTTCCTGGCCAATCCTTTAATTGGGCAATGTCTGTTATGTCCGCAGTATTGCAGCCACCATAGCAAACTAGAGGGTAACTACTAGGTAGCAATATCTATCTACTGTCATGGTTTATGATCCCTGTTTTTAATCCATAAATTCATGCACAACTTGGATACAAGGAGAATCATTCTACCACAAGAAGTGTTAGAGGTGGATTGCTTTGGAGGAACTGTGATGATATGCTACAAGCTGCAGGGAGAGATCTTTGAAGGGATCACTCTTCCTTTTGGATGAGAGATATGCAGGAGGATGAAAGGAGCTGACAGTCTAGACTGCCTCTTTTTATCCCAGGGTCTGCATGAAGAATCACCAAATTCATTACCAGTGATCTTAAGTCTAATTCATCTGCCAGATCATGTTACTGTTCTCTTGGCCTCTGTTGTAGCATCTTGAATATAATATTAAGCTAATTGCCCTTATCCATTTCTTTGGTGCTTCCTTCCATGTGTCTTTGCCTGTCCTCTGCTCCTGCAGAATGCTATCCTACTACAGCATGGATACTGGTGGAAGGCTGCTGATTTTCACTGAAGGAAGAGGATGACCTGAAGCACCTCTGGGCCTACTCTAGGCAAGGGCAGGAAATGAATTATCCTGATGGTGGACAGCAGATTTGGGAGTCCTTATTAAGTCCTAATGCAATGTACTGGTACTTAGAGGGTGAATCCTGAGGCACCTTTCAACACTTGTAACCACAGTATTGATGGCAGCAATCTGAGCTTGCATGACATTAATCTGAGCTGTACTGCAGAGTGTAACAGTATTTATGGAAAAGGGTATATCTGTTCTTGTGTGCCTGTTATCGGATGCTGTACATAGGTGTATTTATAAAGTTGGCCATCAATTTCATCTGAGAAAGGATGAGTTCCCAAATTTTGTGCAAGATCCTGTGCTCCAAGGGTGCTGAACTCCATGCTTCCTGAGACTGGATTCCAGCAGAAATTTGGACATTCCTCAATGGTGACAAGCTTGATATTTGTCACTGCCCATTTAAAAGGTTTATTTCCTCCACCAATTTTGGAAAACAATAGGAGTATATCCTAGCTGCTTGAGTTTTGGGGTTAGTGAAGGAAAGTGGCACCAAGGTTAAAAAAAAGCAGCCATGATCTTATTAGTAGTGAAAGGACTCAGGATTGAATGGCCTCCTCCTGCTTCTATTGCCAATGCTCTTGAACATTGTAATTCAACAGCTCATCCTTCCATAGAAACTACAAAAACAAGTACAGAAAGCAAAGAAATTAAGCACTTTAGGTTGGAGACTAAAACCTGGAATCAATGTTTTCCCTAGAGAATTAGTAAGGAGAAAATATAGTGTGAATGCATTAAGGAAAACTACTCCCATTTGAATTTGACATAGGAAACATAACTGTGCTATGGCTGTTTTCTTCAACATAGATTCATACAAAGCATTGTCTATATAAAAAGAAAAAATTAATGGGCACAAAATGCTTTTGTCTGCATTGGCTTTAAGTAGTGTGGAACAATTAATATTTCACAAGCACTTGTTAGTAATTGTAGAATATGCCTGTGGGCGAAATGTACCACAACTTGGACTTGAAAAGTTCATCTGTAAGAAATAACTTCACTATTAAATTTGTAAATCAGAACAATTGTATGGCTATCTGCATCCCTGACCATATTCTATATCTTCACTGACTTCTTGGATTTGCCCTTAACTCTTTTCTGGCTCTCCTGAATTCACTGTATCTAGTTACTGTGTTTCATCAGTACACTCCTGTGCTGGTCCGCTGTTAAATCCTGTTCACAGATAACAAATCAATAGAATCACACTTTTATTGTGCCCAAACTGGTACTCTGTTCCCATTGCAGGTCCTGGATCCATTTATTTTCCTGTATTGATTCTGAACCTAAACTGGAAAAAAGACCTGTTTGGTCTTTTGGATTTTTCAGATATCATTTAATCCTTAATTAAATACTTCCACTTTTCAATGTGTTCACATCTATTCTATTCTCTTTTGATGGTAATGAACAAAATATCACCAAAGAAATTAAGAAACTAATTCAGTGACTGCATTAGTTAATGTTAGTTTGATTTTATGCTGATAAAATAGGAATTATATTTTATAATTGGCCCTGTGAAATGTATGTTCAAATTACATATTCTGTATATTCTATTCTAGAATGTTATTTATTATGTAATTAAACTTTAGCTAAGTATTATAGAAAATTAATTGTTATCACTGTGTTCAGTTGATATGAAGATGTTATCATTGAGATTAGTAGAATTCTTGGATATTGCTTAAGGGCAATTCATTTTTTCAAGACAATCTTCTAGCCTTGGGTTAGGATATATTTGAAATATGGTGCAGTTTTAAAAATATTATGTTTAATACTAGATATTGAAGCTAACATTAAGACAGAAAAAGCTGAAAAATGACCAAAATGTAGTTGAATCAGGACAAATAACTCTAACTTTTGTAGTGTCTCTATGTAGAAAAAAATACTGATATTTTAATAAACTAGATAAATACACAAATAGGAATTGGCTGTAGAATTAAATAGCAATTAGAAGTGCTGGAGGTTGTTCCAAGAAATTAAATGCTGTGTAAAACCATGGTTTTAACTTGAATCTGAATTTAGATCTCCTTTCCAATGGGGTAAAGAAGAGTAGTTGTAATTATAACACATTCTTCTAGCATTAATAGATAAATGCAATTATACTTTGTGTCTAAAAATGATAAACATCCTAGTGATTAACTTGTGTAAAACAGGCTATAGGCAATCATTTTTTCACTTCCTAATTTAATTAAACGAACCCCAAGCCAGGATTCTGGAAAACATAGTAAGTTCAATCAGCATCTAAAAGCATCAATGTTTTAGATTGTGACATTTCATGAGAGCTGTTGTACATCACTTTTATACCTAATACAAATGAATTGAGGGAAACTGACTCTGTGGATCCAATCCATCTTAAACCCAGCCCTTGATCCTGTCAGCAGCAAAATCCATAAAAATGAGTTTGGAATTCTACTATCATGTAAAATTTAAAAATAGCTATCTGGTTTTGTGCTTTTGCTTTCTGTAGTACTACAAGTGATAGCAGATTTGTGTACATTAAACAGATGTCAAATGTAGATGGTGAAAGAAAACTCTACTGATGAAACCCCTAAAATTGAGTGCAAATATAGAGGCCCCAATACACAGCCTTTTTGACTAGTAATTTTGGATATAGAGAATTTTTCTCTGAAACAAAATGAAACAGGAGGGAAGAACAATCGATGAAAGGCTACAGAAGTGTTGATCATTCTTAGAAGCTCAAAATCATTTTTGTCCAGAGTTTATTTTGCATCTTTTGTAGCTTTTTTGTCTATTGAATTGTAATATTTTGTATTACAGATCAGCCGACAATCCATTGATGCCTTGAAAGATTGGTTCAGAGATGAGATGCAGAAGTCTGATTGGCAGCTCATCATGGAACTGAAGAAAGTATTTGAAATTATCTAACCAATGCAGTTTGTTTTCATTTCAAAACTTCAGCAAAGGGAGGACTGAGTGCGATTTAAGGTCTGTGCTTAAACAAGACTTTAATAATAAGCCACGCTGGAGTGCTGAGAGCCAGAATCCAGAGTAAAAAGTGGTTATAGCTAGTAAACGTTTTCCATGACAAACCAAAACACTTGCACTGGTTTGACAGTGATCAGTTTTACATATTCCTACAATTCTCAACGTGCCTGGTTATTTTTCCTGCCCCTCCCTTATCTTCAGTACCAGTTGCTATTTTTAAATCTTCCCCTTCATTACATGGAACTTGAAAGTAGTGCTCCCCAATCATTTTAACTGTGTGAAATAATGAATAAAGTGTTTAAATCCTGTGAGCTACAGTGCAGAAGCAGTGTACAGCCTTTTTGACAAGTAATTTTGGATATAGGGAATTTTTCTCTGATCCAGGAACTCCTTTTCTCAGTCACTTCATTATGCATACTCTGCTTTTGTGCCTATGAACTTTTATAGAGAATTAGGTGATAAGAGAATTCCACCTGCATTGTGGAAAACAATATAGAGCAGCCTTTTATTGTTTGTACAGTTGATGGTTATGTGACCCAGACTGTAAACTTTCAAAGCTGAAATCACAAATAAAGCTGAAGATGATGACATTTGTATTTCTGATAATGTATTATTCTAAAACCAAATATAATTGATAGGTGGAGGATAATTCTTGACAAAATAAGTGAAGTCCTTAATGGCTCACCAAAGATTTGCACGTTTAAAAGAACTACAGTGCTTCAAAGGATAGCAAAATAATGGCTGGATGTGTTGCTCTTTGAAAGGTTTCATTGCACCAAACCCCACCGCACACCATATTCCATCTTCCAGGAAAGACATTAATTCCTTTATGGTTCTTTGAACATTAGCCATCCTCCGGTACTTCTCCCAGTAGCCATTCTTTTTGTTTGAGCACTATGTATTCTGTTTTTTGATTAGGGTCACAGTGGAGTGCAATTCTACCTCAGAATCAGATTTATTACCAATGACATATGATGTGAAATTTGTTTTGCAGCAGCAGTACAGTACAAAGACACAAGAATCTATAAATTACAAAAATAGTGCAAAAAACAAGGAATGAGGTGTTCATGGATCGTTCTGAAATCTGATGGCGGAGGGGAAGAAGCTGTTCCTGAATCGTTGAGTTTGGGTCTTCAGGCTCCTGTACCACCACCTTGATGGTAGTGACGAGAAGAGAGTATGTCCTGGATGATGAGGATCCTTAATGATGGATGCCGCCACCTTAAGGCACTGCCTCTTGATGTCCTCGATGGTGGGGAGGGTTGTGCCTGTGATGTGCATTGGAGTCTCCATACCAGGCTGTGATGCAACCGGTCAGAATACTCTCCACTGTACATCTATAGAGACTTGCAAGAGTCTTTGGTGACATACCAAATCTTCTCAAACTAATGAAGTAGAGCTGCTGGCATGCCACCTTTGTGATTGCATCAATGTGTTGGGCCCAAGATAGATCCTCTGAGATGTTGATGTCTAGAAACTTGAAGCTGCTCACCCTTTCCACTGCTGACCACTCAATGAGGACTGGTGTGTGCTCTTCCGACTTCCCCTTCCTCAGGTCCACAATCAATTCCTTGGTCTTGTTTATGTTGAGTGCAAGGTTGTTGCAACAGCAACCAGTTGATCTATCTCACTTCTGTACACTGTCTCATCACCATCTGAGATTCTACCAACAACAGTGGTGTCACCAGCAAATTTATAGATAGCATTTGAGCTGTGCTTAGCCACACAATTGTGTGTAGAGAGAGTAGAGCGGTAGGCTAAGCACGCATCCTTGAAGTGCATCTTTGTTGATAATCAGCAAGGAGGAGATATTATTACCAATCCACACTATATCCCTATAAGGAAGTCAAGGATCCAGTTGCAGAGGGAAGTACAGAGGCCTAGATTTTGAAGCTTGGTTATTAGTACTGAGGGAATGATGTTGTTGAATGCTGAGCTGTAATTGATAAACAGTGAGATTACATCTGCTGTAGGCATGTTGTGGTATGCTAGTTGCAGCAGGTCCAGGTCCTTGCTCAGGCAGGAGTTAGTTCTAGCTGTAACCACCCTCTTGAAGCACTTTAACACAGTAGATATGAGTGCTACAGGTGATGGTCATTGAGGCAACTCCCCCTGCTCTTGGGCACTGGAATGATTGCTGCCCTTTTGAAGCAGGTGGAAACCTCGGACTGCAGCGGTGAGAGGTTGAAGATGTCCTTGAATACTGCAGCCAGTTGGTCAGCACAGGTTTTCAGTACCCAACCAGGTACTGTTGGGGCCTGATGCCTTACAAGGGTTCACCCTCTTGAAGGATGTTGTGATTCTGAAAATGAGACATCCGGATATAGATTCCATTTGCCATTATTATGACTTGCAATCCCACGTCTTTAAATTTCTCCTTGTGCTTTATCAAGTTTGAATAATGCTTTGTGTACATTTGTCTCCTTTGTTCTCATGATGTTAGGCTCATTTATTTTAAAAAAACAAGAAAAATGAGTTACCCAAAGCTCTCACTGTTGTAACATTTTCATGATCCTGGATTTTGTGATGAATTGGTATAAAATGATAAGCAGTTTGACATTTGGAACATAAATTAAAATGGAATTACTGTGCTGATTTTAATTTCTAATTGAGAAAAGGTTGCCTGTAATTTCTGTTATTTTATGACTCTGCTACCTTTTGCTGTTCCATTTTAATTTCTCCCCTGCTTTCTATTCTCGATTCTTCTATTTATTTCTATCCAAAGATTTTATTTTTAATTCTGATTTGTAGACTGAAGAATTTTGAAATTCAGTAGAGGTCTATGGCATGTTATGGTCAGTATTTCTTTATGGTGGGAACAGCATTTTTTTCTATTTTGAAAATTTAGAAGCTTAAACTAGTTTAGTGCCTTGCAGGTGTAATTGAGTAGTAGTAGTCTAATCCCGTTGACATGCAATATGGTTTAATCTAACATAGTGCTTTAGATTTCAATTATTTATCCCCCATTTAACATCACTAAAACAACGTACTTTGCCATTATCACATTCATGTTTGTGAGCATGCCCTGTGCAAGTTGGCTGTTGCTTCCTAGCTTTACAACAGTGACTTGGCTTCAAATGTACATCAAGTGCTTTGGAATGTGTCTCTGCAAAGTAAGTGGCTATATTATTTCTGCTTTTCATTTATCTTTTACTTCAATTTTTGATTTTTTTTTCTCATGATTTATTTCCATTCCACCAAACAAGGATGCTGCCTGGATTGGGGAGCATGCCTTGTGAAAACAGGTTGAGAGAACTTGTCCTTTTCTCCTTGGAGCAACAGAGGAGGACCTGATAGAGGTGTATAAGATGAGAGGCATTGATCGTGTGGATAGTCAGAGGCTTTTTCCCAGGGCTGAAATGGTTGCCACAAGAGGACATAGGTCTAAGGTGCTGGGGAGTAGGTACAGAGGATATGTCAGGGGTAAGTTTTTTTTACTCAGAGTGGTGAGTGCGTGGAATGGGCTGCTGGCAACGGTGGTGGAGGCAGATATGATAGGGTCTTTTCAGAGACTTTTGGATAGGTACATGGAGCTTAGAAAAATAGAGGGCTATGGATAAGCCTACTAATTTCTAAGGTAGGGACAATGTTCGGCACAGCTTTGTGGGCCGAAGGCCCTGAATTGTGCTGTAGGTTTTCTAAGTTCTATATTCAAACTGCCAGTTTTTATTTATCTTTGAGAGCATTTGTGTTCCTTGCTCTTAAAGCATGTGGGTGCTGATGGTGATGAATTATCTTAGTACATGTTTAGTATGTTGTGTGACTGAAACACTGGTAACATGTTATTGCACCCTCTGTCAGTGTGCAGGCTCGTCTGCATCCTCAATGTGGTCTTCCACAAATCAGTGTAGGTTGAGCTGGAGGTGTAGACTACCTTCTATGAACACGACAATGGTGGATGGCCACACTGATCTCTGCCTTCTGCCTCTCCTTCCTGCAGTCCTGCACCGGGGACAGAGCCCTCCTGGCCTTCATAGTCTGCTGAGTATTACTGTTCACTTATTTGGAAGTTATGACTTGCAACTGCTATAGTAGATAGGGTTAGGCATCCTCTTGGAATTGAGGATGGCTTGCTTCCACTTTGGTTTTATGGATTCTGAGGGTTCCAATGTGTGAATCACAGATGGGGAAAGAGGGAGCAGATGGTAGATAGTTTGGAATGTGTTATGCTCCTTTTTATGCAGAGCTTCTGTGTGGTCCCAATGCATGGTTCTCAAAACTCAAGGTTCTCAATACATGCCTGAACATTTTTTCCCACTTTAGTCATAGGCCAGAGGTTCCCATGAATTGGGGATATTGAAGGCTTCGAGTACATTCTTGAATCGTGTCTCTGCCTGGCAATCTCCTCCCACAACAGAGCTTGGAAATAGAGTGCCTGTTTCAGGAGTGAGAGGTTGGGCTTGCTATAGCTGATCGAGTACTCAGTGTCTCAATTTTGGGGACAGAATTCAGACTTGGATCATTTAACCTTCCAGTAGATTTGATGTTACGGAGAGGATGGTGGTGATATTTCAGTGCCTTGATGTCCCTTCTGTAGGTAACCTGGGTTTCAGAAGCATTTAAGAAAGCAGGCATCACTGTTGTACAGTAGATCAAGTTTTGTATCAGATCTGGTGTCTTGATCTGCAACTGCCCTTTTCCTAAATCAACCAAAGGCTGTGCTGGCACATTTGAAGCAGTGGCCTTTGCAGAGAGGTGGCTTCTAAGATATGGAAAGTGGTCCATGGTTTCCAGGGTCTTGCTGTGAACCATTATTTTTCAGTGTGGTGCAACAGGGGCAGATTGGTAGAGGAGCTTGGTCTTGCAGCTGTTGTGTAATCTGCAGTGTCTTGTGCTCTATGATGTCTTGGAGCTTGGCCTTCACTATTGAGGTTCAGGTGACCTTGTTACTGAAATGTAGTTGGTATAAGTTGAACAGTTTCCCATTAGTTCTTAAGTTGGGCCCCACAGGAAGTTTGTTGGTGAGGTGCAACATTGCAGCGAAAAAGATTGAGGAAGGTCTTGGGGCAATGACACTGTCTTCCTTAACATGGTCTTCATTGAGATTAGTTCTGTTTACATGCAAACAGTAAAAAGCACGTTTTTCATATTGTCAATAAACAGATGAATAATAGCTAGGACCCCTGGGAGAGCAGACAGGGTTTGACTTCTCAGCTGAGATTTGTGCTTTGGTCCCTGGCACAAACTTTGAACCTGGAAAAGTGGTACCAGCTGAGCCATGGCTGGCACTAATTATGGCTGCATGTCATGACAGCTGCCTAGTGTTCCTACTCACTGTAAACCACCTTTGCTAGAAAAGTGTATATGTAAATTGAGCAGGCCTGGCTCACAAATTGATCAATGTACACAACACCAGGAGTGAGTGGAGTTTTTAAAAAGAAAAATGTGCAAGTTTTCAATTTTAGTTTTTCAAACCTGCTAATTATTTACTGCTTCATTTGTACTTGTTCAGTGTTGGTGTGCAATTATTACAGCAGCTAAATTATATGTACTTATCATAAGAAACATGCAAAATGTTCCCCAATCCCAAGCTGCAAGACTTATACAAAAGCAATTGCATTGACCACAAATATTACATCAAAAGTTTTGGTGACAATATACAATGTCTTCTGTTTTAAAAAAAATTAGATGGGAGTAGACCAAATGTTATGAATTCACGACAAACTTTTTTATTAAATAGAAGTAAACCACTAAAAAACAAACTTATAAACAACAATTTTGTAAACACAATGTATTCTACATACATGATACTTTATACAACACAATTATTTACATGCAACTCCAACAAGAATTTGGCACAATATTTGCCAAGGGGAAAAAAAAAACTACAAAATGTTTCTTCAATATCAGAAATGTTTCATAAAAACACAATGCGTTTCTACCATGCAAATTTTAAGAGCTTCACAAAGGTTTTATGGCACAAGATGAGAGCTCCAGGCTCCAATGTTTTACAGGTTTTAAAAAATCACTAGCAGTGTCTTTTCATGTAAATTTTAACATGCTTCCATAGATTTGTTGCATTACAACCTGAACATTGTCAAGAATGAAGTCAAAAGCCATGTTCCAAAGGGAGTCTGCAGATTGTTGGATTAGCCTGTTAGGGAACAATAAATATAGAAAGTATAATTTTCCTTGCATTATTGTGGTAAAGTGGCTTAAAATAACAATTATGCAGCAGCCAGGAGCAAAAATACATAAGTAACTGCATCAAATTATAAATGACAAAAAAAATCAAGCAAAAATATAAAAACTAAAACAGTGAAATTCTGATCTGAAAAAATATTAATGATTGTTGTAAACCTACATTCAAAATATTAACTCCTTTTTAATTTGTCTATAGGCTTCTTGGTGTGTTGCAGGCATTGAATATTTAATGCAATTCACGATTTTCTACCAAAACCACATTTGTATAGATTTGTTCCCCCACCTCCCCACTTAGAGAATTATAGGTACTGGCAATTAATTTGGAGACAAAAGGGCAGAGCTAGTCAATGCAGCATATGAAACTATGCAAGACCGAGCTCTACTGGCAAGTAGCAATTTCTACTTCCACTTATGAATTATTTTATACATCAATGATGGGTAGTAAATAATAGTTGCATTGGTGTCATGACAGGTTTGAAGATCAGCCAAAGTTGCAATACCAGTGATTACTGTGGACACCTACCTCGCAGTTTGGGTAGATATGCAAATAAGTTCATTTTCTCAACATTAGTACAAAACTGTGGCAGATTTTACCCATGTTTATTTTGTGTACAATAAAAGTTGTTTCAGACTATTAAGAAACCATGAAGCTCCAAGCTTCATCACAGAGTACGAGCAAGGTTTTAAATTATAAGAATGAAAATGAGAGATCAGGAGTTAAGATATTTAATTTGTAATAGTTTAGAATTCAAAAGGAATGAGAAACTCAGGAGTACCAATTACAGGCAAGAGAAGAACTATACAGGATTTTCCTTGCATATCAAGTGCTAAAGTTCAGCAGCCTTCCCAGATATGTGAGCAGAATTCAAAGACTTGGCCCTTAAAGTGAACAGAGGAAGCAAGGGGGAAAATATCTTTGGTATGGAAAAAGAAAACCAAGGTCACTGAAGTTTTAACAATTTGCTTCCATTTGAAGTCAAAGGTGGGAGAGGCCAAAAATATTGATAGAAAAGAACAAAAGGATGGAGTCACCAAAGGTAAAAGGTGGTAGTTGTTGGTTAAATATGAGGAAATAGCATTCCTACAGTACAGAAACAGAACTCCATTGCTCCAAAGGGTAAGGATGGTGTCATAATCTGATTTAGGCTTTGACTGAGGACAAAATACTTGTGTGTGTCAAGGGCATTTTCTTTGAAGAGTATTTGAGATGTTTAGTGTGGAATTGTCACACAACAGGGATAGGTGAGAAGAGGTCATCATTAATGGAGGAATCATGGAATGTACCATTAATAAAGCAATTTGTAAGTTAAAGATTGCTTTGGTGGGGAGCTGGAAAATGGCAACTTTATCTAGAAATGCATCTCAAATGATTTGGAGAATGCCAAGGCACCTTTTCAGAAACTGGTTGATTGGCAAAATATAAACTTCAATTCACCAATATAGATCCTCATGAACGTTTTCAACCCTCAGTGAATCCCAACTAAAGATATTCTTCTACTTCTGGTTCTTCTAGTGCCTTTCTATCATAGATCAAAAGTCAGCAAACTCTAACCTAATACTAATTTCAATGGGGTGGGTGGGGGGGGGGGGGCAGTACTATGATAATTAGCTGTTTATTTTGGTAAAAGTCCCTCTGAGGCAGCACAACAGTGGCAGCAAAATTATCATGTGGCATATATAATGGCAGGAGTCACTTACGCAAATTTCCTGGAATTTCTGCAAAATGATAATAATGGTGTAGCTGTAGATGCACCATTACTATGGCGCAAGCTTTCAGTAAATGCAAGCCCATTGAAGATTAATGGCGTACGACAAGAGTAAGTTTGAAGGCACTACCTTGAGAATAACAAATGTAATACAGTCAGCACCATAAAATTGGACAGAACTTGCAATAATAAATGTTTATGTTGGTCATAGTAAGGAAACAAAAAGGGGAAGTTTCTTCACTCTAATCATTGTGATTTAGACCACAGAAAAATGAGTTGAAGAAATCTACTTTCTCCTTAAAGGAGTCAGCAGATGTAACAATGATGAGAGAACAGTAGCAAAGAGGATTTGCAGAAGTCAGATATGCAAAGGAACCAGAATAGCCAACTGCTGAAAACATTGCAAGACAGCAGTAAAAATACTTCTAAAGCAAAGTTACATTTAGAACTATTTTTCGTGGATTTACAACTGTACGTAAGGTAATGCAGTCTGATCATGGTGCTATGTCCAATATAAAGTATATAAAACAGAACAGACTAGCAACAGTACTGAACCAAGAAGCACTATTAAATCTATTCAAATAGAATATAAATTACTTCAGTGGCACTGATACAATGATCAGGCAAATATGACTGATTATTGGACTGGGAAAAAATACTATAACAAGTCAACTGTTAATCAAAATTTTATATGATGTGGAATATCCTAGAAGATACAGATGAAAGAAGGCAGAAGAGTCTAAAGGTGAGGAGATAAATCCAAGTAAAGAATTGGAATTGAATGCAAGGAAAAGATCTATTCAGGTGAATTACTGAAATGATTAAGGAGATAGATCAATAATTTATCAAAACAAAAGACTGAATTTTATTCAACAATGATCACTGCCAACAGTTACCACAGAAGTTATTAGGAAAGGTAATCTCAGCAGACAAAGTGTTGATTTATCTTAACAAAAATGTTAGTTGTTATGGAGCACCATCAAAAAATAGAACAATTTAGATTTACTATGTTATTTTAGATGGGTATGGCACAATGGGATTTTTAAACAGATGGCATGAATGTTGCGTAGTGTAAAGGGGGGCATAGTTTTAGCTTGAAATAAAGCCTTGCTGTGTATGACAGATGACAATTTAAATGTTTTAGTCCAAACTACAGGAAAGCATCTAGTGCCACAAAAGAGTATTTGTGAATAAACTCCCAGATGTACCATCTCAACAGAGAAAAGAGTTGTTCATTATAAAAAATATTGGGAATTCTATACAAGGGCAACAACAAATTTGTTATTAGTAGATCAGAAATGTCAAGAACATCTTTAAAAGTGTGATGGTGTAACATAGCTGGTTAGCAAAGTGGATTTTTAAACCGTGGACCTGCACTTGAATACTGCCCATGGTGGTGAGAAAAAAACTCAATTTTTTTTGGCTGTGTTCAAAGTGAAATAAGGTTTGTCATTGAGACCAATTTTTGTTTTTATTTAACAAAACTGAAATTATGAAATCGTTCACTGCAACTAGAATATTGCTTCCCTGGCACTAATACAATGATCAAGAGCATAAAATCATCAATTGGTTTGGAATAAATTTTTACAATATTGACATGACTGATCTCTCCTACAATATTATGGACTACTGCACATCAGCTTTCAAAATTGTAGAAGACCCATTTGTTCCTAACTTGTGTTGTTACTCAGAGATCACAGGATTATTACTTTGGGAAAATGGGAAAATTTCAGTATAGGGTCAAGGATCCACATGGCCAATTCATGCTCCTTCCTTTTTTTCCTTATGTTGCAATGGGCTTTTCTGAGGTTGAGCCCTATCTATTTTCTTGAAGGCATCAGAAGTTTGAATCTGTATCTAACTTTAATTGACAAATACGAGTCAAAGAGTGCCCAAATTGGGAAAAGCCCCTCCTGTGCTAATCTTCCAATCTCTATAGCACAAACCAGAAATAAAGAACTGCGTGAGGAACCTGAATCATTAAACTTTTGTGACCGACAATCCTGTGGTGCATCAAGGATAAGAACAAGAAAAAAAGGGGTTCATAATTTAAGAAAAATAATTTTACATTAGAACAAATTTAATTTCACATAGCCAGAAGCAATTCCACTCTGGGGACATCATGATTTATGAAATCTGAATTTACATCCCCACAAACAACAGAGTCAAAATGTATGCAACTGTTATGGCAACATACAAAAATCATGAACCAAACTCTGGCTGATTATAAAATAGTTTACAGTTCAGCAAATAAATACAATTCATGTATAAGCAGATCATAATTTTAATAAGTATACTTGAGCTGGATATTATAGTAAACACATCTTGACAGATAAATATATTACCTTTTCATGTACTTAATAACGAGGTCCAACTTTTCCAGATCTTTTTCTTCAATGAGATCAGTGCAATACTTAACAACCTGCAGAATGTCCTCTTCCACTGGTTCTATACAAAAAAACAGAGAAATTAGAGCGTTAACAGAAATCCATGTTCAAATACATTTTGTTTGTCAAGGGCAATGCACTCTTTGTATCATCTTTCTCTCTAAAATACTAATTACCATGTCCAAGTCACGTATTAATTTTCTGAAACCACTGTGGCTGCTACTTGAAACAAATTTAACAAAATGAATAGCCTGCACTACTTCTCCCATCTTAACATCTAAATAATGCTACTGCAACTGTGCATCTAAATGCTGTGCCATGTAGTGATGAACTTCATTCATCCCCAGTCTTTATCAGTACACTGCCAAACTGTAGTCAACCACGTTCTGAGTTGTGGGGTAAACTCTGTGGAAGAGGAATGACTGCACAGCATTATATATTGAATAGAAATGGGTTCATCTTAATTTTATTAAACCAGGAGTTTCCTGCATCATCAGACCAACTGATATTGTATACTGAGCTCTCAAGTGCAGAGGAGCTACAAAAAAACTTTCAAAACGCACATCAGTGAGGCACTTTGAGTATGAGAGACATCCATTAATCCCACTGCCCGGAAGCTAGTCCACAGCCCTCTATGCTCATGCGATTCAAGTGTTCATCGAGACATTTCTTAAATGTTGTAATGACCCATTGTCAACCACTCTCACAGACAGTGCATTCCAGGTACTTACCACTCTCTGGTTAAGGATCCCTCATATCCCCTCCAATTCTCTTCCCCCTTACTCTAAACCCATGTCCTTTATTTTTTATCTACCGTTAATATGAAGAAAAATTTCTGCCATCTACCCTATCTATACCTCTCATAATTTTATATATTTCAATCATATCCCTTCTTAACCTCTTCCACTCTGGGGAGAACAGTCCTAGCTTTTCCAGTCACGTCTCATAACTGAACTGCTCCATCCCATGCAACATCCTAGTGAATCTCTTCTGCATCCTCTTTAGCGCAATCACATCCTTCCTATACTTTGGTGACCAGAACTGCACGCAGTACTCCAGTTGAGGTCTGAACGAGGTTTTATAAAGTTGGAGCATAACTCCCTATTTCTGTATTCAATGAAGGCCAGTATCCTATCTGCCTTCCTAACCATATTGTTTACCTTTATTGCCACCTTCACGGTTTTATGATCTTGTACTCCAACATCCCTCCATTCATCAATACTTCCCAAGACCCCACCATTCACGGTGAATGTCCTAGCCTCATTAATTCCACCAAAATGTATCACCTCACATTTGTTTGGATTAAACTCTGCCATTTTTCAGCCCATTTCACCAACCCATCAATATCCCTTTGCAGCCAAAGACTACCTTCCACTATTAACAACTCCGCCAATCTTTGTGCCATCCACACACTTACTGATCCTGCCTCCCAGATCCACATCCAAGTCATTCATGCATATTACAAACAACAAAGTTCCCAGCACTGATCCTTGTGGGATACCACTAGTCACAGGCATCCAATCATAAAAACAACCCTCTACCATCATCCTCTGTCTCCTAATACCAAGCCAATTTGGATCCAGTTTGCCAACTTGCCCTGGATCCCATTTCTTTGACAAGGTCCCACATGGGAAACTGATTCAAAGGCTTTACTGAAGTCCATGTAAATCACATCGATTTCCCTGCCCTCATCGATATATCTGCCCTATATCTCATGATATATCTCATCTCATGATATATCTCTTCAAAGAATTCAATCAAATTGGTCAGACAGGATCTGCCCTTAACAAAGTTGTGTTGGCTACCTGTGATTAGTCCCTGCTTTTCCAAGTGATCATTAATCCTCTCCCTCAGATTTTGTTTTACAGTATCTTTCCTACCACTGATGTTAGGCTCACAGGTCTAAATTTACCAGGCCTTTCCCTGCTGCCTTTCTTGAAAAGGAGGATCACGTCTGCTGTCCTCTAGTCATCTGGTACCTCATATGTCTCCAGCGAACATTTTAAAATCTTAGCCAGAGTCCCAGCAAACTCTTCCCTTGCCTCCAGCAGCAGACCGGGATAAATCCCATCCGATCCTGGGGATTTATCCACCTTTAAGCCTGCCAAGGCATAAAGTACCTCCTCTTTATTTATGGAGGCCTGCCCGAGACTTACAACAACCCCTTCACTGAATTGTCCAACTACAAAGTCTGTTTCTTTTGAGAATACCGATGAAAAGTATTCATTTCAGACCTCATACCTTCTGGCTTCAGCACAGATCGCCCCTGTTGTCCCTAATGGGCCCTACTTTTTGAAGATGAAAAACACTATCATGCTGGAGGAACTCAGCAGGCCAGGCAGAATCCATGGAGAAAAAGGGAAGCTCAATATATAGGAGGGAAAAGCAGAGCAGGGATAGGTGGACAGGGCACAAGGTGGTGATAGGCAGGTGCAGGGGAGGAGGGGAGAGCAGATCCACCGGGGGATGGGTCAAAGGTAAGGAGAGAAAGGAAAAAAAGGGGAGGGGTAGAAAAAGAGAGATAGGCAAAGAAAGGGAGGAAGAGAAGAATCATGGTGGGGGGGGAGGGGGGGTTGTGGGGATTACTTAAAGCGGGAGAATTCAATGTTCATGCTGTTAGGTTGTCTTTCCTATCTTCAGTCCTGAAGAAGGGTTCTGACCCGAAACGTTGACCGCCTGCTTTTCTCCACGGATGCTGCCTGGCCTGCTGAGTTCCTCCAGCATCATCGTGTTTTTCATCTAGATTCCAACATCTGCAGTCCTTTGTTTCTCCGGGCCCTACTTTTTTCCTGGTTATCCTTTGCCCTTGATATACTTATGGAATGCCTTTGGATTTACCTTAATCCTGTCTGCCAACAATTTCTTGTGACCCTTCTTTACCTTCCTAATTTCCTTTTTAAGCATCTCCCTACATTTCTTACACTCTTGACAGGCCTCCCCCATCATTAGTTCTTTATGCCCATCATATGCTTCCTTTTTTCTCTTCACCCAACCGTCCATATTCCTCGACATCCAGGGTTCCCTATATTGTTACCCCTGGCTTTTTCCTTGACAGAAACGTGTTGGCTTTACAGGATTGATGTGGGAATGATGTTATCCTTTGCTGGGGCATCCAGAAGCAATAGTCAGTCTCAAAATAAGGGTTGACCATTCAGGACAGAGATGCCAAGAAATTTCTTAAGCGTGGGAGTGAATCTTTGGAATTCTCTACCATAAAGGGTTTTAGAATCTCAGTCAGTGGTCATTTCAAGGAAGTGACAAATAGATTTTTAGGTATTAAGGACTTCAAAGAATATGGTGTGGATTCAAGGAGGGGATACCAAGCCAAAGGGTCACTCATGATTTTAATAAATGGTCGCGAAGACGTGAGGGGCCAACCGACCTATGCCTGCTTCCTTATCTTAAATTCATATGTTCTGCTCACTCACATATACAACCTATTGATTGGTTCCTGTTTACTCTTTTAGTTGAGAAATAATACGGGAAGTAAAAGGAACACTGTCAAATCGTCAACATTTTCAAACAGCAACCTGCACTGAATCCCTGATGCTATTTTGTTTTTTCCAATATTACTTTAAACCTAACGATCTTTCAAGATATTAGAGCTTGCAAGATTGACAGAAGGTAATCTAGTACACTACATCTTGTCATGGATTTTTGGGTATTTTGAATAACATAAAAGATTTTCTTTTTAATTTTGCTGAGGAGATTATTTCAAGCAGTATAAACCAAAAACCTTCTCTGATATTTGTTCCAAATTTGTTTTTGTAATTAATTTCCATTTACACCCACAGATCCTTAACTTTTAGGTACTGGTGTAATAAGCTCGGTTTACCTTATCTATAACATCCATACCTTTTAAACTTTAAATGTGATTTTTATGACTACCCCCCATCTTACCCAATCCTTTAGCCACCTTCACAAAGTCCTACAATAGTATTTTGCTTAATGAGAGATCTGTTCTCCTTCCTTCTTATTTAGAAATACATTAAGTAAAAATTTAGTGAGGAGGCAAGAATTGTTCCATGACTCTGAGCTCTAATAACGTTAGTGAAAGATTCATCACCAGATTGATGTGTAATGCATTTAATTTGTGAAAAATCCACAATACTTCTGTTCTTGAGATAAGTAGGGAGTTTTTAGAATAAATGGAAAAAGTTTCAGTTTTAAGAGATCATGAAATCTTGCATAGAATGAGGTAACATCAATGAGAACCACAGTCCATTGGAGTATTTTATTTCACAGTTTAACTTTCATTCAAATATTTCTAGCATTGAGGTTAACTAGCAGAAATGAAAGGAAGACTCTGCAAAGGGACAAGGAAATTATTTCCTTCAGTGATGAAAAATATACATTTTTTGGATTTATTGGGTTAAACATTTACAAATTTCTGAGCACAAATTCAACGTGTAAGTGCTGTATATTTTGTTTTCATATCAATCTTCAATAGTTTCTTGTAATATCTTATATTAATAGTAGTTCCTGTATTTACATCATCTTATTTGTAGAATTTACTCACAAGAACACAAGAAAATAGGAGCAGGATACTCAGCAGGCCCTCAAGTCTGCCCTGCCATTCAATATGATCATGGCTGATCTATGCTGACCTCAACTCTTCCGTGCCCGTTTCCCCATAACTCGCAATGCCTCAATCTTAGTTACTCAGTCTTAATAAAGATTTAATAGTGTTCTAGCTTGTGCTATTCTATGAACCTTAAGTAGTTTATCCGTTCTGACAGGGCGAGACAGAACACTAAGAATAAGTGTATAGTAAAACTCTGATAATCTGGCACACTGGGACTTTGGTAGTGTTGATGAGGCAGACTTTTTCCTCAGAGGATCAAGAGTCTTTGGAATTCTCTTCCTCAAAAGCTAGTGGTAGCAGAGCCTTTGAATATTTTTAAGGCACAGTTAGACAGATTTGTGATAAGCAAGGGAGAGAGTTACCATGGCTGGTCAGAAATGCAGAATTGAGGTTACAATCAGATCAGCCCTGATCTTACTAAATGGTGGAGCCGGCTGGAAGGACTGATTGGCCTACTCCCACTCCTCAAGTTTGTGTTCAAGGAGCGACCACATTCTCAAAGGCAATTCAAGTTACTCAATAACTACTTAATCTCATGAATCAATTTATCATGTAAAACATTCAAATAATTGTGTCAGTACATGCTGTGGTGCTACTGAGTGAACAAAAAAGAGCAGGAGTCCATTACAAAACTTGAACTTAACCAGCTATTCTGTTTCCTAGTTCCCATTTCCCAGAAATTTGGAAGGGAGCCTTTGCTGCTTATCACACGTTATCTCCTCTGGCACATACAGTAGTAAAAATAAGAAACAATTTATGAGATAGACAAAGGGGGCAGGCCACTGCCTCACAGCCCTGGTGACCCACATTCAATCCTCACCCCCAGTGCTCTGTGTAGAGTTTGCACATTTTCCCTGTAACTGAGGGGTTTTCCCCTGGAAGCCTCCTACGTCAGCTCACCACACAAATCTATGTAAAATCATAGAAATCATACAACAGTACAGCACAATACAGGCCCTTCAGCCCACAATGTTGTGCCGCCCTTTAAACCTCGCCTTAGACTATCTAACCTCTACCTCCCCCATATCCCTCTATTTTAAATTTCTCCATATGCTTATCCAGCAATCCCTTAAATTTGACCGATGTACCTGCCTCCACCACCACCTTTGTTATTTATCTTTGTTAGTTCTAGACTTTGACAATTACAAGAATCTCCTGTCAGGAACACCGAACTTCCACCTTCAATAAACTTCAGCTCATCCAAGTCTCTACCTGTCTATGTCCTAATTGCCCTTCCCTACTTAGAATTTGCTCAAGCCCTTCAATCCAGAGGTAACTATGCTTCTCCAGTTGCAGACTCTTGCAATCTCCTTTTTAATTGCACTACTATGGATGATTGTAACTTCAACTGCTACAGGCCTAAAGCTCTGGATGCCTCAAACTTCTCCACCTTACTATCTCTCTTTCAATCTTTCTCATGCACCTTAAAATCTTGGAATTTATCTTTGGTTTTCTGTATTATTTCCCTTATGTGGCTAAATGTCAAAGACTATTTGATTCTGCATGCATGAAACACTTTAGGGAGATTTTACTTGTAAAAGATGCTGCATGTAATTGCAGCATGTCACATGTGCAGTGGTTTCCTATTTTACATTATTTTGTGAACAATTTTGGTTTGGAAACTAAACTCTGGCTTAAGTCATCAGGGTGCTATTGTCATTATTTTAGACATACCTCCAATTGTTGTAACCCATTCTTTTAGAAGTGACTTTACATCTTTCAGTTCATAGGCTCCAGCAAGGTTAGCTCTCAGATACACTGAGTCAGCACAAATTTCATGCTGTGAGGTTGCATTAGTCTGATGGTCGGATGTGGAAGCAATAGGATCACCCTGTAAAGCAAATAAAAACTCGTCACTTTGAATAAATTACAAAATAGCTCACTAATATTTCAGCAACTGATTAATTCTAAGATGACAGAATGGTACAGTGGCTAAAACAATACTTGGAAGCAAGATGGTATAATTAGTTTAGATCCATAATCTGTATAAGTTATATTAGTAAAAATATAATTAGAACTGTATGCACACATCTGCTGTTTTCTAAGATTAGGCTTTTTATTTGAATTGCAATGAACATAAGAAACAGGAGGAAATAAAGAGAGTAAATGACAGCTGATATGACCTTGGTATCAACTCCACTTTTCTGTCTGTACCCCACAATCCCTAACTTTTCTATAGTCCAAGAAACTATCTTGGCCTTTAATACTTTCAGTGATCCAGTTTTCATAGCTCCTGAGATCAAGAATTCCAAAGATTCATGATCGCTGAGATAAGAAATTCCTCCTTATCTCAGACCTGAATGAATGACCACCTACATGCTAATTTTGTATTTCATATGAGGACACCTACGTAAATCCCTCTTTGCAACAGTATTCTGTAGTCTCTGTCCATTTAAACAACATTCTGCTTTTATATTTTTTCTACCAAAACAGTTAACCTCACAATTCCCACATTTTACTTCACCTGCCAAATTTTTACCCACATATTTCACCTATCTATATACCTTTGTAGAATTTTTGCATCCTCTTCATAACTTTACTTCCCACCAATATTTGTGACATCAGAAAATCTGGCTACAACACACTTGGTCCCTTCAAGTATGCCATGAACATATCATAAATAGTTGAGGTCTCGGCACTGATCTCTGTGGCAACCCACTATCTATAGCTTGCCAATCTGAGAATGGTCCACTTATTTTGACTGTTTTCTGTTAGCCAGCCAATCTTCTATCCAGGCTAACATATTATTAGCTGCTACCTTATGCAGTGGCCTTTTATGGTGTCACCCAAATTAACATTTGCTGGAAAGCCAAATATCATTCAACTACTGGTTCCCCTTTATCCACCTGCTTGTTACATCTGCAAAAAATTCTAATAAACTTGTCAAACATGACTTGGCTTTCATAAAAAAATTCTGATTCTGGTTATTTGTGTTATGATCTTCTAAATGTCCTATTACTTCCTTAATAAAAGATAAAAGATTCCAACATTTTCCTCATTGACAGATGTCAGTATTCCTACTTTCTCTCTCCTTTTTTTCCTTGAACAGGGGCATTATATTTTGATTCTGCTGTGACCTTTCAGAAATGAGGGAACTTTGGAATATCATACTCACTGCCAGCATTCCTAAACCGTAAGAAAACACAAAAGATTTGGAATATTGTCTGCTACATGAATGGTTCTTGAAAATTTAGACAAAACACACTCAGCTTGTATAACAAATAAGGCTCCCACAGTCAGAATATCATAAAAAAGGGGACTGGAACAGACTTAGCAGCTTTAGGTGCAAGACTAAACAAAATTATTTCTCTATATTAAAATAAATTATTCAGCAAGTGTAAAACTAGACATAATTTACTATTGAACGATATTTAGTGAACAGCACAACATTACCTGAAATTTTTCTTTGTCTTGGTGTTCATGTCGAATCAAGTCAGGCAGTACTTTATGTGGATTGACCATTAACTTATTTTTAAGAGGACTTAGAGATTTAATAGGACTGGTATGATTCTTCTTTTTAAACCGTTTCTTTGATTTTTCAGGAAGCGGGTTCTTCAACTGTACCAACTGATTTTTCATGCCTAAAACAGTAAGAAATAAGTATTTCACCACTTCCTTAAAGATCACCCCCACAACCCTCCAGAGACACTTCATACAGTTTAGTAGCTTTACCTGCCACTCAGTCACTACAAAAGCTTCAAGTTCTATCCACTTTCTTCCTACAGCCAAATTCCTTAACCTTTAAAGTTACATGCCCTACCATCTAAGCAAATCACCAAAATGAACAATCATTTTGCTCCCTTGTCATTTTCTGGACCATCATCTACCACAACCCTCATTTCTAAAACTAAATGAAATGTGGGTTGAATGGCCAAATTGCATTCTCTACATAGGCTCATATATGCAAGGATGTCTCTTGGGTAAAGCAGTGCAATGTGACGAACATCTGGAACGGTATACCAAGAAAATGACCCAAAAAAAGAAATCTCACTCCCAATGTGCCCCAGAGGCACCTGTGAATCTCTACTGCTGTCCCCATGCTGATTCTGATAAACAGAGGAAGGGATGGCCCCACATGTAAGCACCGTCAACACTGCTACCAGAAATATTTAATACTGCTTAAACTGTCACATACAATTCATTGTGATTTTCCAGTTATCATTAACTAGATTTATTAAATATAACTTTAAAGAAAAATATAAAGATATAGCCATATAGAAAGACGGAAGAGTAAGCAGCTTATACTGTTGAAATGTCACTCTAAAGGCAACAACTAGTTAAAAGTGATACAAGGAGAGAAACCTTTGAGGCTAACTCTAGTTCAAAAAAACCCAGCAACAAATGGATATTTAGGTTAATGCATTCCTTAGCAAATTTTCTTCAAATGTTATCTAGTTGTTTAAAGATGGAGGGGATTGATAAAATAGTTCTCATAAATATTGATGTCATTATCTTCAAATTGTATTGATTTCTCCTCTTTCTCCTGACAATGATACGTAGTTAGATTGTGCATCTGTGAATAGTTTATTGTAACATTTGAAAAATAAAAATTTTAATACAAACAAGTTCATAACTTTTTAAATATTTGCTCCTTGGACTTGGACCTGGGTCAACAGCAGGCCAAAATGGCAAGCAGTAATCCTGCCCTGCCACATTCCCTTAGCGTAGCCAACAACATTTCAAACTTCTGCCTGTAAATTCACAGACCAGGTAAATTTTATTAAATTAGATTATATTTATGAATATTCACATATATTCGTGTTTCGTAAACATGCATGACAACTATGTCACTTTATAATCTCCTTGCATCTTACTTCTTCTGAAATGTCATTCATTTCTCCCTCGTGTTTATCCATTTATAAAATTATATTCAATGAAGATAAATATGCAAAATTACATTTTAACCTGCCAGTATTGAAAAAAGAAATCAGAAAATTAAGAGACTGTACTGGAATTAATATTATAAATAACTCCAGTTTTACTAGCATTCTCACCTTGTCGATGTCTTTGATCATAAGCAGTTTTTAGTTCTTCTTGTACATCAGGGGGAAGAGCAGCAAAAACCTCAGGATCAACCTGAAAACACAATACCCTGAATACTAAATCCTTTTTACGTGATGAAGATTTGATCAATTGCACAAATGCAGCAATTTGTTCATTAAGATTTACAAAGATCTGAAGTACAACAATAACAGGCACTGTACCTGTGAAAAGGCTGGGAGGGCTACAATCATTCCAGCAGTACTGCTTGGTTCCTGAGCTCCTGGCAACTCGAGAATCAGTGTCCCCATTGACGCAGGTACATGTCCTGTGGCATTGCCTCTCACTGACTCTTTGACACGGATGTCAGTAAAACTGGGCTGCTGTCGAGCTGAGAATGTCTGCTCCACCTGCTCTCTTATATCTGGAGGAAGTGCTGCCAAAACGGTAGGATCTATCTAAAAAAAGAGAAAACCATCATATTACTCTTTTAAAAATGTTTGTGTGAGCTCTTTTTCTAAAAGTTTTAGTTTTCAAATTTTTGGTGCACCAACTACTTAATAGCTATGTTAGCAGTGTATATGAATAATAAAAACCTAAAAAAAAACAAAACTATACAACAAATTTCTCAAAGCATTATCCAAAGAATAAAGCACTTACTTTCAGTACTTAAACAGAAAATTATGCAATTTTCTTTTAAAATTGTCATTGACACTTTGACTACAGAATTTCATGCCCAATATGAAAAATACTGTATTAATAATTCACCATACTTCAAAAATTAAAATGTTTACATCTACACATGCTCTAAATTCCACCTGACTTCCAGTGTAAAAGGTATACAGAGATGTATACAGAATGCTGAAAAGGTTATTCTGTAGATAGAAGGGTTAACTTGTCCCTGAGTGAATGACCACATAAATTTGCTTTTAGAGATCCACTAATCTGGTTTCAAAGTAGGCTGGTACATTTCACCTCAGTACCTCTCAGAATGTTGGGCAAGGTTCCTCCTCCTGATAGCTATCTGGTAACCAGTGTTGAAAGTGTGTGAAAAAGGGTGTCAGACATGGAAATAAATAAGACTTGTCCCAACAGTTTAATATCTTGTTGCGCTCTCTCTCAAGGTTCACAGATAAGCAACAGTCACTTGGGCAAGGTACCAAGGGAATTTTCCCTTGGAAGTGAGTCTGTGTTTTCAGGCAAAAAAAAAGAGGAAAAAAAATGATAGCGAAGCTTAAAAAAGGAAATACATCATACTGTTTTTGACGAACACTGAAAAAATGAGTTGGAATGGGCTATCAATTTTTCATTAGGTAGGGTGCCATAAATAAGAATTACAATAAACTTTTCCAGAACAATGAACTCTCAAAAAACAAAAGATGAAACCAATAAAAAAAAATCTAATGCTGGGCTCTCCTTTCCTGAATAGGATGTCCTCATTACTATCTGCACCCCATCCCTTCAAAATAAATCATGTGCAGTTCATGCTTTAAATTAAAAGCACTGAAACTTAGAGAGAAAAAAAATATGGTCAAGAGTTCCAAATACAACTAATTCCAGTCTCTGAAAAGGTCTTGGCTTTTTAACCAAGGAGTGATCAAAGCCAAGGAGGTTCTTTTAACTCTTCTCAAAGTTCACAAATTTGAAAGGACCACAGAGGTGACCTTACTAAACATTTTTTAGATATATATAAAATCTGTGCATCAAAGAGCCCATCCATGGAATTGACGTGCATGGATCCCAGTGTTGTTCAAGTATTACAGTAGTTTAAATACAATAGGGGTGAAAATTTTACATTACAATAAATTTAGCAATGTATGCTATTTACACCTTAGCAACAATTCTTAAGTTAAGAGACTTGTTCTTTTCTGCAGTTATTGTCCAGGGAAAGAATGAGATAACTATTAAGTTGTCTTAAGACTGTGGAAGGACATATTGATAATCTTTTGAAACAATGTTTCAAATAGATATAAATTAAAACCCGAGACCAGCTTATTCAATTTTCTTTTGTTGCTGTTGAAGATACTGTAATGACAAATATCTGTACGTTACCTGAGAAGGAGATGGCACTTCAATATTAATATCAGCTCTATCTCTACGGACAGGTGTGTTCTCAGAGGTAAGTATACCATCGGTTTTTAATGAGGTTTTCAAACTACTGAGATTTGTATTAGGTGAAAGCAAGGGAGAGTTTCCAGTTGTTGGTGCCTTTCTTGCAGAATCTGAGTCTGTAAACAAATGTAATAAAATACAGCAAAGTGAGTGCTGAGATAAATAAATATTGTACGTGATGGTTATGCACAACTGACAAGTGTGAAAAGTAACAGCATTTAATGCCTTAGTTTTCATAGTTAGTTACACAATGGCCTCAGAAAATGCTGCTACCTTCTGTTGAGTAAAATGAAAGGTTGAACAGAATGAACTACTTTTGTTTACATTATCTACATTATTTTTTTCTTATAAAACCCAGCAAGATAAAAATGAAAATCCATAAATATACTGCAAATTACATATCTACCATAAATATAACAGGTGAATCAAATGAACTACAAAATAGATCGACTCTTAATGCAGAAAAACTTCATTTTCAGTTTTATGGTACAATATTGTTTAAATACGGCAATCTTCCAAATGCCAATTTTGAAACCTGACTTGTCCAGTGAGCGCCACATATTCACCCAGTGGACAAATATTTAATGTTGAGAATTATATTTTCATTAGAATTGAGATTACCTCATTTTATGCTTTTCAAAGTCATAGCATTTTATAGTTAGGAAAGAAACAAAAATATATCATTTGGCCTCAGTGAAATAATGACACATGTGTGAAACAAAGTTTACTTTTGTTTTAAATGACCTATTCCTTTATTGCAGCTAAGGAAAGTGTAATGCAAAAAAAATGCAATATGAGAAACTAAATTTGCTAATATCTAGATATGCTCTAAAGTGTTGGTTGTGAACCAGAGACTTTGGGGAAAATATGCACCTTACCATATTGTTTGTAATTCAAAATTGTTGATGTGTCATTTGAACTCTGCTGCAGATCAGATGTCTTGGGTATTTTTGTGCTCTATCTGGTATTTTGTGGAAAATGCAAGTACATTTGGTAGACATAGGTAAAAACTATGACCATAACTCTTAGCGACATTTTTTAAGCTCACTGTGAGAAATTCAGGCACATTTCTTTTCTAAATGTGACACTGGAGAGTAATTCATAATGCAAAGATGCAACTATATGAACTTATGAATTCTTTCATTTGTTAATGGCATCACAGAAGTGACAATATTTTCAAGAAGGCTGCTATATTATAAAGCTTATTAAATTGAGAGTATTGATAAGAGGACAGAGTTGTCAAAGAAAGTTCCTTTACAATTAAGTCCAATTTTGGTCCTGTGGCAAGACTAAATTCTTGTTATTAGTTTTCAATTGATCATTGTTCAACAGAGGTTAAAAACAGGTTTCACTCGCACAAGATGTTCTAATTCATGATGCTGCAATAATTAGTTGGTTTGTCTAAAAATAAATGCTGCATTATGTTACAATACTGTTTAAGGTTATCAGAGAAATTATAGACTACTCTTTTCTATTATGAGGAGCTAATAGGCCTAACTGTTAACAAATTAGTAGTCCTTTGTGTGGGATTTTTTCGAAGATCAGCAATAACCATGAATAAACTATGCTAGTGAGAATTCAACCATTTACTTTATGTTCTCAAGGCCATAACAAATGTTTTTGTATAGGACTCACTAAAATTCCTGCAATTTCTTAACTGCTATACAGGCACACAACAAAATTACTCCTAGGTGATGGGGCTTATGTTATTGGATTTGAAAATATAGTTCTGGTCCAGGGATAGAGCATAGTGTTCAATTCTCATTAAACTAATCTTGTGTGACATTGCAGTATCAGTTAATTAATATTTCACCTGCAAGGTCACCAATTAACCTGTGAGCTCCCTATATGGAATAGACAATTTCACTATTGAGAGGAGAGCCATAGAACTTTGCAGCACAGGAGGAAGCCATCCAGTTAATCAGTTTAGAACAATCCAATATACTCTAGCTATTCCAAAATACTCCTGTATAATTCTCAGCATTAAATATTTGCCCAATTTTCTCTCACTGGATGCATTACTTCTACCTTAATCATACCCTGTCAGAAAACGTTCCATATTCAAGAAATTACTGATAACCTCCATGTCTCTTTGATGATCATTCTGAATTGCAAACCTCTCATCGCCGATTTGTCAAAGAAAGGAAATAATAGTTCACTTTTCATTATCAAAACCCTACATCAGTTTAAAAATGTCTATTAAATCTCCCCTTAATCTGCTTGGTAGGAAAGAAATCTCAGTATCTGATCTATCTACATTACCATACATTTCCCATCCTTGGCATCATTGTAAAGAATCTACATTGAATGTTCACCATATGTTTATAATTCTTCTGATTGGGGTGTATCAATCTGCGTTAAATGTTCTGTGACTTTACCAATATTTTGTATAAATTGAATAATTCTTTAACTCTTGTACTCTAGGTTACGATTTACAAAACCCAAAATGTAATTGACTATTATGACTTCATCTATTTGTACTTTCAAGGAGTTATGTATCAGGGCCACTAGGTGTTTACACCTTCTAGACTTTACCCTGAACACAGATAATGTAAAAGCAACTCAAAGTGTTAATACAGCTACATTAGAGAAAGCAGTATATATAAATAGCTCCATATTCAGGCCATGGGACAAATAGGAAGATACAACATGGCAACAGTTGATGACACTACTGAACTACGTCTAAAGTACAGCTTCTACCTTGGGATTGAAGGACACTTTCAGTAGCTGACTATAATGACCGAAAATATGCGCAAAGGTTATGTTAAGAGTTTAGCAGCCTTTGAATGATTATTCCAATTGCCTACACAAAGTATAGCCACAGTATGCCAAACGTAGCTCTTCTTTACACAGAGGTAGGCTCACTGAGGCAGTATGCAAAGTATTCATAGAACATTACACCTTTTATCACTAACAGGCTTGCTTTGTAGTAGAGCAACATTTTTACCTAAGTCTTAATTGTCACACAGAAATCACACAACAGAAAAGGTATGCATTCCCGTACAAGCTGAATTGTAGGACGTGTTTGGACACATGGCAGCTGGATATCTTCTGTCTACTTTCAAATGGTCTTTCACCCATTAATTTTTACTTCCCATATTTGCTCTATGTTAACTCTCATCACAAATTTACAACACAAGTTTTCTTCATCCTTTCCCTTTTTCCTCCAATCCTTCCCATCACTAGCATTTTATGCATTTCCTCTCCCCCCACCCCCCTTCCTTTTCTCTTAACCCATTCTACAGTGGGAATCATCAAGTTTTTCCAATTTGCTAACCTTCTGAAAGCCTGGGTTCCACAGCTTTCTTTGATCTGGATTTCTGAAATAGATCCACCTTTGGACACGATGACCCACCAGCAGAGTTACTTCGTACAAATGAAGAGAAGGAGTTAAGTGAAGTTTTGGTATCTGGGGTTAACTGATTCATCTGAATTCCAACCTAAAGAAAAATTTTTAAAAACTTGACTTCATTCAAATACATCTTCATACGATTATAACAACATTATATATTTTATTCACACTTTACATTTCAACTGCATCACATTCATTTTACAATTGCAAAAATATTTTACAATTATTCAATTTACTCAAATATTGGAGCTTCATACAAAAGTGCAACTTACAATTGGGGACACAGCAATAAAAACACAGCATACCAAACAATGCCACAAACTGCATGAATTTTTATATAGGGCTGTCCGAATTGTGTCACAGTGAATTATCTGAAAGCATGAGCATAGTGCATCTCCATTTGTTCCAGATAAGGAAGTATCTTACACTTAAAGTACTTAGAATCTGAGTCATATGTTATCAGAACATGTTTAAAAAAACCTCTGCATTTGCATTTTAATGACATCATTATTATATACCAAAGTTATGTACTTTAATAAATCCTCAGTAATTAATATAAATAATTTTGCTGAGCAATATCAAAATCAAGCTGTCAGCTAAGTTATTTTTCTCTTTCCTGACCTGCTGCTCCCTTTTATCATTGACCTGATTTTTAATGATGCAGTTCATTGTTAATAACCTTTAAAATGCATATAGCACAGTCATCTTCAATTTCACCAAGCTGAAAAGAAGCTATTTTTATTCAAAGATTACAATTTTCCAAATAAAATTTAAAAAATAACTCCCCACTATGAAAATGTGAAATTTGAACCATCATACCAGAAAGAAAGAGCTTAGAGAAAAAGTGCTGCATTTAAATTGGATATAATTATTGTACCAGCTATTACTAACCATGCAGGTTTAAAGTTCCTAAAAATCTATAGTATGTAATATTAAGGTATTCCATTTGCTTTCACCTTTCCTGTGGTACATCTTGCTAAATGTTCAAAGCAAAATTCCATTTTTTCAGTGTCCTAATTCAATATCTTTAATACATTCCAAAAGCAAAATATTGCAGATGCTAGAAATCTGAAATAAAAACTGAAAATATCAGAAATACTCAGCGGACCAGACAGCAATTTTGGTGAAGGAACAGAGTTAATGTTTCAGGTTGATGGCCTTTCATCACAAATTTGATTGAAGTCCACTGACCTGTAACATTAAGAGAGACACAAGAGATTGTAGATGTTGGAGTTTGGAGCAAAAAACAAACAGCTGGAGGAACTCAGCGGGGTCAGGCAGCATCTGTGGAGGGAAAGGTATAGTCGACTTTTCGGATCAAGACCCTGCATCAGGACTGAGAGTGTGAAAGGGAGATAGCCAGAATGTTAACTGTTTTTCTCCTTTCCAACAGCTGCCAGACTTGTTGAGTATTTCCCAGCATTTTCTGTTAATATAGGATACATTTTCATGTCATTATGTCTGAACTGTTTCAATTTTATTTCTAAATTTTTAAATCCCAAAACGAATGTCCCAGCTTGCTACTTTCACTCATCCCAAGGTTCACCCTTTGAGCTATCTGTTTGTATTGAAGTCTAACTTCACAGCTTCAATCCATAACTTAGATGGTATGCAAACCTTCTCAAACCATCAAAGTCAAACAAAAACAGCTGCATAATAAGTTTAAGTAGGAATAGTGATGAGTTAATGGGCTTTGCAAAATGGACAGCGTAGTTTTGCCATCATCTTAAATGGATTTATGGAGTTATCCTTTTCCAGCAAAAATAAAAGTTAAAATGACAAGAAACTTAAAGGTACATTAGAAACACTGAATGAACATGATGGGCGGCATTACATTAGCACATCACCTCTACTAGTATACATGACTCTATGACTACTTACAAAGCAAATTTAAAAACGAACAGGGCTGTGACATTGCTCGGGTCCCTTAATAGCCTGACTTGGAAATATATCACAATTCTTTCATCTTCCATGTACCTCTCTACCTAACTGTAACATAGGAGTGTTTTAACCACATTTCAGGAGTGCACCTTTTATGTCTTTTTTAGTTTCTCTACCAGAAAGGACAATTTCACATTTTCCCATGTTATACTCCATTTGCCAGGTCTTTGCCCAGATAGCCTACTGATATCCCTTGTGTCCTCTTCACAACTTAATTTCCTACCTACCTTTGTGTCATCAGCAAATTTAGCAACCACACCTTTGATGCCTTCATCCAAAAATTGTAAAAAGCTGAGGCCGCATCACTGATTATTATTGCACATACTACATATAGAAACGGACTCATTGGTGCCTACTTTCTGAATCCTGTTAAGCAGTCAATTTCCTATCCACTGGAATATGATCCTCCAACCCCTTAAGCTTCTAATTTTCACTATAACCTTTGATACAGGACCTAATCAAATGCCTGCTGCAAACCTAAATACAGTACAGTAGTTATCCTTTATCCACAGCACAAGTTACTTCTCCATAGAGCTCCAATAAATTGGTCATTTTTTTTTCACAAAATTTGTCAATTACATTAAAACTAAATTCTATTTTAAAATGTGCTATTTTAACACTATTCGTTTTGTTTGGAGTCTGGGAGCCTGGCAACTGACTCCCTATTCTATGTTGTTTCATCACTTTCTCTCCCCCCCCCCCCCCCACCGCCGAGTGGTTAAGGTGATGGACTAGACATCCATTGCAGTTTTAGGGCAGGCACAGTAGCGTAGCCGTTAGTGTAATGCTATTACAGCGCCAGCGACCTGGGTTCAATTCCGGCCACTGTCTGTAAGGAGTTTGTACATTCTCCCCGTGTCTGCGTGGGTTTCCTCTGGGTCCTCTGGTTTCCTCCCACATTCCAAAGACGTACAGGTTAGGAAGTTGTGGGCATGCTATGTTGGCACCGGAAGCATGGCAACACCTGCAGGCTGCCCCCAGAACACTCTACGCAAAAGATGCATTTCACTGTGTGTTTCAATGTACATGTGACTAATAAAGATATCTTATGCATTCCAACAGCACACCACAGATTCAACTAAACAATAACAAAACAGTTTAAAGTTTTGATCTTTTCATGGTGGCATTCAATTGCATAAATTGCAGTAATCAGTTTTAATCATTAAACTTTAACCTACCCCTCTCATATCTGTCACATCCAGCTTCATCATATGGAACATGTTTAGCACTTCTCTGCTAATTATTTTTGCATTGCCCGTTGCATGATCTAAAGTCACACTTCTGCAGAATCAAAATTTGGAGACAGTTGTTAAGATGACAACAACAAAAGTAGGAAAGAAATATTAAAAAGCTGCAAAGTGTTTTAGTTTTATTATGTTAACATGAAGTCTCTTGAAATGTATGAAAATAAAAGATTTTCAGAATTTGATCTGATTGCATAAATCACTAAGGCAAATTCTAAACAAAGCCCCTCAGAATTACTCCTGTATACCATAACATGCTCAAAAACTACATTAAAATCAGTTTGTTGCACTGCTGTAACCAGGAAGTTTTGTTCCAGAATGTTATTTCAGTTAATTTCTATGGTTAACGTTTTAGCGCTGCAAGGCAAAGATGAATAATTTAATATAGCGGAATTCAGAGAAAATTAGTTTTAATTTGCATATCAAAATATAAGTTTTGTTTTTGAGAATTCAAATGCATCACATGCACAGAATTAGATGAGGGAATCTGATGGAATACAATTTTGAGCCTGTCTCCTTATTCTCTTCCACATTTCAGTTATTAGTTTACAAACAAGATAGATACTTAATAATGCAAACACAATGAGCTTAAATGTGGGATCTTATGTCATGTTCATGGAAGCATCAAACAATTTTTAAGATTAAAGTGTTTTGAAAATGAAGAAATATAAAAGAAACTAATATCATTAAAAATACAGCAAATATTTGAAATTCTTTTTCAGCATCCTTTGGGCTGATTGTAATGACAGATGATAGAAATGAAAAGTAGCAAAGAGTGCAAGTGATTTATTTAGGTGGCACTGGCAAATACAGGAAATGCAAATCCACAGAGGTCTACAAAATAAAGACATATATGAGACAAAACGACGAGTGCTAATGGGTGATGTTGGCCAAAAGAACAGAGGTTTGTTAGTGCAAACTTTGGGTTATTCATCCCATATCATAATGACTCTGGACAAATAGCCCAAAGGCTCTGTTATAAAAATCTAATTGGTCCCTTTAGCCTTTAAGTAAATTGCCAGGAAGTAAGTAGCCTTGGACCACATTCCTAAAGCAATCACCAAGAATAGCCAATATATGAAGGCTATTTTTTGTTCTGCAGTATGCACTAGCATACTGCAGAACAAGAAAAAAATGGAGATTGCTGTTCAGCTCCATATTATCCTGTTACTTTATTCTTCTCTATACTTCAATTATCTTCCCTGACTATATACAAAACAGGATGTGGTTAAAAAGTTAAACTTAACCAATTTAATGCTACATAGACAAATTTAAGCAAATTATGAGATTAAGGGTATGTGTAATGCTGTGTTCAAAATGACTCTATATTTGCCTGAAAAACATGATAAAACACCGTGCAAGGAATGGCACAACAACCCATCATATTTCACAGTTTTTGATAACAAAGACAGTAAACAAAATATTGCTGATGGAGAGAAAATCTTAATGTAAACCATTATACATTTCAGCACCATAGTGATAAGTTTCTGGATTTTCCACTCGAGCTTTGGAGGCAGGCTGAAGGGTGACCTAATCAAAGTATATAAAATAATGAAAAGCATAGAGAGGATAGATGACATCTTTTTGCCAGGGTGGAAATGTCAAATACTAGAGGACATAGCTTTAAGGTGGGGTTGGGGGGGGTGGGTTTAAAGGAGGTTTCGAAGGAAGTTTTTATTTCACATAGAGTGATAGGTGCCTGGACCACACTGCCAGAAGAAAATGGTGGAAGCAGATATGATAGCAACATTTAATGGGTACTTAGACAGGCACAAGAATAGGCAGGGAATAGAGGGATATAGACCATGTGCAGGCAGATGCGATTAGTTTAAATTGCCATCATGGCCAGCATAGACATGGTGGGTGGAATGGGCTGTTCCTGTGATCACTGTTCTACGTTCTAAGTCTACAATGACTTAATGGTCGCAGCACGGTGCAGTACTGAATACATAGACAAGGTATGCTTTAGGATTAGTTTCTTGTCCATGCTAATGTAAAATCATCTCAGTCACACAATGACATTGAGTACAAAATGATTCAGGGAAATCATGCAGAATTCCCAGCTATCCAGTGACTTCTGCTGGAAAGTATATCGTTCATCAATTCAAGCACATCTTATGTTGCTCTCACTTTAACAAGCAACTGCTTTAAGTTGTTCAGGGTTTTCCCAGCCCACTGTTCAACATAGAATACCCAATCCACATACTGATAATCCTTTACATATTGACAAATTTTGATAACAATTCCTTCACTAGTAACATAGGAAGAGTAGACCATTTACCCCCTTGAGCCTCTCCATCATTCAATGAGAACAGACATAACCAGAGATTGGCATGATATATCTGCATCCACCCACATCAGTGCTATTTTTAAGCACTAGATCCATTCAACCTCAGATTTAAAATTAAAAATAACATTAATTGTCATGAGGGAGTGACAAATGTTAATCAAATCAATCTTTAAGTTCCAGAGAAAGCAACTCATAAGCTTTTGTAATTTAACCCTTGGAATCCAGATATTACTCAGGTGTATCTATGCTGCATTCCTTCAAAGGGTAATATTCCCTCCCTAATGTGTGGTTCCCAAAAATACACATTATATTACCAGTGTGGTACATTCTATCTTGTTTTCTAGTTCCCTGGCATTTAGTCTTTGGAATTATTTTCTGTATCCGTAATATTAGAACATAGAACAGTACTACAAAGGAAGAGCCCCTTTGGCCATGATGCCAATTTAAACTAATCACATCTGCCTGCACATGGTCTATATCCCTCTATTCCTGTCCTGTTCATGTGCCTATCTAAATGCCTCTTAAAAGCTGCTATTATATCTGCTTCCACCACTTCCCCTGGCAGTGCAGTGTGTTCCAGGCATCTATCACTCTTTGAAAAAACTTGACTCCTAAATCTCCTTTAAACTTTTCCCCTCTCATCTTAAAGCAATGCCTGCTAACATTTGACATTTCCACCGTGGGAAAAAGACTGACTATCTCTGCCTCTCATCATTTTATATACTCCCCTCAGCATTCAACGCTCCAGAGAAAACAATCCAAGTTTGTCCAACCTCTCCTTATAAATAATACTCTCTAATACAGGCAAAATCCTGGTGAGCCTCTTTGGCAGCCTCTCCATCATTCCTGTAATGTGATGACCAAAACTGCACACAATACTCCAAATGTGGCCTTTAACCAAAGTTTTATACAGCCGTGTCATATGCAAACCTACTAATCAGCCACCTACATTTTCATCTAAATCATTTACAAATATCACACCTGAAGTCCCAGCATTGATCCTTGTAGAACACCACTGGTCACAGACCTCCAATCAGAGTAACACGCCTCTACCACTACCCTCTGAGTTCTACGACCAAGCCAATTTTGAATCCAATCTACCAAGTCTTCGTGGATCCCATGTGCCTTTATCTTCTGGATCAGCCTACCATGATGGATGCTGTTGAAAACTTAAAGTCCACGTATACAATATATTGTAATTACTTATGCAATTGGAGCTCTACCTATCTCTGGACCTCCAATATTTCTGACTTCTCAAAATTTAGGATGTACTCTGTTCTATTCAAAGTGGAAGACATCACATTTGTCTACAATAAAAACCACTTGCCACAGTTTTTTTCCCCATTCATAATCTATTAATATTTACTGGTAGTTAAATGCTTCCATCTATACTGATTAATGCCTTAGCATTCCATCATTAGCAAGCTTAGGTGTGTGGCTTTCTATACCATCACCTAAGTTGTTTAAAAAAAAAGGGCTAGTAGTTCAAGTGAGATGGAGCATAGGGAGATACATCAACACACATTTATGCTAATCTGATGTTAATCCCATTTATTATTCTCCCCAGTGTCATCATCAACTCTCCCTAGATTCTACCACTCACCTACACACTGGGGGCAATTTACAGTGGTCAATTAACCTAGCAACCCACACACCTTTGGGGTGCGGGTGGCAGCTAGAGAACCTGAAGGAAATCCATCCAGTCACAGGGAGAATGTTGAAACTCCAGAGACAGCACCCAAGGTCAGGATTTAACCTAGGACTTTGATGTTGTGATGCAGTGGCTCTACTAGATGCACCTCAGTGCCGTTTACAACACTGGCCACCAAAAATTATACCCAGCCATTTAGAGCACCTACCAATTAACTTTTTGCCATATTTCCTGACCAGGTCAATAATTTGTCTTCAATTCCATGAGTTTCAACCTCTGGAAATCCAGATAATTAATTCCTCTGTTTCTTACTTGATTAGAATTGGACACTGTGTTTAAAGTCCAGCTTATCCAAAGGAGTGGATAGACCAATCATAGATTCTGTAATGCGCATTCTATGGCTTTGCCTTTAATGCTCGAAATTAGTTGGACATATTGAGCAAATCAATTAAAAACCTTATTCAGTCCACTGAGATCTGATCAGAGGACCTCGGGTGAGGTTTAACCAGGATATTGTACAGCTATGCTATGACATATGATCATAGTCTTTTAGTTCTCTACATTGAAATGCCAAAATTCAATCATCTTCTAAACATATCTAAAAATACAACTCCAGTGAACAGAAATAGCAAAACTACCTTCACCAGAATAAGTTATTAAGTCCACCCAGTTTATGAAGTTGTTAAAAGATAGGATGTAATGCCATGATAGAAACAAAATCCCCTCAACCACTGGCTGAAGAATATTCTTATGAATTTTTGTTAAAATTAAAACACCGACCTCAAGAGACTGGCTGAATACAGAATATTCTTATGAATTTCTGTTAAAAATCAAAGCACCAACCTCAAGAGACATGATCTATTCCAATTGGGATATCCAGAAGAATTCACACATTTGAAAAATTTGCATGCTTTTATTAAACCACCTTTTTTTCCAAACCACAAAATCCACCTTTGAGTCATTGTTTGTGAAACCTTGCAGGAAATGCATTAACTGCCCCTTCATACTTTACTAACCCCGTTTGACACAGTAACATGTCCTCAGATTACCATCACAATACACGAGTCTGAAACCAATAGTGTAAGGGATTACAGGTCAAAAAAACATATTAACCCATTTTTATTCACAAATTGCAAACAGGCTACTGTGCTGACTTAAATTTGAATTTTCACAATAATCTCAGTTTTACTGAAATTCTGCCTTTGTTTCCAATTTACCATTGTGTCCATTATTATGTTGTGTATTCCAGCTTTAATCGTTAATCACCAAAGAAAATCAGAGGAGTGTTTGATATGCTGAATAATATGAAACAATACAGTAAAACTTAAGCAACTGGTTATGAATGCAGAAATATAATTATACTAATAACCTAAAGGTTTAACAACACAGCTTAAATTCATTTTTTTAGTAAGCCACCATACTTTTATATGCATATAGTGAAGGAGAAAACAAAATCGTCTTGTTTAGCTAATCTTTGTCTCTCATTATTTCTTGCAGGAATTAAATCATATTTTCACTTTTACAAACACCTATTTACAATTCAACATACCTAGTAATGTTGTCGCAGATTCCATGCCCACCAAACTTAGCCGGTTCTGTAGGTGCACCAGGTTTTCTCATCATTACTTTAAGAGTTAGACGCTTCCCTTGCATTCTGGACATTTCCAGTCGCCGCTGAATTTCCCCCGCAAGATTGAGAAGAAATAGTTCTGCCTCTTTAGTCTAAGGGAGGGAAAGACAAGAAAATTATCACTTTAAAACCTAAACAATAAAAAGGTAGACCATAAGTTGAAACAATATGTACAGCATTCTCAAATCTGTTCACTATTTTTCACCTCTAAATCGCTAAAAAATCTCAACAAAGGTTGACAATCACAGAACAGACTCTAGGTATAAGCATCTGTTTTTATTTTTAGTTGCAAGTTAAGTAAAAACAGATTCTTTGGTTCAAAATGTAATTACTTTAAGGGAGAACCTAGCAGAGCTGCAGGCAGACACAAAATCAGAAGTGGGTTATATTAAGCATTTGTGCAGGGATACCCCCTCTCCATTTCTGACTTTCCTTTTATATTAACCTTCTGACCTTAAGTTCATAACTTTAATTACTGCCTCCAGCTGTCAACAAGTTAAAAAGTACCCCTAGGGAGAGAAAGTAGCTATCACTTCACGTCAATTGTCTCCAATTTTAATGCAGTGTACCTCCAAAAATGGCATCTAGCCTGCCAAATGTTTTCAGTGCTTTCTATTCTTAGCATTAGGAGGAACATAATTTGTGTTTTTGATGAGGGCTATTTTAGTACTGTGGGAAGCATGGAAATGGATTGGAAAGATTCAAACAGGGAGTTGCCAGAGAGAAGATTCACAAAAATTTGAGACAGCCAAGGATCTTGTAAGAAACTTTTCAAAATAGGTAAAAGCTAGCACGACAGATCACAGTTTTTTTTTTCTGAAGCGCCAAGGAAAAGGAACCATTTGCAATGTTAGTGAGAGTGGCGAGATAAATGGAAAAGAATGCATTTCAGTCTAGGATGGGAATGGATTGATAGGAACTGCACTGGGGAAGCTGTGTACCAATTAGAATGTATATACTCAATTTAGGTGACAAAGTTCCAAATGCCTGCTGCACTTTGAAAATCACCCCATTGCTCCATCTTTCCCACAAACACTATTCTCATTATATGCAACTATAAAAATAAATTGGCTATATATTTTCAAATCTTTGTAGAATTATTTGTTTTAGATACAAAACACCTTTGCATTTTATTGCATTCTCTACCTTTATTACCAAGTACTATTTACACAAAAAACAACTGAATACTGTGTTTTGTCTTGGTCTCTGACTGCCTAACCCTGGACAATTACCAGCCTCTGTCATAATTTTCAACATGTCTTAAATTGTTGCCATCCATGTGAAGATACCCCCATTGTGCTGTTAGGGAGGGAGCCCAAGTCATAATGGTGTGTGACTTGCAGAAGAAATTGCATGCAGTGGTGTTCCCATGGTCTGCATTGCATTTCATTTGAGGTATAGAGGTTATGAGTTTGGAGTATGCTATCAAAGAAGCCTATTAAAGAAAATCGATGCATGAATCACAAGTGACTCAGCAAATGTCAATGGTGCTGAGGTCGAGATGGTTGGGAGCTTCAAGTTCCTGGGAGTGAACATCACCAAAAGCCTGTCCTGGTCAAATCACGTAGATGCCACAGCCAAGAAAGCTCACCAGCGCCTCTACTTCCTCAGGAGGCTAAAGAAATTTGGTTTGTCCCCTTTGACTCTCACCAACTTTTATCGACGCACCATAGAAAGCATCCTATCTGGATGTATCATGGCTTGGTACAGCAACTGCTCTGCCCAGGACTGCAAAAAGCTGCAGAGAGTTGTGGACACAGCCTAGTGCATCACAGACACCAGCTCCCCTCCTTGGACTCTGTCTTTATCTCTCGTTGTCTTGGTGCAGCAGCCAGCATAATCAAACACCCCACCCACCGGGGACATTCTCTCTTCTCTCCTCTTCCATCGGGTAGAAGATACAAGTGCCTGAGGGCACATACCACCAGACTTAAGGACAGCTTCTACCCCACTGTGATAAGACTATTGAACTGTTCCCTTACACAATGAGATGGACTATGACCTCATGTCATTTGTTGTGACCTTGCACCTTATTGCACTGCACTTTCTCTGTAGCTGTGACACTTTACTCTGTACTGTTTTTACCTGTACTACATCAACGCACTTTGTACTAACTCAATGTAACTGCACTGTGTAATGAATTGACCTGTACGATCGGTTTGTAAGACAAGCTTTTCACTGTACCTCGGTACAAGTGACAATAATAAACCAATACCAGTGAAGTTACTTTGTCTATTGGCTAACAACTCTTTGCTACAAAAACAAAGACTAAGAAACCTGCTAACACCACTCAAATCTGAATCTGCCAGTCCAACCAAGCTCTTTTATCCGGGTTTCTTTCACTTGCTCTATACCCAGGTTATCCTGCTCAAAGACCAATGTGATTTGTCAATTCAGCTTCTTGTACCTTCCAACATGGCTTTCCCTGTCAGGCACCACTGTCTTTTATAAGCTGTCTATATTTGAGGAATCAACTTCACACCTTTACACGTCTTCTCATCCCAACAATGTCAGAAATGTTCCTCTAAAATCCTCCAGTCCCATCCCAAAAGGTCAGTTCTGATATGCACAAGCACTTCTAGTCATCGAATAAATGTTGCTCTCACTGATGTCCATATACTCTAAACATGTCACTGAAAAGAAAGATTACATTTCCACTTCCAGCCTACATTCCATGAAGACTGTCACATTATTTTATTCTGCACAGGCAATAAATGTCATACATGCAGTATTTACATTTTTATTCATTTTGCTTTAAGAATGCTGCATTGATTTGAAATATGTGCATAAATGACTGACCAATCCTGTTTGTTCATGGAATATTCTGGACAGTGGTATAATAATGGTAATCTGGTTCAAGATGATAAATTTTTATAGGACTTTGAATTAAAGACTTGCTGTCATTGTTACTGATTTCAATTTAGATGCATTTTATAGAGACCAAAAGTTGATTCAAATCATTCGATTTGAATAAAGCTCAGATCAGAAGTAATTTGCTATTTACATGAACAAAGGATAGCAAGTTCTCAAAAACATTAATGAATAATTTACCTGACTAAACCGAATTCCATAGTTAATCTCAGCAGATACAGATTTTCGCTCTTTCTCCGTTCGAACTGGCCTATCATCTAGGCCTCGGCAGAATCTGTAAAGCATTTGGCCTGTTTTGGGCCCAAATTCCTTTTGAAGTCTTGGCATCAAAATCTGCTGCAGTTCTCCGCATGTTTTAACACCAAATGATGCCATTTTATATTCTAATGCCCTTCCAACTCCTAAATATAACACCAAGAGTATATAAATGTAAAGTAAGAAAAGGAGAGAAAAATGACAACAAGAAACAAGTACTTAATATCATACTGCAGAATTCAGCTGATGATTTCTACTTGAAGGGTTTCATGTTTGCCCTTAATGATTTTTGCTCCTCCTTGTTAGTTGTGGCAAAAGTACAGATGTTTACATTCTTAATTCTTTAACAAGTTAAAAAATAACATCTTCATTGAAAATTCTTTCATTTTATGTATGCAACAACCTCCTAAGAAGTTTGAAGTAAAAGAAATATCATTTACCACTCACATGGACACTTGTATAACAGATTATTAATCTTGACAATCAGGACCTAAATTGAGAATTATCCTCCAAATAAACAGAATACCTAGACTATTAATAAGGTCTCAAATAATTTTGTATTCTGTTGCCACAGTTCCTTTTAGACAGGTTCCAAGGCATATGGAATATTCAGTATCATAAAATTATCAAATTACTCAAAATAAGTGTCAAATCTGATCATATTTAAATTAAGTCAATTACTTAAATAATTACTTGCATATTACCTATCCTAAAATACGACTGCTTAAAATACACTGATTTATTTAAAATAAACAACATATTATGCTCCTACTGGAAAATTATGAATAGAACATAAAATTAATTGGATAGCAAAGACAGAATAGTGAATGGTATAGTGAGCGAGCGAGTCAAATTAGAGCGGGTGGTTCATAAGGAGATAGATGTTGATGGCAACCTATTGGGTAAATAACCAGTTTCTATGATGTATCATGCTGCAACTCTACGAGTATACAGCTTTTCCCACAAATCACGTGTTATACACATGATAAGAGCTATATTCCTGTTAATCGTCCTGATTAAAGTTTTAAAATGCAAGTGCACCAATTTACAATTTTTACTTGTTAAGCTCACAACTCTGGATCTTATTCATTTGGTTTGATGCTACTGAATACCATATGAGCAAGCAGATAATTTAGAATACTAACATTATGTTATTTATTTCAACACTATGTGCCATTCCCTCACCACAAACTCCATCTCTCTCCCTGGTGAACTGTATGAGGCTGAACCAGTTTGCAGACAGTGCCATTTTTAACCCCAAGGTCAGCTTCCAACCACATTTGCCACCACCACCACCAAGACCAACGACTTGCATAACTGTTACACCACTCAACACTGACCCTGGCTCAACTCATCTGTTACTGAAATGCATATCTACACCTTTTATTACTTCTTCATTTAACAATTCCAGTGCTCTTCAGTCCAGTCTCTTATTCACATGAGCTTATCCAGAACTCTGCTGCCTAAATCTCAACTTGCATCTAAATCACTCCTGAGCTTTCTGACCTATAAAGGACATCAGTACAACATTGATTCAATTTGAAAATTCTCAATGTTTTTAGAAAATTTTCCACGCCTTCCTTTCCCATTTCCCTAACTCACCTGTAAATACCTGCGATCTTTGAGCCTTGAATTCTGGCCTTTGCATACCCATAATTTTATTCATTTGACTCTTATCACTTTTGTCATTAGCTACCTCAGGCTTAAAGCTCTGGGTGGGTTTCCATGGATAATTTTCTGTTTTTGTAGGTCACTCCTTAAAATTCACCTATATGACGAAACTTTAGTTTGTCTGTCTCAATTAGCCTTTGTGTAGCAGGGCGCTGAATTTTGTAAAATGACACTCGTGAAGTGCCTTGGGATGTTTACTACTTGAAATCATAACATAAATGCGATAAAACAAACTGCTGGAACTACACAGCAGATCAAGCAGCATCTGTGGAGACAGAAATTGTTAATGTTTAAGATCGATGACTCTCTCTACACTGGTGCTGCCTGACCTACTGAGTAATCTCAGCAATTTGTTTTATTCCAGCATATACAGTGCAATGCATTTAAATTTATATAAATGCAAGTTGTCATCTGTGAATTGTCTGCTGTATCTTCCAAAGTACTATAATTCGTTGTGAAATGTGATGGGGTAATTCTTAAGTCATAAGAGGCATTACATAAAAAATTCTGAAGGCTTCACTTCATTTTCAAGTAATGTCAGTTGCCAATATTATGCAAATGAATTAATCTGACTAACCTGGTAGACTGCTTACAAGTTGATCTTTGATAAAATCATCCACTTCCTCTGGTTTTAAATAATACTGCCCATCTGGTTTAGCCTTGCGAGTGGCCATTCTGGCCAGCAGAATGTTCGATCCTATTAAATACAAAATAGTAGCATTAGTATGTCTGCAAATAGAACTTTTAAATTTTGGCATATCCTCTCAGCATTTGCTCCTCTATGAAAGACATTAATACTTCCTACAAGTATGATGTTGCGAGCTCTGATTATTCTCTGGCACCTCACCCAAATAGTAATACTTCATGCATAATCCTAAACAGCAAGAGATTCTCTGCGCAGGTCATATCAGCAACTCAAATCTTCTACTGAGATCCTTGTGTACCTTCTAGCTTAGGCCAACAGAAAGTAAAGGCTAGAATGCCAAATCCTAAAGTTAAATAAAACCTCCACAAATCCTATGTAACAATGTGACCAATATATCTGTTTTAACAGTGAATATCATCAGTGGTGGGATTTGCCGTAAGCTTGCATAGAGTCAGAGTTCTGGGTTTAATTATACAAATATAATTATGATTTTTTGAGAAAAACAGTGCATAAGAATCAAAAGAATCAATTGTTCAGTGTTTGGTAAATATCTGGCTTATTTTTGGATTAAACAAGTATCTCTAGTAAGGATTTTTTAATTTATTCCTTCTTCTTGACCTCAGCATTGTCGTCAAGACCAGCATTTATTGCCCATGCCTAACTGCCCTTTAAAAGCTGGTGGTAAGCTACCTTCTTGAACCACTGCATTCTTTCTGATGAAGGTATGCCAATAAATTTCCAAATTGGGCTGGTGTGCAAATTGAAAGGGAACCTGAAGATGGTGAAAAACACTATGATGCTGGAAGAATTCTGAAGATGGTGATGTTTTCATGTGCATAAAGCCTTGATCTTTTGGGTGGTTGAGGTTGTGGGTTTGAAGTGCTGTTGGAGTAAACAAAATAAGTAACTACAGTGCACTTTACAGATGGAACACACTACAGCCACTGTACAATGGTGTGGAGGGAATGAATTTTTTCTGGGTGGTGCACATCATATCTATCGAGAGGTTGTTTTGTGCTGGATGGTAACTAGCTTCTTGAATATTCTTGCAGCTGCATCTTGTATATGGTTGAAAGGTTTATGGGATAGATTAGGAGGAGAGTCACTCATGGTAGGATACACAAACTCTGACTTACTCTAGAATCCACAGTATTTAGTGGCTGACCCAGTTGTGTTTTGTTCAATGGTGGCCCACAAGATACAGATGGCGGTTGCCTCAACTATGGTAATGCCAATGAATGTTGAAGACAGGTAGTTACACTCTCTCTTGTTGAAGATGATCATTGCCTGGCATTTCTTTGGTGTGAATGTTATTTGCCACTTATCAGCCCTTGCCTGAATGTTGTCTAGATGAGCATGTGGACTGCTTCATTTGTACAGGATTTGCAGGTGGAATTGAAAAATGTGCAATTAGCTGCAAACATCCCCACTTTTGACTTTGATGGAAGGTATGAAGGTCATTGATGAAGTAAATGAAGATAACTAGTCAAATAGGGTAATAGAGAGATACAGCACAGTAATAGGCCCTTCAGCCCACCGAATCCACAGCAATCAACCGCCCATTTGCACAAATCCTACATGAAATCCTATTCTCCCTGCATTCGATCAACCTCCCCCCACCCCCCCCCCCCCCCCCCCCCCCACATTCTACCATTCACCTACACACTGCAGGCAAATTTGCAGCAGCCAATTAACCTACCAACCCACATGTCCTGGGATGTAGGAGGAAACTGGAGCACCCGGGGGAAACCCACATGGTCACAGGGAAAACATACAAACTCCACACAGACCAGACGAGGTTAGGATTGAACCCAGGTCTCAGGTACTGTGAGGCAACTGCTTTCCTAGCTTCACCAAGCTGCACTGCCTTGATGTCAAAGACAACCACTCTTCCTTCACCTCCAAAATTCAGTTCTTTACTCCATATTTGGACCATGGCCATAATGACTTGTGGCAAAACCCAATTATCAAATATACCATTTAACGACAGAAAGAATGGGATTTAAAGAGGGAAATTCAAAGCTTGGGATCTAAATGGCTGAAGATATGGGGGTCAACTAAAATTTTAATGATGCATAGATGCACCAAGGACCAAAATCCGTGAATAGTGAAGCTCTTAGTGAATGCTAGAGTTTCAAAAGTTTGCACATAAAGGAAGAAGACATTTCAACATAAAGATGAGCATTTTAAATCTGCAACACTGGTCAAATGTAGATTTGCGAGTGCCAGAGGAATGGCTGCAATTCTCTTTGTGCAGGATATAATTTGGACATTTGGGAATATCCCATGTGCCTGAAATAGCCTTTCTATTTAAAATGAGAAGCTATAGAAGTATTTAAAAGTTCAACAGTGAAGAACAAAGGTCCAATTTCTTGTTCCTAGATACATACCCATTCCAACTGATGCAGTACATCGTGTCTTTTCCTTAATCTCAGAGCGAATAACTGTTGCTATCTCATCAGGCGTCAAACCAGTTTCTGTACATATTGTTGTTATGTCTACAAGAGCTTCATCACAGCTGACAGCTTCAATATCATAAGTATAGCTAAATACAGATAAGACAAGGGAAATGAATTAGTGCAAATAATGTAGTGGTTAATCTTTAAAATATAGGATGTTGCATTTATTTTCTAATGCTGAATTATAGTTATAATCAAGATCATTGCTTGGAATACAAGTTTCCTTTGACCATCAAACGTTGAAGTCTTGATTCAATGCATAGTAATCAAGATCACTGTGTAAAATTGGCAATATTTCACACCAAAGTGGTTGTCTCTCTTAGAAAGATAATTCAATCTGAGCAAGTTATGGCTTCTCCAAGGGTACAACTAGTTCTTTGTGAACAGATGGAGCTTAAATCCATATCAAGGCTGTGCTGTAATTGACCTACTGTTTTTAATTGTGGTAACTGGTGATAGATAGAGAATATACTTAATTCCCCTCATTAAAAACACCACATTCAAAGTATCATTCAAACTATTTACCATTCATAGCCACATCAAATAAACATACTTCCTACATTCAACAGATTAATGTCTGATCCAGTGGAGTCATGATGGACAGAAGCTCCGTTTATCTACATTCAAAGGTGGTGAAGCACTTCATGAGTTGACTGTTTATTTTGATTTCAGTTAAACTTTGAAAGCATCTGTGCAGCTCAAAACCAAGATTAATTTTCTGAAAAGCTCCAAATGTTTTACAGTAATTGTGCCTATATTCTATTCACATTTTAAAATTCACATATAAAATTCTAAGAGTCAAAGATCAAAAATTTGGAAATGTAAAATTTAAGTAAAATGCTGGAAATACTCAGCAGTTCAGGCACCTGCCTCCTCTTCAACTTAAATTACACTTATTTCTATGCTATTCCACTTGTGAAGGGTCATTGACAAGAAGCATCAACTCTGTTTCTCTCTCCAAAGATACTGCCTGTCCTGCTCAATATTTTCAGCATTTTCTGGTTTTTAAAGGTAATGTTCACTTACATATAAAAAATACATTACTAAGAAATTGATCCGACTTATAAAAGAGAGTAGGTTTTTAAGCATAAGGAAGATTCCAATGCCTGATCTCATCCATCGTATTCTGGAGTATTTATTTGTAAACAATCTTTTTTTTACCCCATAGATAATTAAGTTCCTTCATTTTGAATACTGAAATTTCAAGTTAAACTCAATAAACAGAAACTGTTGACTTCTACTATGCTGTGATCACCTATAAACATTACAATATGATTAAAGCTACAGAAAAACAGCTGAGTTCCAACTGTAGTGATACAGAAATTATCTAGAAACCCAGAAGTAAATGAGTCCTGGCTCTAGGTTTGACTATTGCCTCCCTCCACCCTACACCTTAAATTCCACAACCAGAAAAATATTTTCTATCTGCCCTATTAGCTCTTCTTATCATAAACATTTCAATAAAATCACCCCTTAATCTTCCAAATGCCAAGAAATATAACTAATCTCAGCCAGTAATTTAACCCCTTAGAGTCCAGCATGTTGTGTATGTTTAATTATCCTTATTTTCCAAGGCTCATTAATATAAACCTACACAGCACACTTCCTTCAAAGGCAATACATCCTTTCTAAGGTGTCAAGCTCTTGGAGGGGTGGGTGCTGAGAGAAGCAGAAATGGGGTGTGGTGTCATAGTACTGGAGGAGGTTACCAAGGTAAAGAAATGAGAATATAAAGATATTAGGCAAAAGAATCAACTATATGGGCACTCGAGTCTGCTCTGTCACTCAATTGGATCATATATAGTTACATATTTCTGAATCACTACAAAAAAGCATAAAAAATGATAAAATAATGCTTAATGGAAATTCTTGTAATTGTCAAGGCATTCCTTAGAGTAAATAAGAAAAAATCTATTTCCTGCAGTTGGAGAATTGATGACAGCCTCTCATGAGTTGATTGCATTCATTAAAATACAGAAGTGATAATCTGGCATTTTAAATTATATGCCAGACACTGATTGTGGCCAAACCAAATTTATAAATACTTAATTTATGCTAATCTATTAAACCTCCAAATCTAATCAGGCTCTTGCATTGCTTAACCAACCTGCATCCACTTTCTGGGAGGTATGTAAATGAACTCACAGGAATCACTGTTCATTCACACTCAATAGCTTCACTCCATCAACTGCACACTTCCATATCGTGCCTTTTGCCCAAAATGTATCACCTGACTCTTATTCGCACTAATTTGCCATCTGTAACTTTCTTGTTCATTTTGTTAGCTTCCTTTAAATATTTCAAGTAGTTTGTACTGATTTGCCAAATTACACCACTTTTGTATTGTCATATTGATTTCTAATACCTGTCAAACAAAAGTGGACTCAACACTCACACATAGATAAACAACTTCAAAGCCTTCTCAAACAAAGATGACTTAAACAATGTGATTGGGGTTAGGTAGAGGTAGATGGGGAAAATAGCTTTCTTCTGGTGCAGTCCAAAACAAAGGGAGATAATGATACAGTTAGAAATGAGCCATCAGCAATAACTTCAGGAGACTCCTCTTCACACAAAAATGGCACCAGAGGCAATATTTTACAGCCAGCAGGCAGTGGAACAAATTTATATTCATGTCCTGACCTTTTAAAGCTCGAACCTGCAACCAGAAATACTGCAGTAACAAACTGGCATTTAAGCCATTTAAATGCATTAGCGATCTTATGATCACCCAATGGATCCCACAGACCCGACCTTCCAGAATGTAAGTACAGCCCCTGGAAGCGCTGGGGAGGCCTCCATTGTGCCAGAAAGCATGGATATTGGGGAGGCCTTCAGGCAATTCTGAAGCATCAGGGCATGAGAAACCCCCCCTCCCTAGCACCCTTCTATCTTGTTCTCCAGCAAATGTACATTGGCTAGAAGACCTAACAGCAAGACTGCTGTATCAGATGGATATGAGGGACTACTCTGTACTCTGCTTCACAGAGGCATGGCTCAGCGCCAACTCTCCAGATATGGCACTCTAACCCAAGGGTTTCTCCATCCACTGTATGGGTCGGACAGCGGTGTCAGTTAAAGAAAGAGGCAACAATTATTTGCTTCATGATAAACTCACTGTCATGCTCAAATGTTCATGGCCTTGTCCCATTCCTGTTCCCCCAACCTGAAACATCTGGTAGTTAAGTGCCAACCTTTCTACCTACAGAGGGAGTTCTCCACCATCATCCTGACTGCAGTCTACATCTCGCCTCAGGCAGATGTCAACCTAGCACTTGGGGAACTGAGCACCATGATCAACAAGCACGAAACAGCGTACCCCAACACCTTCTTCATCATCGCTGGGGACTTCAATCAGGCAAGCGTGAAGAAGTCTCTGCCTAACTACCATCAACATGTCACCTTTAACACTAGAGGACCAAACACACTCGATCACTGCTATACCACCGTCAGAAACGCCTAACACTCCATCCCTTGCCTGCACTTTGGTAAATCTGGCCACCTGGCTGTGCTGCTGCTTCTTCCTGCATACATGCAGAGGCTGAAGAGTGCAGCACTGGAGGAGAGACCATGAAGAACTGGTGAAGGGGGGCAGAGGAGCAAATACAGGACTGATTTGAATCGGTGGACTGGGCCACGTTCGAGGATTCATCAGCAGATCTGAATGAATATGCCACAGTCGTCACCGACTTCATAAAGAACTGTGTGGACGAATGCGTACCCAGAAAATCATTCCAAGTCTTCCTCAAGCAGAAGCCTTGGATGAACGAGGGGATTCGTAAACTGCTGAAGGCTAGCTCTGTGGCACTTAGGACGGGTGATCCCGAGTCATACAAGAAGTCAGGGTATGACCTCCAGAAAGCCACCTTAAGTGCGAAGATACAATTCTGGACCAAACTGGAGTCATAGACTGACATTTGACAGCTGTGGCAGAACCTGCACACAATCACTTCCTAAAAGGCGAAAACCAGTGGCATTAATGGCAATGACACATCACTTCCAGAGGAGCTCAATGCCTTTTATACACACTTTTAAAGGAAGAAAAATGACCCGCCTACACGAGTCCCCCCCCCCCACAGCTCCTGATGACCCTGTGATCTCAGTCTCTGAAGTCAATGTCAGAGCATCCTTCAAGAGGGTGAACCTACGAAAAGTGTCTGCCCAGACGGTGTACCCAGCCAAGTGCCGAAGATCTGTGCAGATCAACTGGATGGTGTATTCAAGGACATTGGTAATTAGTTTAATATTGTCACATGTACCGAGATACAGTGAAAAACATTGTTTTGCATGCCATCCATACAGATAATTTCACAATGAAAGTACATCGAGGTAGTACAAGGGAAAAGCACTAACAGAATACAGAATATAGTGTTACAGTTACAGAGGAAGTGCAGTGCAGGTAGACAATAAAGTGCAAGAGTCATGATGAGGTAGATTGAGGTTGAGAGTTCATCTTTATTGCACAAGTCAGTTCAATAGTTTTATTATAACAGGATAGAAGCTGTCATTGAGCCTGGTGGTGTGTGTTTTCAAGCTTTTGTACCTTCTGCCCGATGGAAGGGGGGAAGAAGGGAGAATGTCCAGCGTGGGAGGGGTCTTTGATTATGTTGCCTGCATTTCCAAGGCAGCGAGAAGTATAGGCAGAGTTGATGGAAGGGAGGCTGTTATTTGTGATGGTCTGAGCTGTGTCCACAACTCTCAAGAAAATTGGTGAGGGTCAACGGGGACAAGCTGAATTTCCTTAGCCTTCTGAGGAAGTAGAAGCACTGGTGAGCTTTCTTGGCCATGGAGTCAATGTGGTTGGACCAGGACAAGCTATTGGTGATGTTTACACCTAGGAGCTTGAAGCTCTCAACCATCTTCACCTCAGCACCATTGATATATGCAGGGGTGTATGGTCTGCTCCACTTCCTGAAGTCAATAAGCAAGCTCTTTTGTTTTGCTGACATCTTCAACCTCTCGCTTCTGTGATCTGAGGTTCCCAACTGTTTTAAAAGGGCATCTATAGTACCAGTGCCCAAGAAGAGCACAATGACCTGCCTCAATGACTACTGTCCAGTATCATATACATCCACTGTAATGAAGTGCTTCTAGAAGTTGGTTATGGCACAAATCAACTCCAACCTCAGGAATGACCTCAAACCCCTCAAATTACCTATTGCCACAACAGGTCAACAGCAGATGCTATTTCACTTGCTATCCACTCTGTTCTGGATCATTTGGACAACAGTAATCAGAACAGTACATCAGACTGCTGTTCATTGACCACAGCTCAGCATTCCATACCGTCATCCACTCCAAACTTATCACCAAACTGCAAGACCTGGGCCTCTGTACCTCCCTTTGCAACTGGATCCTTGACTTCCTCACCGGCAGATCTCAATCAGCATAGATTTGTAACAACATCTCCTCCTCACTGATCACCAACACAGGTACCCCCCAAGGCTACATGCTTAGCCCCCTGCTCTACTCTCTTTACACTCACGACTTGCTAAGCACAGCTCCAATGCCATCTACAAATTTGCCGACAATACCATTGTTGGTCAAATCACGGATGGTGATGAGTCAGCATAGAGGAATGAGATAGAATATCTTGTTGAGTGGTGCCAAAATAACAACTTCACGCTCAGTGTCAACAAAACTAAGGAGCTAAGCATTGACTTCAGAAGGGGGAGTTCAGGAGACCACGTTCCATTCTCATTAGTGGGTCAGAGGTGGAGGCAGGGCATTAATATCTCGCGTGACTTGACCTGGGTCCAGCATATACAATATATGCAATCACAAAGGTGACAACCAGTGCCTCTACTTTCTTAGAAGCTTAAGGAGATTTGGCATGTCACCAAATAGTCTAACAAACATCCACAGATGCACCATTGAAAGTATCCTGATTGCATCATGGCCTGGTATGGTAATTCCAACGCACATGAATGCAAGAGGCTGCAGAGAGTAGGGGACACAGCCTGATCCATAACGGGCACAGCCCTCCCCACCATTGAAAGCAATGACACGAGTCGCTGCCTCAAGAAAACAGTACCTATCATCAAGGATCCCCACTAACTGGGTCATGCCTTCTACCCTCCTGCCTTGACAGTAGCAGTGAGAAGCCTGAATTCCCATATTACCAGGTTCAGGAACAGCTACTTTCCTTCAACCATCAGGTTCTTGAATCGACCTGCAGAACCCTAATCCTACCTCAGCAGTGGAACACCACTACGGACTACCTCTTGCACTACCATGGACTTGTCCCTGACTGTCTTTTTTTTTTACAGATATCTTATTTTTACAGTGTTCTTTTTCCCTCTCTCTTCACTGTCTTGTATAATTTATATTCTGTGCGTTGTCTGTACCTACGTGCCTGTGATGCTGCGGCAAGCAAGTTTTTCCACTGCACCGTACTTATGAATATGACAATAAACTCGACTTGACACGACACAAAGGTTAATTAATATCTGTATCTTTCTTGATAACAGGCAAGGCAGAGTCAGTTGAAAACTTCAAAACCGAGTGATAGAATTTTCCTGTGCAAGGGCATCAAGAGATAGGTAATTAAGGTGGATGTTTGGAGTAGAAATAAAGATAAACCACAATCTAATTGAGAGAAGATTCACAGGGCTGAATGTTTATTCCTGTTCTGAAATTCTAATCCCCACTTAATTTTCATTGCATGTTCATTAACTGACTTTTTACCAATTTGTTTATATTTCCTCATGAGCCAAGTTATTGAAGCTTTTGAAATATTGTACACACTACTACTACACATTGTTCATGTGTTCACAAGACTAAACTCGTCAAACCTGAACCAACTTTACAATTCCTAGTGTGAAACCCTCTCAATGGCCAAGTGCCATTGCCCTTTGTTATTGTGCTCTTAAGATTTAGCATATTGCGTACACACAAGTAGGAAGCTAAAATTTTGCATATGGGTATCCATATTACACATATAGGCAAATATCTGTATGGTACTTAAAATGAACTAGATCAGAAACATCTACTTTTATAGAAGTACAACTAAAAGTAATTAACAAACAGCAGTAAATTCAGCACATTTATTTTTTCTTGCTTTAATTATATATTTAGATTACTTTTATTAAATATAACAATGTGTTGATATATTAATTGTGTTAATTTTATATGCAATAAATTACCTCGCCAGGGTTTCATACATAATTGATGCCACTTCTTTGTAAGCTTTGAAGTTGTAGCTGACAGCCTGAAGATCAGGGCATAACTGTTTTGCTCGTCCAAAAAACATGCCATTCTTAATACCAGTCTGTCTGCCGAGGAACAACAATAAATTACATTCAAAATTCATAGTACATCTCATTGCACAAATTAAATGTAAGATTTTGTAAGGAGGAACATTCCATTATTCAATATTTTAACCCAAAGTCAAAGAGTCCAAGTGGATGTCAGTCATTATAGACAGTCAAATAAACAGCTGGTCCACTAAGCCTCAAGCAGAACAGCCTCTTTTTCTTAACTGACTGACTAGCTAATTACATGTTTTTGATCACTCTCAGGATATCCCACTGGATCATCATCAAGCTGCTGCCACAGACCCAGATTTAATGTTAGCAGATGGTATTTCTATATATAGCTCCTGAATTAATCACAACATTTATAAAGTATCTATGCTGACAATAAACAAAACTTAAATAAATCAGATGCAACAAACACCAGACGAAATGAATAAACCTCTTGGTATATTCCAATTTAGAATTATCTTGGAAATCAGAAATCCTTTATTTACCTAGCTTCATAACTGCAGGATGCAATTTCTGCCATTGATAAGGTCATCAGATCCGTGTTAATACCATTCACAGAGGCAGGATTTGGATTCTCCCAGGTGTTGCCATCTACTTTGTCAGGCACTTTTTTCTCTTCTACGAAAACAATAAAATTAGCACTACAAATCTAGCACTGTTAGTTTTTTTTTCCATTTCTCTTTTTTATAGTACATTAAATCCCCATAAATAAGTGTAGGATGCAAAAGTAGTAATGCAAATAAACATCTTACACCAACATTAGGCACCTCCGGTTAATATTGTCAAAGGAATTTAGTCCATGTACCTTTCACACTAATGGAGTCATTTAATTGTTTTGTTCAAAAGTCACCAACAACATCCTGCAATACAGCACATTTAGCCTGGGCCACCCAAACTGAATTCTCTAACTTAAATTTCAGTACTTTTAGATTCTTTAAAGTGCTAATTCCCAAGGGGTCATGCAGCGCCTTTTCTCTACACAACGCTAGTTGGTGAAACACTGCCTCAACATTAGTGTTGAAGAATTAGGGTTAGGGTTAGTGTTTTTAATGTATGGATCATCATATATACATTCAATACTTAGCAATGTTTGTCTTTACCTCCCATTAATCATACAGTAGCTTGTTTTGGACAGGGAGGGTGAAGGAGTGATGATGTTGATGCAAAAGCACTACTGTGGAGCAACTGGACCAGGAAACCCCATAGTACATTGGAGACATTGTTTAAATTTAATTTGTACAGTAGCTTAAAAAAGATAATGGTGAATCTTCTACTTATTATACACCTCAGCCGATTTTCATTGACAGAAATCAGGCACCAGATTTGCTAGTGGCATCTTGCCCTTCCAGTAAACATAAAAACTTCTCCAAATGGGTAAGAGTTGCTTATCAATTAAGAAGGTGAGCAAATGAATTAATTATTGCCTTTGAGGAAATTACTTTAGTGCCTAAGTCATTAGCTATTTGTCTCTTGTGCTTTTAAGAGCTTCTGAATAGTTCCATTTTGAAATTAACTCTTAAAAGTCATTCAGTTCTACAATTCCTTCAGTGAAGAACAAATGCAGTGAAAAATCCCAGAATATGACATGCACACAAACTGAAAGCTATATACTTTTGCCCTAATAAGAGTAAATATATACTATGGCAATTATAAATCCTTACCCATCTTGTCATTTACCCACTTCTTCTGGTAATATTGCATTTCAAATTGTGGGTTAGCATTTGGTCGAACAGACACACAACCATGACCTCTGTTGTGGGTAACAGCCACTGGCTTTCCTAGAAGGCAGAAATGGAAGAGATCTTATTTACTTTTATTCACATAATAAAACTATACTCATTCTTCCCCTTAGGGTAGGGATAAGAGAAAGCACTGAAAGCAAATTATTGGCATGAATTAATTCTAATCTACTCATACAGATATTCCCAATTTACTTGTGGTAAGCCATGACCATCACTTAAATAGTTCAAGAGTGTTAAAGACTTGTCCTAATATGGCCACTATAAAACTGGCCTAGAACAATCAGTTTGACTTGAGATACAAATTCAAAAATTCAATTCTTTCTGAATTTCTTTCTTGCAAAAGCTTTATTTTTAAAATCATTTTGACAATTTGTACTTATTGATCCAACTTGCTTTGCACATTGAACTTGTAGGCTTTATGGAGGATGCTTCCCATGAGGTGCCCTGTTGTCCCATAGCACCCCCCTCTCTGATTCTTAATTTTCACTCTTCCAGATACTAATTCTAACTCACTGTGCATCCATCTATTTCCCTTAATAAGCTGACATTTAGATTCAATAAGTTGCCCAGTCATATAGACCATCACAACCCATGCAAAGTCTTCAGGCTGAGTGATGTTTTACTGTACCCAACTTGAATCAGTTATCTTTCTTGCATTTATATAATCATGCATTTTTAAAAGCTTCAGGTTAGCTGCCAAGCTATCCTTTCTACCTATATTTTCTCTACTTTGCAGCACTAAATTGATCAGCAACTCACTTCTGCTTCAGTCCTTACTTGGCAGATGCTTTCTCAGATGCTACTGTAGCTGTTACCCACAAGTATGGAACTACTGGCAATTTTCCATTCTTTTTCTACATTACAGCTGTGCCAACACTTCAAAAGTACTTAACATGCTGTAAGGCATTTTTGCACTTATATAGCATCTATCAAAGGATGCCTAGACACTAGAATCAGATTTATTATCACTGACATATGACATGGAATTTGTTGTTTTGCAGCAGCATTACAGTGCAAAGACAAAAATCTATAAATTACAAAAATAAATAAATAGTGCAAAAAAAAAGGGAATAATGAGGTAGTGTTCATGGACTGTTCAGAAATCTGATGGTGGAGGGGAAGAAGCTGTTCCTGAATCGTTGAGTTTGGGTCTTCAGGCTCCTGAAACTCCTCCATTCGCTTTCTTCCGCTCCAAAGTCCTTGTTGCCCCACAGACTTACGATTTTTGTTTGCCGTGAGGCATTAAGCAAATGGAAATTAATGTGTCCTTCAATCTACAACCTTCCACACAAACACTGGATTTCTCCAATCTCAAACAGCAGTCAATATTGTCTTTACTAATACTGATTTTAATCACTCTGCCACTGGTAGTCTTTAGCTGCCAGCAACCTAAATTCTCAAGTTCCCTCAATAAATCTCTCTGACTCTCCACCTCCTCCATGACACTCCTTAAACCTGATACCTGATCAAGTTTTTAGTCAACTGCCCTTATACTTCCCAATGTGGTTCAGTATCAAATTTAATTTGATAATATTCCTGCAAAGTATGCTATAATATTCTACTACATTAACAGTAGTTTATGAACTCCTGTTTCTTTCTGCCAGGAAATGCTCTTCCCTTTGTCCCGCCCAACTAATTTGATTCTGCAGCCAACCTCCTGTGTTACCATCCCAGATCTGAGTTTCTTCTGAATGAACCATAGCCTTCCTCGACTCAAATAATTTTCAAAATGCTTTTCACCACACATCCATCATTGCAATAGATTCCATTTCCCAATCCAGTTCCACTGCTGTCAAAGCATCTTTGTCAACTCAAGATCCCATTCTCCACCCCCAGCTTCTAGGAACAATAAAATACTGATTCTGCTCAAATATTATCCATCCTTGATAATCTACACTTGCCATCAACATATTAGATTTAAGACCTGTTGCATGAATTGCTCCATGGTCCAATTAATTCAATCGCTAAATTGCTCCAGCCTTGAGAGCTTCTTGATCCTGACTCACTACCACTGCATCATACTCCTCCCTCTACTTGACTATTGACGAGAAACTTCAATGCTCTTACCTCTATTTTTAATTTCATCCCCAAACTCCACGGTCTCCTTAGCTCACTTGAAAAGCCCCTTCAAAACCTTGCAAAACATCTATTCGTTTTTTTTAATATATACAGTATATGATTTGATCATTTAGGTACTTAACCTCTACCTATGAGGGTGATCACTGGTAATTTTGTTCTATTAATTATTGCAAATGGAATTTCTCCTTTTCAGAAATTGTTTTTAACACTACATTTAGTTCTGACTCACGAATGAACTCTCAACTCCTAGCCCAAGAATCATAGAACATAGAACACTACAGCACAGTACAGGCCCTTCGGCCCACAATGTTGTGCTGACATTTTATCCTGCTCTAAGATCTATCTAACCCTTCCCTCCCACAAAACCCCCTATTTTCCTATCATTCATGTGTCTATCTAAGAGTCTCTTAAATGTCCCTTAAATCTCTTAAATCATTCAATTATGTTCTTCAGCCCATTCATATGGCAAGTTAACATGTTTTCAAAATTCCACACAAGGCCTTAATCAGATTACATCTCCATGCTCAGTTTGAAGTCACAACAACATAATCATTGTATCTTGTTGGCTGAACAATTGATAAAAATAGATTTTAATATTTACAAACCCTTCAGTTCTGGATGATCACGAATGGCCACTGATACAAAGAAACAGTCCATATCTATATGCATTATGCAGTTCTTATGTCTGGGCAGATCCAGAGTGCCTGTGGAGAAAAACAGTAAACAGAGCAGATGTTCAGGTGCTAAACGGCCACCTAAGCATTCAACATGGTAGACAGTAACCACCCAGTCATTATGAGTCCCTATTCATCCTATTTATGAAAGCCAGTTATCGACATGACTTTAGTCCCTTTATATGAAAAGAAAGGTTCTATCATCTGTTTGAGGCCCACAGTGCAACACAGTTTTACCCAGAGAGAGCTGATGAAGAGTTAAGCTGAACTTGGGAAAACCAAGCCTACATACAGGCTAACTAGTGGTTATTTTTTTAAAAAGACTGAACTCAAAGAACACAAACAACAGGGCAAGTTTCCAAATGGAGATAGGAGTGCTCTTTCTGACCTTGCAGTAAACAAACATGAACCAAAGGTGTCTCACCTCCCTTTGGCCACTAATAACAGACCCTGGCCAATTACTGATTAATATCAGAAAGGTTCAATCTACCTACCAATCTTTCCCACTACAGTCACCTTTGTTTTCTCACTTTCCCCTAAAGTGAAGCTTAATCATACAATCTGTCTCTTGATCCTCCATGTTCATCAGTTTCACAGAAATTTGGCTCAGTATCAGCGCATCTTGAGCCTCACCAATCTGGTGGAAAGATTGTACTCTGTACCCGCCATGGAGTACAGAATTTTCTAGGCCTACTATTGTGCCAGATCTTCCAGTAAGAGAGGAGGCTGGAACCTTTAGATTGTTGAAGTGAATGAGAAACTTTATTTCTGATTTTTGAGAAGAAAGCAAACAAATCTCTCAGAAAGGGTAATTCAATCAAATGAAGAACAAGATGCAAGGCCCAAAAATGTAAAACAAATAACAAACGAAACAAGTCAGTAGAACCTTACCCAAATGGTTGGCGTCTCTAGGATTTCTCTGAAACTTTTCCATGTTAATTCTTTTTAGTTTCTCTCTGCCTGGGTAAACACCATTATTTTGTCTTTGAAGTCTGTTCACATATTCTGTAAACTCACACTTCCACATTGCTATGTGATGCAGTCTTGAATGAGCATAAAACTCTGATATAAAACTTGCGTCTGCAGGTTTAGATGACCAGTGGGAAGATCCTTTATTAGACGAAGGCTCTGAAGTGCTTTTCATTCTTGGAATCCCCTGAATTGCAGATTGGTTAGCCCCATTTATTTTAAAGCATTCACTTAATGAAGAATTTGAAGGAGTCCTTGGGCAGTCAGACAGCAAAGTACTACCTTCTGTCAATTGCTCTTCACAGTTTTTGAAATCTGTTTCACAGTCATCGTTTTCTTCTTCCAATGCTTCAGGGGTTCCAGGTTCCTTTTCCCACAAAGTTTCACTGCAAAGTTTTAGATAATCCTGTGTTTTTAAGGCACTATTAGAACTGGGCTCGCTGGTGTTATAAACAGAAAAATGGTCTCTAGAACTATGAACTCCATTGTGATTTAGATTGGGATAAGCAGGCTCCAATTCCATTAGTTCAAAATCTTCACTGTTTTTGTCCCATCCATTCATTCCACTGTTGGTCTGGTTCCCCTTTCCCTTGTGTTTCACATTCTCTTGGTTGTTGGTTATACTTTTTCTAGAAAAAAAAAGGACCACAAATCATTTCTACTCTTCATTCTGCAAAAACAATGCATTTTCTTCATAAACTGAGTGTCCCATATTTTTGTCTATGGGGTTGACCAAGGCTACTTAAAAAGAGCAATAAGATCAGAAAATATTAAAGACAGATGATGATTCATGTAGATGAGAAATAGGAGGCAGCTAAGGATAGATAGCGGTACACCAGAGGTGATAATGTGGGAAGAAAACCACTGCTGTTGATTCTCGTTATAACTGTTCAGGTTGAGCATGGACCAGGCAAGTGCAGTATCTTCCAGCTGGTCAACAGTGGAGAGGTTTTGGAGGAGGATGGTATAGTCAACTGCTGCAGACTGTTTGAGAGGATGAGGGATAGATTACAGTTGTCATAATTAGTAACTAATAAAAGCTGTTAGAACTACCTCTGGTTCCATACTTCTGTTTCTAGCCAAATAAATTTGCAGTTCACATACTTGAGATTATTTTTATATAACTGATCCAATCATTTCAATGAAATCAGAACATCAAATTGAAGACTGGATGAAATAACTGATTAAGTGTAGCAAATTGCAACTTAGGCTTTTTCTCTACTAATGTAATATTGCAACAGGAACCCCTTCCTAGAAGCGCTGGGACTTTTCTGAAAAACCATTAATCAATATCATCAATTTTCAGCTTGCATTTAACTCAACAATCATAAGACCAAAACAACTTCAGCTTTAGTGTCAAACTAGCCAAAATGAAAACTACAGGTTAAGGAGTAAGATTTTGAATCAAGCTTCTAAAATGTCAAAATTACTCACACATTTCTATTAAGTTTGTAAATATTGCTAGGGCCTGGTGTAGCTTCTTCAGGTTTGTTCACAGTGAAGTTCAATCCTTTCTGGACACTTGACTGCTTGGTATAGAGTTGATAAGGAATGTAAGAAAGGAGGCACCCAGCTTTTATGCTGCAAAGTAAACCAACCAATAATTTAAAATGTTATCATAAGAATTTAATTTCATACTCAAAAATGGAACGTACTACTCTGAACCTTAGCAAGTGGTTAAATTAACTTTTGATTTTATTTCATTAAAATAGTAGGTAACAGTTTTATAATGTTTGTACAAAACAATGCCGAATATAGTTCACACTTAATATGAGAATAATTGCAAGACTTTATAAATATGAATGATGAGAAGAATTCTAGAGAGATTTACATCAGTTTTAGGAGGATTTAAGTTCATTTTTCATTTCTGTGAGACCAGTAGATACAGGAAATACAAACATGTTTCTGGTGTGATAGGAAATGATCTTTTTTAACCAGAATTTAGCTACGTCACTGGGGCTGCATAGAACAAGGATGGAGAATGACAGCTCAGATTTTTTATTTTAAGATGGAATGAATCAGTATCAATGAAAAGAGAATTAGAAAGTGAGATCACAGGATACCATATACAAAAAAAAATTTTGAAAATTTAAGTATCTTCAAACACATTACATAAGTGGTAATTAAGATGCAAATTTCATTCATGGTACTGGCTAAATGCAAGATTAATTGGGTAACTGGCTTCAGAAATACCACTTGTCTTTGCTCTACAAGCTTAATCAAACGCACAGCACCTGAAATATGGGGACAATTAGCTATTACTGCAGATCCTTATGCAGGAAATAATAAGGTGCAAACCTGAACTCCATCGGCTATATTAATTCTATATGAATAGTTTGTTGTTGATTTTTATAATAGTTTATTTAAATTAATCGTAAATCTAATATAGAAGGGCAGGGATCACCGAATGGAAAACTGGTCTATTGACAACGGCACCATAGGACGTAATGAACACTCAGCACTATGCAGGTGAATGACTGAATGAACATACATCAGATATGGCTCATTAAAAAATATTTTACAAAAGCTATTGTGCCCCATCTGGAAGTTCATGATTAAATTGAACTTTTAAGAACCTCAATGCTGTTTGATAAGTTGGGTCAATGTATTGGAAGTGAAGTTTAAAATCAAACTAAGAACAAATTTATCCCAAGTAACAGAAAGGGGGTGGTGTACATGCATCTGTCTACATCAACGGCGCTGAGGTCGAGAGGGTTGAGAGCTTCAAGTTCCTGGGAGTGAACTTCACCAACAGCCTGTCCTGGTCAAAGCACGTAGATGCCACGGCCAAGAAAGCTCACCAGCACCTCTACTTCCTCAGGAGACTAAAGAAATTTGGTATGTCCCCTTTGACACTCACCAACTTTTATCAATGCACCATAGAAAGCATCCTGTCTGGATGCATCACGTCTTGGTACAGCAACTGCTCTGCCCAGGACCGCAAGAAACTGCAGGGAGTTGTGGACACAGCCCAGCGCGTCACAGAAACCAGCCTCCCCTCCTTGGACTCTGTCTTTACCTCTCGCTGCCTTGGCGAAGCAGCCGGCATAATCGAAGACCCCACCCACCCAGGACATTCTCTCTTCTCTCCTCTTCCATCGGGTAGAAGATACAGGAGCCTGAGGGCACGTACTACCAGGCTTAAGGACAGCTTCTATCCCATTGTGATAAGGTTACTGAATGGTTCCCTTATACGATGAGATGGACTATGACCTCACGATGTACCTTGTTGTGACCTTGCACCTTATTGCACTGCACTTTCTCTGTAGCTGTGACACTTTACTGTGCACTGTTATTGTTTTTTACCTGTACAACCTCAATGCACTCTGTACTAACTCAATGTAACTGCACTGTGTAATGAATTGACCTGTACGATCAGTACGCAAGACAAGTTTTTCCACTGTACCTCGGTACAAGTGACAATAATAAACCAATACCAAAGGGATTTTTCCAGAGGTAATACTGCATTAGGGTAGTGGTAATGATTGCAATTCCGAAAGAAAGTCACTTTCATAATTTTTAAATTTGATGGTCATCCATAAACCAAACTAGCACATTATAAAGTATCTGGAATTACGATGACCAAAATCATCAAAAATATTGCTGCTGGTTCTGAATCGGACCGAAGTTTGGTTGATTAATCCAGAAGTTCCACGACACGGTGTCAAATGTGGAAGTCCAGGATTTACTTACAGATTTAGGAGAGTGGCAGACCCTAGTCTTCCTGGGATTTCCAGGAATATGAAGAAGAATCACCTATTGCATTGGAAGTTGGGATCTCTAGTCCTTAGTTTGAACAATGTTGCTGAAATAATAAGGCAGTGCATTGTTGAAAAGAGGCGCACGGAACTTTAAGCATTAATTTCAATCCTGTGTTTATTAAACAGAGAGATATCAATGATGGGGAACAAACAGAATGGGGAGTAGCTCCAAGAGTCTATTGATTTCAAAGCAGGTTACTGGGCAAAGGAAAAGGCAAGTCTTTAAAAAATATTATTTAACATTGTTTTTAATTTTATGTTTCTAGGTGTTTAAGTTAACTGTGTTTAAATAATTTTTGATGTTTTAAGCTTACTTCAATTTTAACAATTTTTAAAATGTCTCTGAATGCCTGGGCCCTGACACTGGACTCCAGGATGGAGAGGGCCAAGGGGATTGGCCCTCTGTCTCTGGACAAAGACTAAATGCGGGCTTGGGGGACTGTGCCTGGTGATCTTTTGAGAAGAGACTGAGCCAGAAAGATCAAGCCCATGGAATAATGAAGGTTACAGCATCAAATTAGCAATGCAAGGATCATTTTCAAATCCCACCATGCAAAGTTACAAAATAAGCTGAATAAATCTGACTGACAATGGCTCAGAATGGAAAAAGGTTGATGATGAAAACTACTTGGTTATCATGCACCAACCAAATGCCCTTCAAGGGCATTTGTACCCAGTCTGGCTCACACATTACTTTAACCACACATTAAGTGGTTGACCCTTTTAACATTGTCAATTGTATTTGAAAAGCCCTACCAACTGGGACACTGTGGAGATTGTGGTGCCTGCCATAACAGGCCTCAGCCACAACGGGCTGGATTACTCAACTCATTCCAATTTCCAGGGTCTCTGGCCTCTATCATGCTCACTCTTGGAGCTAGTCCCCATTCTGTTTGTTCCCCATCATTGATATCTCTCAGTTTAACAAACACAGGATTGAAATTAATGCTTAAATTTCCATGCGCTTCTTTTCAACAACACACTGCCTTATTATTTCCGCAACATTGTACAAACTAAGGACTAGAGATCCCAACTTCCAATTAAAACAGTTCTTGCACTCAGTAACAACTTTACTTGATAATTCTGTTGCTTTCTTTATCCCTTAAATTCAATTTGTCAGCACTTGTATAGAATCAAATAGCTGACTAGACAAACATGTATTTTGTGAAAGGAGAGAAACACACAAAAACATAACAGATACAACTCATTACAGGTCCTTCCCAGGTTATGGCAGGGTTCTATTCCTGTGAACTGTTTGTAACTCAAACAGCTCGCAAGTCAGAAATGCGGCAGCAAACTGAGTTATGAGGCAGCAGAAGATACCTGCAGCCCCGCAGCAACTGGCAAATCCATCCAGCTGGTCTCCCAAACACCCATTCGTATGTATGGGCTGTACATAAGTCGGACATTTGTAACCTGGGGAGGACCCATATAAAGCAAATCATGTAATGATTAACAGAAATTGCTGAGAGAACCATTGCACTGGAAAATTAACCAATATATTCACTATTATAGCACCAAAACAAGAGCAACAGTTCTGAAGTATCACTGATACCTAAAAGCCTTGAAATGAGCATAAATTATTTTGCTTCGAGTGCAACTTTAATACAACAGGCCACTTAGTATGAACAAAAATAATAAAAATGTTTTATAATTCACTGAAATGTCAATTTCTTTTTAACTGGGATATTAGATTGCAGACACAAATTAATGCTGATTTTTCAAAATAATAAACAAAATATCTTAATAAGCAATTTGGCGGTTATGCCACTAAAATATAAATGTCACCAAAATATCCTACCATAAATTCCAAGACACATAGATAACAGAAATTAAGGACAAAGCACAACAAAAACTAATGTACAGCAATAATAATAACTAATTTATGATACTCATAAAATAAATGAAATTTGGAAGAGGATTTGATTACAGGTTGAGAAGTACATGCTGAATTTTTATTTCTTTGCATTAAAAATTTTTGCATTAAATCTTAACTTTTGGTCTAAATCAATTTCATTATCCAGTTGGGAGTTTACATATACTTAGGTTGGAGTTATATTGCAGCCGATTCATAAACATCATGGAAGGAATCATAAACATTAGGGGTTTAGTGCATTCAGTGCCACTTCCTTCTCACCCAAAACATAACAGTAATAACTTGTACTTTTACTGACCTGTCTGTGATCCAATTAGGCCGAACAACTTTTTCCTCCTTTAGTTCTTTTATTTTTGCATTCGGTAAGTTAGTGGCAATAATGTGTGTAGTTTTAGACCTTGAGTAGTACATATGATACTGGCCTCCATGCAGCATCATAAGCCTTCTCAGCTCATCAGCTGTTGGTTCTAAAACAAAACATTTCATTTAAAGATGGAGAAAATCAGAGCCCAAATGTATTCCGTGTCTTCACATCTGTAGCATTTCGAATAATGTAATTTCTTCTACTTACATTTTTTCTTACAAATATTTAGTTGAAATGTATTCAAACTCCTTTTACTTGAACGGATTACGAATCAACCTACTGACATAACATGCTATATTCAGGTTGGTTCCAATTTTGTGCAGGTAACAATTACTTAAGTCTAGTTTTTAAAAATCACACATACCTGTGTAACCATTGACATAAATTGCAACACCTTTGAAAATGCAGGATGCTGTCCCTTCACTTTCTTGTTGAAGTGAAGAATCTGATTTGAATTGCCTTTCCAGCTTGTCTATCTTTGCTGCCATGTAACCACCCTAGGAGCAATTCAGGAGATTTTATAAACCTTCAGTTCCACTAATTTATACTTAAACACAAATTAAAAACAAAATATTTTAATTTGCACAGTCCTGAGAATCCTTCATTATTCTATTTTTCCAATTTTCTATTGATAAGTAAAAAAAAGCTTCATATTAATTATGCATATATTTTTGATATAATACTTTCACACTTTGCTTAGTTTTGTCCTTACGCAATTTTAGAAATGCTGAAATGTAGTGCGAGAAGAGAGGACGGATGTGAAGAGGAAGTAGTAGTGCAGTTTAAAATCAATTATTATCTTAAGTAAAAGGAAAACCAATGCAAAGGAACCAAAGCAAATCCAGCTCAGCAGCAGTGTGTAAACAAGAGGTGTTTGGTGGATGGGGGTGGTGGAAGCTGATGTCTGTGCAGAGCAAGTCCTTCTCATGTGAATTATTGAATCTCAAGCATGATGTATTTCTTTAGTATATTTAGTTATTTTGACACAGAATTCCACTCGGTCCATTGAGTTATACCAGCCCCCACAAGCATAAATCCCACTTCCCCTCTCATGTCCCTGTTGCCTTGCAATTTATTTTCTCTCATATCCCCATCAATGCCCCTCTGATTTTTCTGCCATTTACTTACACTAAAGGTAAATGTACAATAGCCAATTAACATAACAGTGCAACTTTGGAACATGGGAATAAACTGCAGAACCACCCGTGATCCCAGGGAGAATGTGCAAACTCCATACAGAGAGCTCGAGGTCTTGGTTGAACCTGGGTCCCTGGAGCTATGAGGCAAAAGCACTAACTGTTGCACCACTGGGCCAATCCATGTGTCAATTGGTACATATTTCAATGTGTGGTGGTATTAACATCCAGTAGTAGTCCACGAGTTAAGAGACAAATGATGTTCATGGCCTGAGCTAGCAAAGACTTACCTCATGTAACTGGTTAATTGAAAGTTGCGTGTAATATTTGATTTAGCAGAACTTCTTAGAATTTAGTCTAGAGTGAGTATGTAAAGGGGTCAAGAGCAAGATTACACAGATGAACCAGAAGAACAAAAAGCAAGAGCCAGAGGTCATGGATACCCCCAGCAAGATCACAACATGGTAATATAAATCTCCTGGTTATTTCGAAAATTACTGCTCACATTGAATGTATCAAGTCTTCCTTGTAAGATTAAGGCATGATCACAGTCCCTAGTAAAGGTCAATAGTCAATCATTTCAAAGAGTGTAGCGTTAATTGGCAAACAGTCCTTATAACTCTAAGAATACTTTAAAGTGTCTTACACAATGAATCACTGAAAAGTAAAACAAAGGTGCTTTGTAAGATCCTTCAAAGAGCAATGAAATAAACCTACTGCTTTTGCCATCAGCTGAGGAAAGAATGTATCCCATGGCATTTGGAAATCTCTCTATTCTTTGAGCAATGTGATTGGGTTTTAAAATATCCACTTGCATCATTAATAAGTAGTAAATGGGGATTGATTTAGAATCCCATCCAGAAGATGGGATCTTCCCATTGCCTCATTCCTTCCGTGTTTAACTTAAGTGTAAAGCATTATGAACTCAAATTCTAGAGTGGACCTTGAAGCCACGACTATCTGACTCCAAGGCAAAACTATTAACAGCTGAACCAAGCCAAGTGGAATGACAATTCTTATTTGATTAAAACTTGATTGAATACCAGTATTCAAATATAGAGGAAAAAAAATCAATAAATTTACAAATAGAAGTCCAGAATATTACGGGCAATTTGCGCTGAACATACCCAATCTCTCCAGCCATCTCCTTCGCTGGCACGTTTCCTCCATCCTCCACGGCTCATAGTAGATTCTCTGGAATTTAATTTCAAATTGTTGGTTTTAGAACATTATGGCTTAACTTTATATATGTGAAAATATAATGCAAAAGCAAGTGGGATTATTCACAATTAAAAAGCAGAATCGCACATGACCTCAACAGATGTGCAGTCAAAGCTGTGATTGTTTGTTAACTTACATGGATAAAAAACAATGTTAACTGAATCCAAAAGATAACTCCAACATTCACTGCACAAGCATCGCAGGAATTTGTTTCCCAAAAATAAAAATTTCTACCGAAAATAGAAAATCCTCAAAATTTGCATCAAAATATCAGCATCCAAGGTGAAAACATTCTACTGTTTTGGTAATAACCTCCTCTCCCAGTGCCAGGAATACATTACAACTTTGAACACATTCTTGTAACATAATCTGCTCAAATTTTCAGGGACTTATTTAGTATAAATCATTTTTAGCTCTGAATAGTACCTATACAATACATAGTAAGCATAGAATTAAATCAGCAGCCACTGTAGGGAGCAATACATCTGCAGAATTGTGTGGCAAGAATACTCCAAGGATTTGGTCAATGAATTAAACAGGAAACAGCAATTTAGATCTGGAACTTCAAAAATATGATTCAGCTTTGAAAATACTTGCATCTATTTCTCAAAATGCAAATAATTGTGATATTTACCCTTTTTTAATTTATTTGTTGGGAGATGCATTTCTGTTATCGCCATTATTGTGACTGCTCAGCCGTACAACAATAGAGAAGTATTTCTGTAATATTATAGTAATACACTGGGATCAGGAGAAAGAAAAGAGCTTTACTGACAGTAAAGCACTGCTTTGCAGAATTTTAATAATCCTGCGCTTAACATTATCCGTCCCACAAAAACACCTGATTCCACAAATTGTTCCTCACTGCTACATACTCTGCTTCAAGGACATTATAATCAGTGATGCTGTATCTTTTAGTCAATTCCAGCGCTCTGTTGCTTGTAAACCTCATTAAGATTGCCCTCATAGCATTCATCACATCAGCACAGTAGGTGGATATGTTACTAGATTAACAATGCTGTAATTGAAAATTTTACATTTTCCTGGATTCTGTATATCCATTCAACTCAATGTGCAAATAAGAAACCATTGTCTGGTGTGGAACATCAAGATTTGCTTTCCAATCTTCCATACAAGGCTTTATTTGTGAGCTGTATTTACACTTGTTGACTGGCAAAAGCTGCAGTCATTCAAGTAAAACACAAAGGACAAGCCACTGAAAAATTGTTCCAACAACACCAAAGAAAAATTGAGAGGTTGCATATTTTTCTTGCATGTGGCTCAGCTCTTTAGTATAGCAAAGATTCTATCTGAATCATAAAATCTAATAAACATTTCTATTCTTTCAACAATTAGAAGCATACCAAAACAGAACATAATCTAGGATGTCACAGGATCAACCATTATAAGAGAAATTTGAAGGATTGTTTTGCAGAAATATCAAACACCTGGAACTATCAAAATAACGTTGTGGTTTAAGAAAGAGGAACAAAGTACACAAAAGAAAGAGGTAGAAAGTATGGTGAAATTTATTTAATATAGGTTTTAAAAGATATCACAGAAAGCCTCATAATTCATCCCCCAAGACCGCTTAGTGTTTCCTTTGCAACATTGCCTGCACATACCAGCCTGATTGCTGCTGCCACAAAATTTTTTCACTTCTGCACACAATGAACCAGCTCCTGTTGGCACAAGTCCATTTGCAATTGTCACCAGTAGTCACACTACACCTAAACATACCTGGCCAGAATATAAAGGGTGAATATTTTTAGTTTGAAACATCCTAAACTCCAGTGATATGGCCCAAAATCTCCCTTGACGGTTTTGACAGCCAGTAAAACTCAACACTGGGTTTGCCAGCTGTCAAAATTATGTGCTTTTAAATATCTCTGATGTTCATAAAGGTTTAAAAAATTAAAGATGTAGTAATTAAAAATAAATTATAATATATAAAATTAAATACTACACTTAAAAACTAAACAAATAGACATTAAACAAAATGAAATAAATGTGTAAGGAATTTACCTTCCACTTTTCTTTAGACTTACTATCCCCACTGTAATGCCCATTCAGCCATCTAGTAAGATCATGGCCGATCAAATTTAACCCCAACACTATCTTGCTGCCTATGCCTGTGAACCTTTCACCACTCTTGTTTAATAAGGTGTCAACGAAAGACTCAGGTTTCACCCACCTTTGACACAAAGTGTTCTCATGACTTTCAGAGAGAAAAAATTTTCCCTTATTTGCCTTAAATGGGTGACCACTTAATTTTAAACAGTAAGCCCCAGTTCTAGAATCTTCCATAAGAGGAAACATTCTGTCCACATCCAGCCTATCGAGAAGCCTCAGGATCTTATACATTTCAATCAAGTTCCTCTCACTCTTCTAAATTCCAGCCAAGTCTGTTCAACCTTTCCTCACAAGACAGCCCATCCATTCCAAGTATTAATAAACCTTCTCTGACCCACTTCCAACACAATAACATCCTTCCTGAATAAAAATACCAAAGCTGATCACAATATTCCTTTGTGTTCAATTGCTCAAGAACAAACAATATTCTGTTAGCTTTTCAAATTACTTGCTGTACTTGCAAAGCAGCCTTTTGCAAATCATAGACTAGATCACCTAAAATTCCTCTTCATCTCACATCCTGACTGGTACGATGCTCACTTCTGCTGAGTAAGTTCAGGATTACAACATTCTACTGTACATGCATGGAAGTTCCAGGTGTGCATTTAAATAGGTAAATACCAATTCCATTCAATAGCTATTAGCAAAAGCTGGGCAATCCTCCTAAACTTAGCACTTTATAAACTCCAAATTAATTACAAGTAGCTGGCACCTGCAATGCTAACAGTGGAGACCAAGCTGGCCCAGCTAGGCAGGGGGGTGGGGTGGGAGGGGAAGGAAGAAGAACGAGCCACTATCCAACAGCATGAAGATTTCCCAGTCTGAGAACTGGGAAATCTGTGGAAAGTGGTGGGCTGTCATTCAACACAAACAGGCCCTTCAGACCACCAAGTCCACGCTGACCATGAAGCACCAATTTACACTAATCCCATTTTATTCTCCCTACATTCCCATCAGCTCTCTCCAGATCCTACCATTCACCAATACTGGGGACAATTTACAGCAGCCAATTAACTAATCCACATGGTGTGGAATGTGGAAGGAAAACTGAGCACCCAAAGGAAACCCATGTGGTCACGGAGAGCATGCAAACTCCACAAAGGCAGCACTTGAGGTCAGGATCGAATCTAGATCATGGGAACTGTCAGTTGACAACTCTACTAGCTGCATCACTGTGTCCCTGGGCTCTATTGATTGAAAGGCTGCACTTCAGCCGACTTAGGAGTAGCTCTGTTATTGACTTGCTTGCCAGAAGACCCAGGTTGATTCTGGTGGAAAATCTGCTTGTGTTCTTTTTAAATCAGCTCTGACCAGCTGAATACACATGATATCTTAAGCACCTCACACAGATCTTTCAACAAGGTGGTACACACGCACCTCTCTGTAGCAATCATGCACAACTTTTTTTGTCAGTTGGGCTACATGAATAATCTGAGATGTTTCAGAGGGCCACTCATGCAAATTCAGGAGTCCCTAACTTCCTGGGACACCCTGATCACTGTCAATTGCACACTGCCATTGCACTCCTCATGGAGACCAGAGCTGGAGCAGTTTTCTTGCAGCTAAGCTGAGTAGGACAAGCCAAAGAGCATGGAGGAGTTTCAAAGTTGGGCAGGTCTCACCTATTTGCTACTGCAAATATGCAGGGCAAGGAAAGAAAAAACAAACCAATGAATGAAAGGGGAGTTACCAGAGTTTTTATCCTTCCTTAAGATCAACCTTTGATTTACAAAAACACAAGTGTTGGTGGACCAAAACTAGACCTTCCATAACCCATAGCAAATAAACAAGCAGCAAGTTAACAATTACTTCTGAAACACAGTAAATTTCATCTGGGATATGCATTTGCTTGCTGGGAAAATTTAGGAGGCTTAACCTGCCATGTGTGTCAACCCAGTGATAACTAAAGCCAATAACACAGCTAGTGTGAGCAACAGTAACAAAAAAAATGGCCTTGCTGTCACTTATGAATAGTAATTGTGGCAGAATTCAATTTTTAATCTCCAGCTCTGTTGTGTGCAGTTAAGGGAATGGTGAGTGCCAATCAGATGATATTGTCGCCTGGACTGGATCCAGTCCCGGGGCTGCACAGTGCGCATCACAACTCTATAACATCCCCTCTCTCCTACCCCTCCTCTTCAAGCACCACTGACTTATCATTACCATCCATATTATCTCATCTCTCAGTTGGACCGCAAAACACAAGTTTCTAGCTTCTACTAAGAAATGACAGACATTTCATGCATATGCAAGATATTAAGAATTGAGGGTTGATAATGGTCCAAGCTCACTTAGTCATAATCTGCCTGTTATCGATGTGTGCAAGCACATCAGAATTCAGGGAAGGCTGTATCCTTTTATGGTGTGCAGTACATTAAAGTTGCTATTTATGGTTCTGATTATTTTTCCATCTGTCCTCTCAAAATACAGTGTTGTGTGTATATACAAGTTTTTGAGCAAAACATTGATTGCAAGAAATGTTTACATGCTAAGGGTTACTCTTAAATGTACAAACACTTGGCTCCTCACATTTGGCCAGGATATGATTAGTCAACCCATAAACAGGACAAAAGCCCACAGGTATTTGGTGCATATAAATCTCAGCATTTAGTTTCACAGTTTATTCCACTCTCCCACACTACCAGCAATGCTTTGCTAAATACTTCAAAAATTAAGTACAATCTTGTGATAGAACATTTTCCTAGCCACACAAAAACTTTACATTTCCTATAAAGTAACAAGGTTTGTACATCATTGCCATCATTCCTCTGCTCTATCAACCCACTGACACTCTTCCCCCAATACTTGTATCCTTAACTTTCAAAATACCATGGAACTGCTTCTAAGGCAAAACAAAGTGGAGCAGTTATACATACACACCTAACAAGATTAATGCCTGGGTTAATCTTGTATAAGTTACTTGCCTTCAAATGTGAACATCCAATGAAGTCAACACTTTAACCGTGAACACAGAAACTTAGCGAGAGGTGGAATGACCACATTTTTCATGCATTCAGTTTCAAATTTTAAAACTAAGGTTGAGAAATAAAAAGTAATAAAGGCATGACTATTTTATTGTATTAATTTGGTGCTTACTTTTAATTAATTAGAATAGAGTATTATGGAAATGACCAGAGGCATTGGAAAGACCATCAGTCCTTTACTTGGCAGAGATGAGCAAGTTGAGTGGATGATCCAATTACTCCAATACTAATGCATTTCACTACATCCTTGCAATTTTGCTCTTATCTACAGACATTTTGTTTTAAACCTCATTTTAAAATAGCAGTCCAACTAAAATAAAAATTGAATCAAGATGGAGTTTAATTGGGTAACACTGATTTTCCTTCAAAGAAAAGCCATCACTTTCTCTTCACAGGAACACTCTTCAGAGTTGAGGATTTCTTGCCTCTCCACATCAGTTCTGATGAGACCCAGTGAAATCTGCAGACTCTACTACAAGTGTTTTATGGGACAAGTGGGTTTCTACATGCTCCCAACAATGAGATTCGCATTGTGATCCAGGGTGCACTTTCTCCATTTTGATTGGTTACAGGCCAGAAACCCCCATAAATCTGCAAGGACATTTAATCTTGTCAAGAAGGCTTTGAGAGCATCCTGTAGCACTTCCTCTGTCCTTCTAGTAATATCTTGCCATAATGGAGCTCAGTGCTGAGTGCCTGTTTTGGGAATCTATGTCAAGCATGTGAATGGTGTGACCTACCCTTCAGAGCTGGATAAATAAAATCACAGCTTAATATTGGGGAGGTTCGCTGAGGAGAGGACAATAATTTTGCTTCCCGATCCTATCACTGGATTTAGAGGATTTTATGCATGTAACATTGGTGGTCCCTCGACAGTGTCTTGAGGTACCTGTTATAGGCAGTTTATGTTTGGTGTACAGGAGGGAAGGACTGCTGTTTGGTGGACCATGGGCTTGGGTCTGCATCTTGATCTCTGAGCACTTTTCTTCAGAAAGCCAAAGACTGCACTGGTACACTAGAGAAAGTGGTTAATTTGATAACTGATGCTTACCTTCATCGGGTGATGACCCCAAGATAATGCACCCAATCATGCCTTTTCAGGGTCCCATTGAGATCCTTTATCATCGGGGGGGAAGTGGAGTACCTTCAGTTTGTAAGTCTTTACTCCAAGACCCATTTTCATATTTGTCTCAATGAAATAGTCAATGATTGGAACTCAGTATCTGAATGAGCACGTAAACTAGCATCAACTGTATGCAGCTCAATGAACAAGGCTATGGTGACCTTGGTTCTGGAATAGAAACCATGGAGGTTCAACAGATTCCCTTTAGTTTTGCAGCTTAACTCTATTCCAATGGGAAGACTGTGGAACAGAAGGTGCAATATTGCCAGAATAAAGACTGAGAAGAGGTTTGGAGTGATGACATGGTATTCCTTTGTCTGCACACAGATCAGATCTATGGGGACCCAGTGGTTAGAATCATAGCTTGCAAGCCATCGTAGCTGACATATGAAGTAAATGAATTTCAAAGGACAGCAAATTTGAAAAGGGCTCTCCACCATCTCCTTCTATTAATAGAGTTGAAAACTTCTATAATATTCTATAAACTTCAGAAAGGAGTGGGGAAGGGAAGATACGCTTGGTAGTCGGGTCCCGTTGGAGATGGCAGAAGTGGCAGAGAATGATGTGTTGGATACGTAGGCTGGTAGGATGAAATGCAAGGACAAGGGGGACCCTATCCCTATTGGGTCTGGGAGGGGTGGGGGTGAGAGCAGAGGTGCGGGAAATGGCAGAGATACGGGTTCAAGCCCTCTCAGCCACAGTCAGGGGGAAGCCCCAGTTAGAAAAGAAGCTGGACATCTTGGATGTCCTGGAGTGGAAAGTCTCATCATGGGAGCAGATGCACAGAAGTTCTAAAAAAGGGATTTCTCTGCCACATCTGCTTAAAGTGGGAGAATTCAATGTTCATGCCATTAGGCTGCAAGGTTCCAAGATGGAAAATGAGGTGCTGTTCCTCCGGTTTGCGCTTGGAATTATCCTGGCAGTGGAGGAGGCTCAGGACTGACGTATCTGTGATAGTGTGGGAGGGGGAGTTGAAGTGACGGGGAGCTGCAATACCCTGCGGGCTTTGGGCCCCTAACAAATGTCTAGGCTGAAGACTTGGATTGCAGAATTCACCAAACGTGTAGCCAAGCTTGTGTACAGCTATGACACCAGCATCTATCTGACAATATGGTAAATTACCCAGGTATGTTCTCTCCACAAAGAGGACAATCCAATCTGGTCAATTACCATCTTATGAGCCTACTCTTAATTATTAGGAAATTTATGGAAGTTGTCACCAATGAGGTCAATAACCTTGGTTTGGGTTCAGCCAAGAGTATTCAGATCCAGGCCCGAGTACAGCCTCACAAACAAAAACAGCTGAATTCCAAAGGCCAAGTCAGATAACATCAAGGCAGCATTTGATCAAGGAAACAATAAAGTTGGTCAATGGGAATCAAGGGGGAAATGAATAGACAAATTTCAGTCCCCAAAATTTTACTGCAGGAGTTCTTCAAGGAAGCATTCTGGATTTAACCATCTTTGGTTGTTCTATCTTTTCCTACCTTCATAATGTAAGAAGTGGGGATGTTCACTAATAAATGCCTAGTTCCATTCACAACTCATCAAATAATGAAACAATTGGTGCTTGCATGCAAGATCTGGACACATTTGGACTTGCACTAACAACTAGAAGGATCCAGGCATTGACAATCTCTAACCTGAATGGTGGCCGTGTCAGTGACATCCATATCCCAACAATGAAAGTATTTCAAAAGAAAGTATCCTCTCAAATGAAAGAGATCACATCCTCAAAGATTAAGGACAACATAGCTGAATTGATTAATCTGAAGCATTCTTTCTCAATAAGAGATTGTTTTGCGTAAATTTTCTAATACACCTTTTTCTTTGAGATAATCACAGATCAATCTCTGAGGCTATTTCTTATTTAAACTGTGAAGATATTAGACTGGAAATTGCTCACCAAATCTAGTACTCAGCAAATCTGATTACCATCTATGGTCACAATAGATTTCTTGATCAGCTATTGCCAATGTAGTAAAGCAAATTTCACTGCTTCTTAGTAGCACACAATTAATGTGCAGATTACAGAAGAAGTGTGCTCACAGATTGGAGGTAAAAGGTTCTCTCAAATTAAAAAGAAATCATGCTTACACTGGAATCATATGATTTCAGAACTGTTCTGGCACACAAGGATTCAGCTCATAAAGCCCACACTGGTTCTTTCCAGAGCCACTCACTTAGTTCCATTTCCCCACTATTTGCCAATGGGCCCGCAAATAATTTTCTCTCAAGTGCTTCTCTAATTCCCTTTAGAAAACCTTAATTGACTCTGTAGGAGCAGTGAAAACATTCAGTAAACTCCAGATCATAACTATTCTCCATTAAAAAATGTTCCTTCCCTCTCTCTACCTTTTACCCACTTTGAATGTTTTCCCTGGTCTTTGAACCCAATAGCAACATCTCTCTGCTTCACTACGAAATTGCATACCTGTATCATAGAATATTTACACCACAGAAGGCCATTTGGCCCATTGTAACTATGCCTGTAGAATAAGAACTTAGCCTCATCCAACCCCACTTTGCAGCACCAGGTCTATACCTCTACAATTCATGGCTTTTCCTGAACACATCCCAAGATTTGTTTGTTTGTAAAAATGAAATGAGGGTTTGTGCTTTCACCATCATGACAGGCATTAAATACCAGTCTCCTACAAATGCCAGGATGAAAAAAGGAAGTGTTTTATCTAACTGCTAATTAATCAATCAAAATTAATGCTTTTGGTTTCTGACCCCTTTGTTAAGGGGAATAGGTCTTTCCTATTTACACCAATTGAGCCCCTTATAATTTTATACATCCGGAATTATGCCGCCTCTTAGCTTTCCTAGAAAACACACCGAACTTATCCAATCTTCCCTCAGAGCCGCGATTTTGTCAAAATCTCCGCAAACCTCCTCTGCGCCGTCTCCGGTGCAATCACATCTCTCCCGCAATGAGATGACCAGGAAGGTACACAAACCACCTCTCAATCTCTCCGTCCCAAGAACAAGCACCACAGCTTCTCGACTCTAATGTTGGAGCTGAAACCAGTGGTTGCCGGAACAGTCCCGGCAAATTTCTTCCGCGCCCTCCTCCCTGAAGTGATGTGAGCAGCAGCGGAGGCGCCCCCTCAGCCCTGGCCTCACCTCGTCTCCACATCAGCCAGGAGGTGGGATGGGTGACTGATGGAAGGGAAACTCAGACTCGGCAGAAAGTTTGTGGCCGGGTTGAGGGGAGGCATCGAGGGGAAGGGGTGCCGGCTGTTGCCGCTGCGGGCTGGGCTGTGACCCGGGATCCCCCTCACCGGGCCGTCTCGCCGCTCACTGATCCGCCCGAGCGCCCCAGACGGGGGGGGGGGCGGGACTCCGACGTCCCCGGGGTCAACCTCGGCGCCGGCCGGCCGCCCGGCTCCTGTCTACGGCTCAGCAGCGCCCGCCGGCCGCCCGGCCGGTGGCAGGGCTGCGGGTAGCGGGACCGGGCTCTGGCCTCGCCCCCGTCCCTCTCTCCCCCCCCCCCGGCCACCCCCGCTCCCGCCCACGGGAGACCCCACGGGGGAGGCGCCGCTCTGTTGTGTCTGCGCCCGGGCCCCCGGTGACAGCGGAGGCCCGTCAGCCTGAAGCCGGGGTCGCGGCCCGGGGTGGGGGTGGCTGAGGCCGGCGGCCGGGTCGGGCGGGTGGGGAGCGGGCGCCCACGGCCCCTCCGAGCCGGAGCCACCGACCGGTCTCGGTCACGTAACCGGCGAGCGCTCACCTCACGGCCGCGCACTCATCCCCAATCGCGGCTACCGGCGGCTGTCCCCCCCCCCGCCCCGTCCACTCGGTGCCGTCGCTCGTTCGCTCCGACTATCGCCTGGCCCTGTCTCTCAATCCAGTCCCCGACTCCGCGCTTTCTCCATCCCCGGCTCCGGCGCTCCGCTCCGCTCCACCCCGCCCCGGCTCGGCTCCGCCCGCAGCCGCCGCAGCGCCGCCGGGCGGCCGACTCCCGCCACTGCACCCCGCCCGCAGCGCCGCCGGGCGGCCGACCCCCGCCACTGCACCCCGCCGGCAGCCGCCACAGCGCCGCCGGGCGGCCGACCCCCGCCACTGCACCCGCCGCCGCAGCGCCACCCGGCGGTCAACCCCCGCCACTGCACTCCACCCGCCACTGAACCTGTCGTAGCGCCTCCGGGCGGTCAACCCCCGCCACAGCACCTGTCGCAGCGCCCCCGTGTGGCAAAGCGCTGCAATTTACACCCACAACAGAGATTCCGGGTCCCACAAAATTGAAATAAAACCTTAATCCGGCACGCTCGGGACTTTCGTGGTGCCGGAGTAGCGGCTTGTCCAATACAGTTTTAATTTACTTTACGTAATGACATTTCAGTGAACTCAGTAAGTTTAAAAGGGAGCACAGAAAATAGAACCAGATAAGATCCTAAGGAATGCTGCCAACAGAACCAGGTGAGTTTAATGCAGTAACTGGGGATGCACAGGAACCAGGTGAGTAGATGAAGGCAAAGGAACCGGTGCCCAGTTGAGTGAAAATTACAAACATCACCCATTGAGCCAGATGCCAAACCATCGGGATCCCTGAAGTTTTGCTGCAATTGAAACATTTCCAAAAATTGTTTTCCATGGAGCATGGAGATGTTTCCTGTATGGGCTGCTCCTGCACGCTTTCTAATTCCCCTGGCAAAATCCTGCAACTGCATCCCCTAAAGCTGAACCAGGAAGAAAAACTTCATTGCTGCTGACATGATTTAAGATCTCAGAAAATGCTGGAGATATTAAAAAGGTCAGCCAACATCTTTGAAGACAGACAAGCAAAAAAAAACTGCAGAAGCTGGAAGTCTGAAACAAAGACAGAAGATATTGAAAATGCCAAGAAGGTCAGGCAGCAGCTGTGGAGAGAAACAGATTTAACATTTCAGATTGTTGAGCTTTCTTAAGAACTGGGAAAATTTAGAACACGGTCATATTTAAACTTGCAGGGAAGGAGGTGGAGAGAACAAAAGGGAATATCCATGATAGGGAGGGTGACCCAGTCTGGTGTAAGACCATAAGGCATAGGAGCAGAATTAGGCCATTTGGCCCATTGAGTCTGCTCTGCCATTCCATCATGGCTGATTTATTTTTCCTTCTCAACCCCATTCACCTGCCTTCTCCCCATAACCTTTGATGCCCTTACTAATCAAGAACCTATCAACCTCTGCTTTAAATATACCCAATGACTTGGCCTCCATAGCCATATGTGGCAATGAATTCCACAGAATCACCACCCTCTGGCTAAAGAATGCCTCCTCATCTCTGTTCTAAAGGGTCGCCCTTCTATTCTGAGGCCGTGCCCTCTGGTCCACCACTGGAAACATTCTCTCCACTTCCACTCTATCCAGGCCTTTCAATATTTGGTAGGTTTCAATGAGATCCCCCTCATCCTTCTAAACTCCAGTGAGTACAGGCCCTGAGTCATCAAACACTCCTCATACATTAACCCTTTCATCCCCAGGATCATCCTTGTAAATCTTGTCTGGACCATCTCCAACACCAGCACATCTTTCCTTAGATATGGGGCCCAAAACTGCTCACAATACTCCAAAAGTGGTCTGACCAATGCCTTATAAACCTTCAGCATTACATTCTTGCTTTTATATTCTAGTCCTCTCGAAATGAATGCTAACATTGCATTTGTCTTCCTTACTACTGACTCAACATGCAAGTTAAACTTTAAGGAATCCTGCACTAGGACTCCCAAGTCCCTTTGTACCTCCAATTTCTGAATTCTCTCCCTGTTTAGAAAACAGTCTATGCCTTTATTCCTTCTACCAAAGTGCATGACCTTACACTTCCCTACACTGTATTCCATCTGCCACTTCTTTGCCCGTTCTCCGAACCTGTCCAAGTCCTTCTGCAGGCTCCCTGCTTCCTCAGCACTATCTGCCCCTCCACCTATCTTTGTATCATCCACAAACTTGGCCACAAAGCCATCCAGATTATTAACATACAATGTGAAAAGTAGCAGACCCAACACCGACCCCTGCAGAACACCACTAGTCACCAGCAGCCAACCAAAAAAAGACCCCCTTTATTCCCACTCTTTGCCTTCTGCCCTTCAGCCAATCTTCTATCCATGCTAGTACCTTTCCTGTAATACCATGGGCTCCTATCTTGTTTGGCAGCCTCATATGCAGCACCTTGTCAAAGGCCTTCTGAAAATCCATGTAAACAACATCCACTGACTCCCCTTTGTCTATCCTGCCTGTTACTTCCTCAAAAAAATTCCAAACGATTTGTCAGGCAAGATCTCCCCTTAAGGAAACGATGCTGACTTTGGCCTATTTTCTCATGTGCTTCCAAGTACCCTGAAACCTCATCCTTAATAATGGACTCTAAAACCTTACCAACCACTGAAGTCAGGCTAATTGGCCTATAATTTCCTATCTTTTACCTCTCTCCCTTCTTAAAGAGTGGAATGGCATTTGTGATTTTCCAGCCCTCTTGAACCATTCCTGAATCTAATGATTCTTGAAAGATCACAACTAATGCCCTCTCTTTTGCTTTTATGCTGTCTTTGACTTCCCTTCTCAGCACCGGTTCCCTCATCCTCCCTTTAGAATGCTTCTTCTTCTTTGGGAATGAAATGATCCTGAGTTTTCCAAATTACTCCCAGAAACTCCAGCCATTACTGCTCTACCATCATCCCTGCTAGGCTCCCCTTCCAATCAACTTTGGCCAGCTCCTCTCTCATGCCTCTGTAATTACCCTTACTTAACTGTAATACCAATACACCTGATTTTAGCTTCTCCCTCTCAAACTGCAGGGTGAATTCTATCATATTATGATCATTGCCTCATAATGGTTCCTTTACCTTAAGCTCCCTAATCAAATCTGGGTCATTGCACAACCCCAAATCCAGAATTACCTTTTCCCCAGTGAGCTCAACCGCAAGCTGCTCTAAAAAGCCATCTCATAGGCATTCTACAAATTCCTTCTCTTGGAATCCAGTACCAATCTGATTTTCCCAATCTACCTGCATTTTGAAGTCCCCCATGACCACCATAACATTGCCCTTTTTACATGCCTTGTCTATCACCTGTTATAATTTGTACTCCACATCCTGGCTACTATTCAGAGGCCTGTATTCAACTCCCATCGGGGTCTTTTTTACCCTAGCGGTTTCTTAAATCTACCCACAAGGGTTCTACATCTTCTGATCCTATGTCACTTCTTGCTAAGGATTTGATTTCATTTTTTTTTCAACCGAGCCACCCCACCCCCTCCACCCACCTGCCTGTCTTTTCGATAGGATGTGTATCCTTGGATGTTAGCTCCCAGCTGTGATCTTTCAGCCACAACTCATACCTGCCAACTTCTAACTGCGCTATAAGCTTGTCTACCTTATTTCATATACTCCATGCATTCAAATATAACACCTTCAGTTCAAATGAATAATAAAAGCTGTGAATGCTGGAAATAATCAGCAGGTCAGGCTGTGGAGAAAAAAGAGAAATTCTTTCAGATTGGTGACCTTTCACCAGAAACCAGTAGTTGTCCCTTATCTCTCCATTCTCTGACCTTATTTGTTTATTTAATCTTTCCCCCTTTTTTATTTTAAGTGTACTTATTTCTCATCTCATCAGTGAATATTCTGCTCAGTCTCTCTGGTAAATAATGATTTAATATTTCTCTATTTCATAACACTCGGTTCTGTCATATTTCTTAATAGCCTGATTCAAATTCCATGTTTTTTATTGATATTTCCATAAGATATTTAACTATTTTGTTTTATGTTACTTTATAATTTAATTTCATAGCTGCTCTTTGCTTTTCTGATTATTTGTGTGAGTTCCCTCCTAATCCCTTTGTATTCTCTCCAATCCTGCACTGCTTTCTAGGGTCGTCTCCAATCCTGCACTGCTTTCTAGGGTCATCTCCAATCCTGCACTGCTATCTAGGGTACTCTACAAATGCCTCTTTCCTTACTCTCAATTTTTGTGTTATGTCCCTTTTCATCCATGGGTCTTCATGATTGTTTATTTTGGTTTTTTTTTCCTTTTAGGGGAATACATCTTCCTGTACACCTTTCCATTATTGCTGTACGTTGCTGTTTGCCCACACTGTTTCCCATTTTATCTTCCCTAATTCTTTTTTCTGCCCCACAAAGTCACCTTTTCAACAATTGATGGATCTGGTTTTTGTCAGACTTATGTCCATCTCTATCATAATCTTAAAGCACATTGTATTATAATCACTATTACCTAGACGCTGCTCTACTATTATTTCCCTTTTCTGCTCTGTGACTTTCTGCAACCTCAAACAACAGGTTCACATGTGTCAAGCCTGCTTTGCCAGAGAAGTCAGTCTCAGTTTCCAAACCTCAGATTTATTCCAGTCTGCTGCTCTTATTCCCCGTCACACCTCACAGTTTGATGCAATGCAGAGGTCACCAAACTCTATACTCAAGGAGAGAAGGCTTCCTGTACGAGGAAGAGCAGGTTCGTGGATTTGGTGGAATTTCAGGCTTCTCCATGTTGTACTCAAGCAGTATGCTCCCTACAGTGACATCACTTGCAATTCCTGCCAGAGATGCCTGGTCAAAATCCTGAAGAGTGTCTGTGACCCCTTTGCACAAAGAATATACCTCCTGTGGATGCTGTCCTACACCAACCTGTCCAAGTCCCCGACCCCCCTGAGCACTCTTCCACCCCCTCTCATTATTACAGCAACCATTCTTCGAGCAGCCATACTGCCCAGTAGCTGAAAGGGTGCTGCTTGCATTGTCATATGTCCCTTAAGGACTGGCTGTCAAGCTTGCTGTTGTGATAGCTCAGGAGTAAGGTGCTGCTCTGAAACTAAAAAAATGCTGCATTATTCAGCAAAACCCACCAATACTGTTCCATATACCTCACAAATTAAGATCTTGCTGTTTATGGGTGATACATTAAATGTGGTAAAGCAATTTTTAGGCTATAGTCTTTAGGAGATTTGGGGTGAATGAAAATGGAAATAGTCAGAGTAGCATCAGCTTCAAAGGACTGGCAGATAAAACATTTTGGCTGTTTAGTAACATCCTTTTCATTCTTACAACATAGTTCCCTCCTTTACCATATCAATTTCCACAAACTTTTATATAGTTATTCCCAGGACAGGATAGGGTAGAGGAGAGTCAATGAGCAAATGCATTAGTTAAAGCACTGCAATGCTGTTTAGCATTTCCTATGGGGAAGAAACCAAAATAAAACTATTGAAGCCTGCCAGGTTTGCGAATAACTGAATTTAACTTCATTTGTAACTGGCGATAATAAACTTTGATAGCAGGAAATACACACCCCATTGTCTAAATGCGTCATATTTTCTATGACAAAGGTAGAAGCAGTGATTGAGCAAATCTTATATAAGCCTAACCCTTAAGATTGGAAATTGACTGAGAGGGAAAATTAATATTGAACTTATCCCACTGGTATTCACATTTTATTTTGGAATGTTTAATAACTGAAAATACGTCAGTTCCTTTTCTGTCAGTAGGTGGTCACAAAAGATTGATTAGGGACAATTTGATAATAAATATTGAATGTCTTTTAGTGAAAAAAAAACTCCTGAGAGGCAGGTTCAGACAAATAGAAACTGATGGATGATTTCAATAAACCATACATGGCAGTATTAGATTCCCCCTGGCTGCGCTTCACCACAGAGAGACGATAGGTGAAATATAAAGTTTTTAAATGGTTATATGGGGACCATGACTTCCTGATGTCATTGAATAACAATTAAAATTAATTGTTTGTCAGGCCTCTAGCATTATGTTAGAAAAGAGCCATTTGTTATGTCTCAGAGTGCCAACTTCATCCAGTTCTTACTCCTACTGTTTTAAGCCTTTGTTTGCAAGTCACTGCATAGAGAGTATTGGTAGACCAACCTGTTGCAAAGATGCAGCAATGATGGTGTAGAAATTGTAACATCATTTAAAACATCATTTAGAGATGAAACTCTCATCAGCTGTTTACCAGGCCAAAATCCAGACACAAATATTCTATCAAACACAAGACATAACGCACTGGAGAGTAGATCTTGCTCAAATTAAACTCCAGCGAGGATATTTCCTTCTGTGATCTCCCCCAACCCTGTTTGATTGCGGACATTGTGGGTAGTGACTATCACGGGATGTAAGTTGTGGACCAGATTGGTGGTGAGGGTCGGTGATCTAGATGTTGATGGGGCAGTGGTGTGGAGTGGCCTGCAGAGGAGTGGAGGATCCATTAGTGGGGATGATTGGGCAGTGGAATGGTTGGTTATAGAGGAGACTTGGGTGTGAGGGTGTTTGCTGTGAGACAGTTGGAAGGGTTGAACAGCTTCGGAAATGACCAGAGTAGTGGGGGATTTGCTGGGGAAGTGATTGGAAGATGAGATAATGATCAGGGGAGGTTAAGAATAACTAGTGGAGAATCAACCAATGATTAGAGGAATCGGTATGATTAAGAGGTAGCCAGGGAGATGATTTGTCCTGAGGACATTGACAATAAGGGTTGGGGACGGGATGGGGTATCAATTATGAAAACAGGAAGAATGGCTACGGTTACTTATAAGAAGGTGAACATCCAGACTACCTGCCAGTGGCCCAAGTGGGTTCTGATTCTTCCAACAATGCCGAAGCAGGTCTCAGTTAAGACCAGCTTCAATGTTCAAGGTCTACACCATTCTCAAGCCTCACACTTGTAATACATTTTTGTGCAGATGATATCAAATCAAGCATTGCATTCTGTTTGATGTCAATACACATGTCCCGTGGCATCTAAGTCAATGTGCGTTACATGCATGTAGGGCCTGGATCTTAATCCAGGCACAGACAGTACCTGATTATTTTTTTTAAATAATTCCATCAGTACTACACGTAGACATTGCATTTTGGGCAGTATTTCTGGATTGGTGTTGCTGAACCAGTTCTGGATCTCTTTGACATGTTCTTTGATCACTGTCCCAAAGCTATATGGGGAGAATAGTTTATGCATCAATTAAACAGATTGACTGGGATGACAGTTGCCTTGAGTGGATAACTTTTTGATTTCCTGTAGTAGGTCAAATATATCATCATCCCTGACGAGGTTCTACATATTAGTCTGTATATCCTGGCAGAGGTTTCAACCTATTTATTCTCACCAGCAGACAAATTTTCAAAGTCATTTGGCTAATACTTGAACTGCACCTGCTCTGGCTGTGTTTCAGCACCTTGTGAATGATGAATTCTAAGTTCTGTGATAGAATGGTGCCATCCATTTGTTGTAGACCAACTGAAGGATAAGCGGCAAATGTTTTCCTGCCTACTAACACCAATATTGACTATGTACCTAAACATTTCTATTTTTGCAAGTTGCAACCAAAATAACATTCTCAGGGTATGTAAGGGATAATTTTCCAATTTTGTATTCCCAGTGGGAAATTGACCCTCTTCACATGGAAACATAAGCATTCACAGCACAGGAACAAGCCCACCTCAGTGGCTTTGTCCCACATAGACCCTCTCATTGATTTCCTCCTTCGGTGTTCTGCTAATTTTATCTTAAATACACTTTTTCCATGTTAAAATTGAAAGCATTGGAAGAGATGGAAACTTCATATTCATCCACTTTAGCTTTTGCTATTAGAAAGACAAAATGCTGCATAAAATAATTGCATTTATAATTGGCCATTTATTTATTTGTGCTGTGCTTGAGTAGCATTTCCACTAAAAATATTCACATACACCACACCGTCTGGTTCTCCCTCATATATTCTATTAGATGCATCCTCAACAAACTCTAATAGGTTCGTCAGGCATGATTTCCCTTTTCATAAATCCACGTTAACGTTGCTCAATAAAATCATTATTTTCTCAGTGTCTCAAAATCATATCAACTTTGACCACTTTGCACTACAATGGACTTTGTTTTTTCTTTGTTTTTTTTGTTTTAATTGTGTTCTTTCTTGTAAAAATCATGCATAATTTATACTTAATCTATGTTTTTCTTGTGAATGCTGCTTATCTGATGCTATGTGTCTGTGATGCTGCTGGAAGTAAGTTATTCATTGCACCTGTGCATACATGTACTTGTGCATATGACAATACTCTGGACTTTGAATTTATTATAGATACCATAATTTTCCCAACCACCAATGTCAGGCTAACAGGTCGGTATTTACCAGCTTTCTCTTTACCTTCTTTCTTAAGTAGTGGAATTATACTCCAAGCTGTTGAAAATGTTATAGCGATATTGCCTGTTGGACGGTGATAATCAGTGATCCATTATCTCCACAGCCATGCCTTTCAAAATTCTGGGTTGTAGATTATAAGGTGCTTGGGATTTATCGATGTTCAGGCTCAGTGACTTCTCTAGTATTATATTAATACCTATTTCTTTATTTTCACTGGTTCCTTGAGTCACTGAAATTTCAGGGAGTTTTTGTGTGTCTTCTGTGGAAAGTGACACAAAGCATTCATTTAATTTCTCTCCCATTTCTTTATCTCCCATTATAAATCTCCCGTCTCTGTCTGTAAGAGACCCACATTTGGCCTTGCTGATCTTTTCCTTTTTACATACTTATAGAAGCTCTTAGAATCTGTTCTTATGTTTCTCGCAAATTCACTCTCATTCTCTATTTTCCCTTCCCTTATCACTTTTTTGTGATCCTTTATTGGATTCTAAAAGAGTCCCAATCCTCACACTTCCTGCTTTTTCTAGCAACTTTATAAACCTTTTTCTTAGACTTAATATTATTTTCAGTTTCTCCTGCAATCCATGGCTGGACCATTTTGTTGTGTCTTTGTGCCTTGAAGGAATAGCAAATCATGCGTTATTCCTTTGTACGCTAGCTGTTGCCTGTTCAGTGTCATACCCTCTACCTGAATCTGCCACAAACAATCTTCTTCTCATTCCTTCCTTTGTTTAATTGATTGAAAGTCGATGTCAGATGAAATTACATCACTTTCATTTCTTGGTTGCTCTTTCTGAGCAGCCCCTCTGCAAGAATGTAACTAATTAACTCTTTCTCTTCACACAGATCTGAATTAGCCTTTTTTATAAGACATAGGAGCAGAATTAGGCCATTCGGCCCATCGAGTCTGCTCTGCCATTCGATCATAGCTGATTTATTTTTCCCTCTCAACCCCATTCTCCTGCCTTCTCCCCGCAACCTTTAACAGCCTCACTAATCAAGAACCTCTCAACCTCCAGCTTAAATATACCCAATGACTTGGCCTCCACGGCCGTCTGTGCCAATGAATTCCACAGATTCACCACGCTCTGGCTAAAGAAATTCCTCCTCATCTCTGTTCTAAAGGGATGTCCTTTTATTCTGAGGCTGTGCCCTCTGGTCCTAGACTCTCCCACTACTGGAAACACCCTCTCCCTGTCCACTCTATCCAGGCCTTTCAATATTCGGTAGGTTTCAATGATATCCCCCTTCATCCTTCTAAACTCCAGCGAGTACAGGCTCAGAGCCATCAAATGCTCCTCGTAACATTAATCCTTTCATTCCTGGGATCATCTTGTAAAGCTCCTCTGGATCCTCTCTAATGCCAGCACATCCTTCCTTAGATATGGGGCCCAAAACTGCTCACAATTCTCCAAATGCGGTCTGACCAACACCTTATAAAGCCTCAGCATTACATCCTTGCTTTTATATTCTAATCCTCTCAAAATGAATGCTAACATTGCATTTGCTTTCCTTACTACCGACTCAACCTGCAAGTTAAACTTTAAGGAATCCTGCACTAGGACTCCCAAGTCCCTTTGCACCTCCAATTTCTGAATTCTCTCCCTGTTTAGAAAATAGTCTATGCCTTTATTCCTTCCACCAAAGTGCATGACCGTACATTCCCCTACACTGTATTCCATCTGCCACTTCTTTGCCCCGTTCTCCCAACCTGCCCAAATCCTTCTGCAGACTTCCTGCTTCCTCAAGACTACCTGCTCCTCCACCTATCTTTGTATCATCCACAAACTTGGCCACACAGCCATCAATTCTGTCATCCAGATCATTAACATATAGTGTGAAAAGTAGCAGACCCAACACCGACTCCTGCGGAACACCACTAGTCACCAGCAGCCAACCAAAAAAGACCCCCTTTATTCCCACTCTTTTCCTTCTGCCAGTCAGCCAATCTTCTGTCCATGCTAGTACCTTTCCTGTAATACTATGGGCTCCTATCTTGTTTAGCAAGCTCACGTGCAGCACCTTGTCAAAGGCCTTCTGAAAATCCATGTAAACAACATCCATTGACTCTCCTTTCTCCATCCTGCCTGTTACTTCCTCAAAGAATTCCAAAAGATTTGTCAGGCAAGATTTCCCCTGAAGGAAATCATGTTGACTTCAGCCTATTTTATCATGTGCTTCCACGTACCCTGAAACCTCATCCTTAATGATGGACTCTAACATCTTACCAACTGCTCTAAAAAGCCACCTTGTAGGCATTCTACAAATTCCTTCCCCTGTTGGTTCCTCAAAATACTGATAAAGAAATCCATTTTGTCTCTATTCCAAGAATTTATCCTTTACATTGTTGGTGCTATCTGTAAATTAAAATCTCCCGTGATCTTGTTGAATGGAGTAGGTTTGAGGGGCCCAGTGATCTACTCCTAGTTCAATCTCTTCTGTTTGCATTTTATATTCCAACAGTGAATAATCAAATGGTTGACATAAATACCAACGTCGCCATTTGGGCACATGCACCTGACTGCTGTTCAGGAACTGAAGTGATATCTCCAGGACACGTTAATGACCCTGGAGAAAAATCACAGAGGCATTAAAAAACATCAGAGGCATTTTTGAGATGGAAGATAGGACAATTGGACTGACAATTGTGAACCATCAAATAAATTGTGCAAAAAATTTCATCCACTTTTGTCGGAAAAATAGAAAAGCACAATATTTTTTGAAAGGTGTTTGCAAAACATTATTATTCAAAGAAACGTGAGTGTGCCAGTTAGTCTCTATTATAAGAGATTGGGCTATAAATAAAGTAGTCTTACTGCAATTGTGTGGGGTCTTGATGAGATCATACCTGGAGTATTATATATATAGGTTTGGTTTCTTTACTTAAGGAAGGGTCTTCTTCCCTTAAAGGGAATGCAATGAAGCTTCACTAGACTGATTCCTGGTTTGTGGGAGTTGTCCTATAAAGAGGGATTGAGTAGATGGGGCTGTATTCCTTGGAGGTCAGAAGATTGAGAGGTCTTATTTTAACACAATTATTAACAGGCTTGATAGAGTTATAGAGCAATACAGAATAGATAAAGGCCCTTTGGCCCAATGAATCCATGCTGACCATGGTGCCCACCCAGCTGGTCCCAAATTCCTGCATTTAGCCCATATCCTTCTAAGCCCCACCCCTCCATGTGCCTATCCAAGTGGTTCTTAAATGATACTATTGCATCTGCCTCAACCCTCTGGCAGCTCATTCCACATGCTCATCACCCTTTGTGTGAAAAAGTTGCCCCTCAGGTCCCTTTTAAACCTTTTCCTTCTTACCCTAAACCTATGTCCCCTAGTTTTGGACTCCCCTAACCTGGGGAAAAGACTGATCATCCACTTTATCTATGCCTCTCATAATTTTAAACACTTCTATAAGGTTGCTACTCATTCTCCTACGTTCCAAGGAATAAAGACCTGGCCTGGACAACCTCTCCCTATAACTCAGGCCCTCCAGTCCTGGCAACATCCTCATAAATCTTTTCTGCACTCTTTCTAGTTTAGCCATGTCTTTCCTATAACAGGGTGACCAAAATGTACACCTCCAAGTGCGGCCTCACCAACAATTTATACAACTGCATCATAATATCTCAACTCCTATACTCAGTGCCCTGACTGATGAAGGCCAGTGTGCTAAATGCCTTTTTCACCACCCTGTCTACCTGTGACACCACTTTCAATGAACTATACACTTGTACTCCTAGGTCCCTCTGTTCCATTACCCACCCTAGTGCCCTACCATTCATAGTGTAAATCCTACACTGATTTGACTTTCCAAAATGCATCACCTTACACTTATCTGTATTGAAGTCCATTTGCTGCTCTTCAGCCCACTTCCCTTACTGATTAAGATCCCCCTGTAATCTACGATAACCTTCTTCACTATCAACATCACCTCCTAACTTCAAGTCATTTGCAAACTTACTGATCAAGCCTTGTTTATCCTCATCCAAATCATTTATATAAATAACCAACACCAACCCCCTGTGGCACCGGCCTCCATTCAGAGAAACAGCCTTCAACCACCACCCTCCGCTTCCTACCTCCGAGCCAACTTTGAATCCACCTCACTAGCTCTCCCTGGATTCTATGGGACCTAACCTTCCAGATCAGCCTACTATGCGGGACCTTGTCGTAGATCTTGCTAAAGTCCAAATAGACAACATCCACTGCCCTACCCTCATCTACTCCTTTGGTTTCCTCTTCAAAAAACTCTAAAAGATTTGTCAAGCATGACTTTACACACACAAAACCATGCTGACTCCTCCTAATCATACATTGTCTATCCAAATGCTGGTAGATCCTGTCCCTCAGAATTCCCTCCAGTAACCTCCCCACCACTGATATCAGGCTGGCCGGCCTGTAGTTCCCTGGCTTGTCCTTGCTAACTTTAAACAACAGAACAACATTAGCCACCCTCCAATCTTTGGGAACTTCACCAGTCGCAACAATGAAGCAATTTCTGCTATTTCTTCTCCAGCCTTGCACAAACTCTGAGGATGCACTCGGTCATGTCCTGGGGATTTATACACCTGAATGCGCTGTAAGGCTGTAAATACCTCCTGGTAATATGAATGTTCTCCAAAACATCTCTGCTTGTTTCCCTTATCTTTTGACCAACCGTGATTTTCTCCCCAGTAAACAACGAGGAGAAATATTCATTAAAAATCCCGCCCATCCCCTGTGGCTCGAGACATAGGTGGCCCTACTGATCTCTAAGGGGACCTACTCTCTCCCTAGCCACCCTTTTACTCTTAATATAGCTATAGAACCTCTTGGAATTTTCCTTAACCTTACCTGCCAGATCCATCTAATACCCTCTCTTTGCTCTCCTGATTTCCCTCTTGTATACTCTTGGTCTTTTTTATAGTCATCAAAGGATTCCCTCATCCCCAACCTCCAGAACCCAATGTATGCTTCCTTCTTTACCTTGACCAGAGCCTCAAATATCTCTCGTCAGCCAGGGTTCCTTAAACTTGCCAGGTTTACCTTTCACTCTAACAGAATATGCTGCCCCTAGTTTCTTGAGATCACACTCTTAAAAGCCTCTCACTTGCCATTCGTTCCTTTCCCTTCAAACGGATTCACCCAATTGACCTCTGCTAGATCCCGCCTAATTCCCCCAAAATTAGCCCTGCTCCAGTTTAGGACCCTAACCTGTGGACCTGTCCTATCCTTTTCCATCACTGTCTTAAAATTAATAGAATTATTGTCACTAGAGCCAAAGTGCTCCCTGACTGCCACTTCAGTTACTTGTCCTGCCTTGTTCCCTAGGAGGAGGTCCAGTATTGCATCCTCCCCAGTAGGGCCCTCTATATATTGACTCAGGAAACTTTCCTGGACACATTTCACAAATTCCACCCCATCCAGGCCCTTAACATTCTGGGTGGTTCAGTCAATACCAGGGATATTAAAATCTCCCACTAATACAACCCTATAATTCTTACAACTATGAGCAATTTCTCTACGCACCTGCTCCTCAAGATCCTGCTGACTATTGGGCGGTCTATAGTACAGCCCCACTAGAGTGACTCTCCCCTTCTTGCTTCTAAGTTCTACCCATATGCTCTCACCAGATGATCCCCCAAGAATGTCATCTCTCTAAGTACTGCTGTGACATCCTCCCTTATCAAAAAGGCAACACCGCCTCCTCACTTACCTGTACCTCTGTCACACCTGAAGCATCTGTATCCTGGAACATTGAGCTGCCAGTCCTGCCCTTCTCTCAGCCACGTTTCTGTTATGGTTATAACATCCCAGTCCCCAGAGCCAATCCACAGTCTGAGTTCATCCACTTTACCTGTTAAACCACGTACATTGAAGTAAATGTTGTTTAACTGAGTATTCCTTTCCTTCCCTTTATGGTGCCCCTGGCCATCCTGATGACTAAACTTGCTCTTGCTGGCTACTGCCTGGGTAGATGCTAGAATGATGAAGGGGCTGGTGGTGGGGAGAATAAATGGTCTGCTATTCTGAATTGATGTGAAGCAGGAATTCTTGAAGAGGGAATACTTGATTCAAATTATTATGAAATTGTGGTTCTTGGATAAACTGTTGAGGAGCATATTCAAGGTAGTATTAGAATCTATGATTAATTTATATTGGTAACTCAGAGTTAATTTTAGGTTAAACATATAACATGTTTAATGCCTGCTACTATGATTGATTGTGGAAAAATAGTAATGCTTTGATTTGGAAGTGGGCAGGAAATCAGACGTCTAATTAAAGTGATTGAAACCATATGAATTTAAGTGACAAAACCAGTTCAAAAATAGAAGTTGAGGAAATGGTAGGAAGAGATTGGTCATGTTTGTACTTTTAAAGGGAGGGTCTTACAAAGCTTTTGACAAGAATCTATGAGTGACTTTCCAGAGCCAGGAAAGATAATGTTGCACATTCCTTCCCTGCCACGTGGTAGAACAAGAGATAAACCATTGATAAGGAATTAGTAGATTAAATCAAATTGGTGATTTTTTGAAGTGTGAAATTTGAGGGGCTGCAAACAGCTGGCAGTGAAACACTTCAAAAAGAACTTTGGAGATTGTTCCAGAAAGTTGTTTGCTATAGGCACAGACTGGAATGTGAAGCCAGGGGATGATGAAGTTGTCCAGTAAACAGTAAGTTCCTTTTGAGGATGCTTTAATTTATTATACCTGCTGGGTGTTCCAAACTACAAACAAATTGAAAGATTCAATATTATTTTTGTATATAAATAAATGGAAATTTGTTGAAGACAATGCCCCAAATTCCTAGAAAAGTAGCACAGAATTAGTTGTTTGCAGTTGGTGGAAAACGATCAATGAGCAACTCCACCCTTTGCCTGATCTGGTGCAGGTGAATATGCACTTGTTTCAAACTGGGTTATCCATTCACAGCAAGACATTGGTAACTATTGTGATTGCTAAATAAAGTATTATGGGAATTTCCACATCAGTATGAGCTGCTGTTGTAGAAAGTCCCTGTAAATAAACTGGCTCACTTTAAATTCTCTAACAGTAGAGATAATAGGTTTTAGATCCTGAAGGAGTAAAGGCATATTGTGAAATTGCAGGAAGGTGAAGTTAAGGCAGCGATTGACAATATGTATTGTAAGGAACTTTAAAGACTGAAAGGCCTATTCCCATTCATATTTTTTATGTCAATTTTTAATTCCATTTGGTTTGGGAAGGCAATGAGGATGGATATTTTGGGTGACTAATGACAGAAGTGGAAGGATGGGAAGGACATTTGGAAACAAGGTAATATGATGGGACATGTAGAAATGTGGGAATATTTCAGAGCTGGGAATTCCATTTTGTCGGTAATTTTCTCTGCCATAACGACAGATGGCAGTGAAGGAAAGAGATTTCGTGGAACAGTTCACCAACCATTTTCATCTTCTTGCTGGCCTGAAACCAGCCAAGAGGTAAAGTGGAAGAAGATAAAGGCAAAGGTAATTCATGCTTCAACTATTAAGATGATAGGTTGGAATTGTTAAAGCAAACTCTCTGTTGCTATAAAACTAGTTGTAAGCAGAAATTTGCTAGGATAGTAGTCTGTGAAAGGTAAAATCTGTAGCTGATATATTTTGAAATGGCCTCCATCATACATTTAAAATTTGTATGTTTAAAAAGCCCTCTCAAGTTTGGTTGACTTGCTCTGTTACTTTGTTACTTCAATGACATACAAGTTATTATGGCAAAAGACATAGACAGTAGTGTTCTTGAAGTGTCCAATTAGTATTTGCTATCTTATATAAAAATGCTTATTGATAAAAATCTTTCAGGTTTGTCCAGTTACAGTTGAATAATATAAATTTTACAATGATCTTTCCAGAAACGTTGATATGGGAGCATAAACCTACAAGAATTTATGCTCAAAATCAACTACCCATTTTCAGTCAATGGAACTGGATATTAATTTTTATATTACTTTTATAGTAATTAGTTCTATAAATGCAAGATATTTTCAAATTAATTGAAATTGGTTGGGAAATTATAAGTTTCAGACATTTACACATTTCATTTAAAAACACAAAATAAAAGACAGCAGTGGTGATCATGTTAGATACCTTATGCCAGATTATATAAAGTAAATTAATTTGTTTTTGCATCAAGTGCATTAACTCCAGGTATTTTTATACATTGTACAATATGATAATTAAACAGAAAGAGGTGAGTTATAAGTAGCAAACTTGCCATGTTGAAGGAGTAACATCTGAATTATTTCAAGCAGGACTATGTGAAAAGATTATCAACAAAGAGATAAAGAGTAGCAGTTCATTCAGGTTATTAATAATTAAGTAAAACACTTTATATGATATTTTAAAATAAATGGTCCATCCAAATTCATTATTGCTAATGTCAGAGATACAAAAAGTTGACTATGATAGAGCAGATGCAAGGCTCAGTAAAGAATTAATCTTTATAGCATTGCTGTAACAGAATACTAAGGAAATTAATCCTCGAAAGTCACTGCTGTTAAAAGCTGACAAATATCAAGGGTTATTATTATGAAATATAGTGGGAATATTTTTAGATGAATTGTTGTCATCAATATTGTTTTGCCCTTGAAAAACTTAAATAGTTGATCCTATTAATATAAGGCTTCTATATTATTGGTACCACAATTCATTGTTTGATGGCAGCCTCTCATTATTATAATGTATACAACCTTATTAAATACTTATTATTCTCATCATTAACATTAAACTTAAAACATAGAGAATAAAAAAGAAAATTTCCATATAAAAATCTCTGGAAATTTTGAGGGGTTAAAAATTCCATCACGTAGTATTTGCTCTTCAAGCACTACACAAGTGAAAAATGCAGCTGAAGATACATGATGCAACGTGGCAAAACACTGTGCATTGTGGACCCTGAAAATGTTTTCTAACATATCCATGCCTATGATTCTGTAGCATGTGGAACACATATGCTAATTTGTAGATTTCCTGATTTAAAATGATTTGGGATACTTATAAGGATTGAGGTTTTGAAAGCATTCCCATCCACGGAATCTGCACAGATTATTGGCGCAAACAACTATATGCTGTGATCTCCTCAGATTCTTATCGGGGCAGCAAGAGTGGTGAAGCTCCTGCTCTCTGTAGTTTTTTGGGAGCACTGAGCAAGAATTTACACTTGTTACCTCTCTGCTGTGGCTACTTCCACTGCTGACCTACTAGATCTGCGTCATAACCATAAGCAAGGGGAATGGGCTCAAAGGCAAGGCAATTTGCCAGAGGATATCGAAGGAGGGGGGAAAAGAATGACTTTGTCCAGGTACTGCTTGACTAGTTCATTATTTACAGCTTTTTAAATTATTCTTCAAACATTTCACAAGTTCTTCTTCAATTTCTTGGCATATTCACAAACTGAATGTTAATTTTTCATTACCATTCTGAAGCCTAATCCTCTGTGACATCAAGGAAAATAAACTAAATTTAAGGTTTAAGGTTTGAAAACAATCCAAAGCTTGCTTTCAATGTGTTCAAGAGCTATTATGAGTAAACCAGTTCAGAACTTTAAAACTGAAAGTGTATGCAGCCTGCTAATTTGGAAAAACTGACTATAACATGCAATTACTGGTACATATCCAAAGCAGTCCTTGCTGAGTATGTCAAACAAGATGGTTCATACTGCTCCGCAATGTAATAAGTCCCATACTCACATCAAGGTCATAAAAGAAGTCTAGAAAGAGTAGAAACAAAAGTCAATTTTTATTGTGATCGAACAATGATTAAACAAAAAAAAAAGAGAAGCAAAAATCTAAACAGGTTGAATGCTCTCTACAATCAATAGAGCTGTTATTTGCAGTGAGTAACACATAAACATTTATTTAGCTTGAAAAGAATGTTTCATTAAAAATCCATGACAGGAAAAATATAAAGTCTAGTTTGATTTCTCGATTCAGTGTTGTCATGAAGTGGAAAAATATGTTCAGGCCCAATTTAGACTGATCACGATCAAACTTGATCTTAAACTATAAATTCTCCCTGTAAAATTTGAAAGAACCCATTGAAATGTATGTTGTATCAAAGTTATATGGTATATATTCAGAGATGTATCATTTGATAAAACTGACATTACTTTACAGCTGCAAGTAACAGATCGATTTTAAAAAAATAGCAAAATCTGCTGGACCAATATTGAGCATATGAGATCAGTTGTTATTATGGGTGAGAAAACTGAATGACATAAATGAAGATTGTGCCATTTATTTTCAATATTTTCGCTGTACAGCAGTAGTAGAAGAGGTGGTGTGCTGTGCAATGAACAACAATGGTTGACAATGGGAGAGAATGGACACCCGAGGCGCTGAACTGGCAGTCTTCTGGTATATAGACTGAGTCCTTGTTATCCACTAACTTATGATCCACTGATCCAGATACTTGCAGCATCAGTCATATATTACTGGGACTGTTGTTAAATATAGTGCATTCATCCAGAATCCTGTTGTGTCTGTGGTGTCTGATGAATCCTGTTTACCATGAGGTGGCTTGCATTTGATCTCCTGTGGTGGGGTCAGGGTTGGGAACAATACAGGCTAACATTTACAAACTGAAACTTACATAGAAGTCATTATTTCTATGAAGGGGTTGACTGCTGTAGGTCACTGCAACCTTAGTGTCATTGCCAGAGGCCATGGTAGTATTTGCATTTTTTTGTTCAGTGCTTTCGACTGGGGATAAATTTCTAGTTCTGTTTCTAAAATTCAAAATCAATTCAAAAATGATAAATAACTTCCAAAACTTAACATTTCATTTTTTATTGATTACAAAGAATTAAAAAAGCTTAAAAACATTTAAAACATTAAAAATATCCAAATTTATTAACATTTATCTTTGTCTCTCATGGCCATTCCCCGCCATTGAAATCAATGGCGATACAGTCCAGTCAAGTCCATGCAGAATTGGCTTCAGGCTTTTTTATTATACTCCATGATGAAGTGCAGCAGTTACTAACAGCTACATGGAGAAATATTGGCTGTCATGTGGGCAAATTCCAAAATTTCCCTGTTAGAACTGAGCTAATTCTCCCCTTGTTCAATGTTCAACTCTTTCAAACAAATAAAACTTCTTTTAAAAAATTAATGGATTCTGATCTATTATCTCAATTTACCTTAAATTATGAGGTGACTGAGATGATTACATCAGTTATTAATCTTTTTAGCTCTCAAACATAAACTCTGGACCCCAACTCATTCTTCATAATCATGATTTCTGATTCCTGTCAATAACTAAATGAATCTACATGGTGCCTTTTACCAAAAGACTTTGACAATTCACCATCTGATTTTTCAGAAAACCCATTGGTTTGGCATCTGGTCACCTGGTTCTCTTTCCCTTACTTCATTTAAACTTACCAGGGTCCCATTCCACACTCCCACTAAACTCACCAGATTCTCCCTCCCACTAAACTCACCAGATTCTCCCTCCCACTCTCCATTTAAACTCATTGGGTCCCAGTGCCATGCTCCTTTTAAATTCTCAGGGGACCTGTTCCCACAATCCTTTAAGCTCACTGGGCCTCTTTCCCAGGTTCCCTTTAAACTCGCATTAGTATTGGCTGGTGATGTATAAAGGACGATCTGGAATATTTTAATGAAAATAAAGAAAACCTGCAGAATCTTGAAATCAAATAAAAACATAACCTGCTGGAAGTGCTTGGCATTTTGACCTGCACCATTAACTCCCGTTTCTCTTTTACAAATGCTGACCTCCTGGGTGTTTTCCAGTATTTTCTGTTTTTATTATGGGATTAGTTGGTTTATATAAATCACTTACAATTTTTCTATCTATTGAAGATGATGGAAAATAAAAAATCAAGCAGGATTTGTAAAAGAGAGGACACCCTCTCTTATGCCTAAAAGAGGTAAAAGAGATCAAGCATTTTGCATCATTATCCTAAGTTAAGATTATCCTACAATGTCTGTATAAAATAGAACAGTATAAAATAATACTGAAGAATACCTCTTAATACAGATTAAGCATCTAAAAAATGCTTGAACAAAACAAAAATATATGGGAATATAATAGTTAAGTTACTTGATACCATCTGGAGTCCACGATTATCATACTCACACACATGTGCGTGCACACACATACAGATGGGCATGGGCTTTTGCTCAGTGCTTTCTTCTCTGCTCGCCTTCCTCACACTTCCTCTCCTAGACTCTTCTCTCTCGGTCTTCTTCACCCTCTTCTTCAGTTCTTCTCCAATCTCCTCCAGTCCTTGTTTGGTCTTCTTCCCAGCTGTACTCCTCCATCCTATCACGCAGCCTCCTCCTTCCTTTCTCCAGGTGCCCCTCCCCTCTGTTCTCCACTCTGTCACCCCCTTCTCCCTCTCCACTCCTTCTCTCCGTTCCTTGCTCCTTCTCTATCCTACCCCTTGCAACTTCTCTTCCTCACTTCCTCACTCTCCCCCCTGAGAAAAGCCTTGAGGAAAAGTTGTTGTCCTTTAGGTACGACTGGTCGAAACTTCAGCGAAGGTTAGGCTGATCGATGCTCCCCTTAGGCAATCTGAAGCTACATCACAAAAGCAATATCTTAAAATCTAATAGCTGAAATTTCTTCCAGACAATGTCTCAGCATCTCTCTTATTCATTCTCCATTGTCCCAGATATATTCAGTAATCTAAACCATCAACAAAGATAGTTTAACTTACCGACTTTCAGTTACTGTTCAAGAAGCAGTTTATAGAGCTAGCTGGATCCTAATAGCTCTCCAACACCCTCCTTCTGGAACTTTAACTGTTGGTACAACTCAAAGTAATTCGTCTGATGAAACTATCTTTAAAGAGGTCACAGCATGAAAGAAACAATTATTCTCCATGTCTGATTTCCATATGACACAGATACCATAAACTGTCACATATGAAATTAGAAACACAAATTGAGCTACAATTCAAGTTTTGAGAATCAGCTTTGGGAGTTTTACTTTAATTGTGTTTTTTTTTGGTTGTTTGTTTTTTGTTAACTTTGAGATTTTTGCTTTTCATGATGTAAAATTTTAAAATATGTCATTAGGCACTCAGCCAGAGTACCTTTGATCTGTTTAAAGTGCCTTGGGTGAATCAGCGATCAGATGATTAAACTGGAAGTGAATGAGGCACAGTTGGTAAATACCCCAGTGGTAGTTGGTGCTTAGTTTCAAATGGTGCTTCTGGCTCTAAGTGGCCGTCTCTCATCAACGTCAACAAACGCTAGTTTTTGAACAAATCATAGCAAAATCCTTGGAGAAGTGATGCACTGACAAGGTATTTACTGCTCCATTATTGAATGCCCCTTGATTCACAAATAATGCCAATTCCTACCTTGTTGAATTTATTTATTTTGTTAAAAAAATACTATAAATAACACTTCTTTAGATTGAAAACAAAGAAGGAATGCAGAAAATAAAATCGTAACTTCAGCAAATTTCCTGACTTCTCAAAAATTTTTACTTTCCTGAAATTGATGTCAAAAGCAACAACATTTAGTTGTCGATATTCCTTTAATCTTTGCAATCTTGGAACTAATCTTATAAGATAAGATATCTTTATTAGTCACATGTACATCAAAACACACAGTGAAATACATCTTTTTGCGTCGTGTTCTGGGGGCAGCCCGTATCGCCACACTTCCGGAACCAACATAGCATGCCCACAGCTTCCTAACCTGTACGTCTTTGGAATGTGGGAGGAAACTGGAGCACCCAGAGGAATCCCACTCAGACACGGGGAGAACTTACAAACTCCTTACAGACAGTGGCCGGATTTGAACCCAGGTCGCTGGTGCTGTAAAGCATTACGCTAACCGCTACACTACCATGCCTAAGATCAGAAATAAGCTGTGTGGTTATGCACATGATAGCATACATCTATAGATTATCATATATAACAAGTTATGACTTATTACAAACAGAAACAGATCAAAGCACATTCTTTGGCACAAAGTTCTATGTGCCTCATAATCTCTTTTAAAATTCCATTTGCTGTGGAAAATGGTTTTACTAAACATCTGTCAAAATAATATTTTAAATAATCAATACCCCTCCTTGTCTAAAACTGCAGCAAAATGGAATGACGAAGTTTTGACCTTGACCGGTTGATTGCAATACTGATGTTGCGTGCAGGAGTCCTTCTGAACTGCAGCAGTATATTCAATGCCTCTGTTTATCACTTCTTTTTTGTTGCACTGAGCTCATAGAACATAGAAAAAGAAATTATTTGATAACAAAGTATTCAGTTAATGATTGAATAAAAGAACATTAAATCAATATAGCAGATAAGTGCTTCTGTTATTGGCAATATCCAATTTCCTAATATTCAAGACTATAAGCTGGACTTCAAAGCTCGTGTGTGAAAACAAACTGTGCAGAGTATGAGAAGGAAATCAGTATTACTGAAGTTTGTTAATTAGTGTAAATGTCATTTTTCTGAAAACTGATTTGTAATGATGCATTTTTTATTTTTTTCTACCAAATGATAAATGCTTTACTGGAAGTTTGTTATAACAAAACAAAACCATCACTTACATTTGACAGAATAATAGGAATGTAGCGCAGTTATGTCTATGAAGTCTTTTGATGGCTTAGATGTGTGTCCATGCTTGCACAATGTATCTCAGAACTGAAAACATATTTGTGATTCACTCCCCATAGTTCCCTTATTAAAACCAAAGAATTACTAACAACAATATACTTGACTCCCTAGGGGATCCTTTATTAGAAAAATGCCAGATTTGAAGTGTAGTGAAAAAATAAGTAATTATATTTTTAAAAAACCTTTGAAACTAATATTCATTGGGTCAGAGCTTCCTAGCAAATGCTGCCAGTTCTGCAAGTGCCACCAAATTGGGTTTCTCCTGAAATTGCAGATTTTCCCAAGCTTGTGGGCAGAGCTCTGCTGGCAACCATGCTCCAAAGCTGGGTCTGGAGATGAAAATGTGAACTTGCTGCAATTCCCCAAGAATTACAGGGAAGCTTTCCCATTATACTTGTATCAGCTTGGAACTGAGGCAGGAGCAAGTCCACTCAGTTGAACAGAGTGGAATGGCACAGGGGGACAGGATAAATTTAAGGTAAGTAAATATTTTTAATTGTCCAAAACTATTTTTGTATGTTTTTGTTGATACTTTAAATTTAAATTTCATAGTTTTTTTTAAAAGATTTTTTAGTCATTTAATTGAGGTTTACTAGCCTTGGAATGTTTTTGACTGTTTCTAAATGTCAAATACATTCAGATACGTTCAGAAGCATTCAAGGCAGTAGATAAGTTTAATGAAATGTTGAAATATTTTTCAACCTTTTCATAGGCGGGTCTTGTTCTGGCCAAGGGTAGCATTGCGTTAAACAAGGGTCTCCAACTGTGAAAGGCCTTGACGTTTCAGAATGGAAAAAACTGTTTTGTGTTTCTTTGTATGTACATAGGTAGCTGGCTGAGGAGGCTTGCCACTGCCAATATCTTCTGGCCCAATCACATCAATTACTTTCTCACAATGGATTCTTAGCTAAAGATTCAGAAAATATGTCAAATATTTACCTTGAAGTAGTTGATCAGGGCTTTAGAATAGTTAACAGCATTTTCCCTCTTAAGTCTGAACATCCTCCAATAAAGGAGAGCCAAGCATTGGTAACTGTAAAGATAAAAACAAAACATGTCAAAGACTTTGCTCAGATTTACAGACAGGCCAATAGTACATGATGATATTCATAGTTATCTACCTTGTGAATTCTATGAACTCAAGGATTCTTGTTTCCAATCCAAGATATTTTAAACTCACAATTGTAACTTTTTAGCAACAGCCTCTTTCACAGCCACAAATAATAGTTCAGAAACACATTAGGCTGGATTTTTCAGTAATGTTAATAGAAGGGATATCGTGCTCTCAGTTATTTCAGAGTAAATCAGACAGAAAATTCTACATCTCCACACTTTTGTATTTTACAGCCTCATTGCTGGTGTCAAAAGTACCTCAACTCTCCACAAGGTAGACAGTCGCTACCGTCACTGATAGATTTGGCACTGAAATCACTGTGGTGATGAGAGTTTGTACTTGTCCTCTAATTCCCCCCCAGAGGATTGATGAAAATGATAGGGCTGTTGCATTCAAGAGTAAGTAATAACTGATAGTTCAGGGGGTGGGCTTCTGAAGAGATGATCTGGGATGGGTGGAATATGGGCAGATGATGAGGGAGAGCAGGCATCTAGGGCAATAGGGAATGGGTGGGTGGGAACAGATCTCTAAGGGAAAAAAAGTTAAAGAAGCCACCTACCTACAGGAAGTTGGAACTCCTACACTCTCTATCAGTGAGCTTGGTGACAACCAGTGACAAGCCTCTTAGCTAATGTTGAATGATCCCTCAATCAGCTGATTAAAACTTGATTGAATCTTCATGATCCTTCTTTGTTCAGTCGCATTTTGGGCAAATGGCCTCAACATGCATATGCCATACATTTGGAAGGAAGCTCCAGCTAAAATGTTTAAACTCCTAACATGTAAACCAATTTCAATAGGAATACAATATCTAGTCACTGCTGCTTGCAATATGCAGTAACTTTTGAAATTAATTGGATCCATACTACTTGAAAAGTAGTGTAATCACAATGAAGTACAAATTCAAATAAAAATCAATAATGAAATTGAATAAGAATCAGATATATCTCTTAAAATCTTTTTATCTGCTCAGTATAGCATTTCTTCAGCTCTAGATGTAATTTCTTTCCATAAATTGTTAATTGTTGGACATTGGCTAAACACTTCTGGAATTAGTGCTGATGTTGAGGCCAGAACAAAACATCTCTCGATGTTTTCAAATTCCTGATAGTTATAACATCTTCTCTGGCTGGCATATTAGTCGATAGTTTTAGTACTAAACTCAAAGTCCAGATAAATTTCCTCCAAGTTGAATTCAATAAGTCTTCTAATTTCAGGGCTGGCAAAGATGACGTTGGTCTATTGGTTTGTTGCAAAAACTTAATGTATTCCTTGAAATGATTCTAATCTCACATCATGTGGCTGACATTAATACTTTCTCTAAAATGGGAAGACAGCCATTTGGTAATACAAGTAATCATTTTTTTAAAAATTACAGATATCATTCAGTAGGTAATGTGCCAGAAACTTGTTCACACAACTCCAAAACTCCAAACAAAATGGGTAGAACAATTTTATGCACATTTCTGAGTGCTTTAACACCTGTCAGAAAGTTCATCTTCTCATTTTTCAGCAGCAATTTTCCCAAGTGATGTCAACAGGAGTGCAACATGGAAAATCCATCTGTGACAAAACTTTCAAACTCACAGGTCTGGACAATGATAGTTCTTAACTATTCATGAAACAACCAAATTTTATTAACCCCATTTTCATGAAACCATAGAATCCAAAAGGCTATTGCCCAGTTTGCATTCTTTGTCCTCACTGAGATCTCTGACCTCGTACAACCTCAAATGCAATCTTACATGTGAGCCTTGAAAGCTTTGCATGTGGAGATCAAGGCTGTAGCCCGCTTTTGGATCATTCCAAGCTGCTGCTTCTGATCTCTGCCATATTTCACAGTTTGCTGCTCTGCTGCATTAGCGAGGTCACCCAGATTCAATGGTCGAGCCTTCATCTACTTTCCATCAGCCACAGAAGGCAGCAGAGCATGCATGGGGATTTTACCGCTTTGTACAGATGGAACGTTTCTCTGTAGCATGTATTGTGTGGTACATAGCTTTCTGTGAAACCTGCGATAGATGTTCTCATTAATGTAAACCATAATGCTATTTTAGTAACATAAAACAGTGCAAAGCAATTTCTGGTCAATTAGTCTTGCTAGCAACAACCAAGGAGTATGTAATAAAAAGGTATGTGTCTGGTAACCATGTAGCCCCTCTTCAGTTCATACATGAAATCTTAGTGTCTCTCAGAATCAGTTCAAGAATCCTTGAAACACTAGGGATTTCTGCTTTTTTTAAGGCATGGTCTTTCTTAGTTTGTGTTACTAATTGACCAGTTATGGCTTGTAAAGTCAGGAAACAAGATGGTAACCTTAGTATTTTGAACATTTTTGCCATTCATTTCAAGAAAGTAATTTCAATTTAGTCCTTCTGCAATGAATGTGTTTTATGTATTCCCGAACATTTGTATTTTGAACTCGCAACTATTCATATTCAGCTTCATAATGTATTTCTTTACCTGTTCTTTGGATTTTTCAAAGCCTTTTGGCTATCTTCTTATTTGTTGTATCCTAAAAGTGGAATATCTGCTTGTCCTTACCATCTCAAACATGTGACATTTAAGATGGAACATTAGTAGTGTTGAAATTATACTAAAAGACTACTTAGTTTACATATAACTACTAAAGCCACCATTAAACATCCAGAACTTTAATGATTTTTATCAAATTGTTCCTGCTAGTTGGCATAATTTAAAGATTTCAGTGTTTGATACCAGTGGCACTATTTCCTCTTTTGCTCAGCATGGGATAATGATTTCCTTCTGTAGTCATATTAAATCTTAGGGTTGAACTTTTACAGTTGCTCGATTTAACTAATCATTACATACTGTTAACCTGTAGATGTAGTTCTTTATTACCTCAGGTTTCTTCTTCTTTTGGGTTACTCTTCTGTTTTAATCACAAAAATGCAGCTGACATTTCCTTTGAAAATGTCTAATGGTATGTTGCCCTTTGCTGCAATGAGTTACAAACTATTAAATATATTAGCTAATTTCTCTAACACTGTGTATATTGTTAATGGTTGCATCAATTCTTTTCTTTAATGTTAAGTGCTTTTACAGAATTTGATATGTAGTTTGGCATTTATTTTGTTGCCATGAACTCCATCATATTTTCCTATCGACTTGATGCCGCAGCCAGAGTACGTTGCTATCTTTGGTCAGTTGCTCAGCTGTATATTTAAACTCAGTAAATTGACTATGATTTTCTAATTTAACGTTGATGTCTCTTGGGCTATCTTTTATCTCGAGTTTTTGTTGCGTTTTCAATAAAATATCCAGACTGAATCTCACCCATAAAAACAACCATTTTCTCAGATTATTCTTCCATTCTATTACCACTTTTTAACCAATCTTTTATTTATCTGTAGAATGCTTTTGATTTGTGTTGGCATTTTTTGATAAAATGATTTCATTTTTCACACCCATGTAGACATGTGACCACAGTCTGGATAGTTTCTCTTTTATGCAACTTAGCCCAGTGATTATCATGACTCATTGATCAGCTATGTATGATCTTTACCTCGTAGTGGACAAGGTCTTCTATGTTGCATGCATATTATTTATAGAACTAACAATAATGTATTTCCTTTCTCTTTCACTGGCATCCTCTGCTATCCAAAAATTAACCATTCTCTATCAGTTTAGACTTTAGCTTAAGAATTGATGCAACCATTAACAATATGCACAGTTAGAGAAGTTAGCTCATATATTTAAAAGTTTGTAACATCGCAGCAAAGGGCAACATACAACTGGACATTTTCAAAGGAAACATAGAAAACTGCAACATGTGTGGTCACATGTCTACATGGGTGTGAAAAATGAAATCATTTTATCAGAGAATTAGGTTATCTTATATTTAATAACTGCAAATAGTGACCACAATGGCAACATTTGAGTTGGATTGGTTCTCAAAGCTAGGTGGAAATGTAGGTTGTGAGGAAGATGTAGGGAAGCTTCAGGGAGATATAGTCAAGCGAAGTGAATGGATAAGGACGTGACCAAAGGAACATAATGTCTATAAATTTGAGGTCATTCATTTTGGTAGAAATAACTAGAAAGGTGAAAAGATTGAAAGTTCAGAGCAACTTGGGGGTCCTCATACACAAATCACTGAATGTTAATGTGCAGGTACAGCAAGCAATTAGGAGGGCAAATGGTACATTGACATCTAAAGCATGTGGATTTGAGCACAAAAGTAAAGACATATTGCACCAATTATATAAGACACTCATGAGATTGCACCTGGAATATTATTTACAAGTCTGGTCATAAGGGATTGCAACAAGGATTTAGCAAATTGACCCATCGAATGGTGGTTTGCCACATGAAGAGAGGCTGATTTATACTTTCTTCAGCTTGGAAGGACTATGGGTGAAACTTACAAAATTCTTAAGGGGCTTGATGCAATAATGATTCCCCTGGCTGGGTGTCTAGAATCAAGGGTCACCACCTTAAAATAAAGAGTAGGCCATTCAGGACTGAGGTGAGAAAAAATTTGGAATTCTCTGCTCAAGAGGACTGTGGAAACTCAGTCAGTGACCATATTCAAGAGTGAGATTACTAGGTTTTCAGCTATTAAGGAAATCTAGAGATATGGGACTGGTGCAGTAGTTCTTGTGATGCAGTGGGGAGCAGCAGATTAAGAAACATAGCAAAAAAACAAGCTGCAGGAGGAAATAAGTGAGTCAGGCAGCATTTTGTGGAAGGAAATGGACAATTGACATTTTGGTTCAAGACCCTTCTTCTGAACTGAAAGAGTTCAGCCTCCACTCTTTCAGTCCAGATGAAGGGTCGCAACCTGAAACCTCGACTGTCCATTTCTCTCCACAGATGCTGCCTCTCCCACTGAGTTCCTCCAGTTACTTGTTTTTATTTGCTCCAGATACCAGCACCTGCTGTCTCTTGTGTCTCCTAAGAGACATAGCAGTTGCTTGGAAAGATCCTGCAACAAGTAAGTTGAGAGTCAACATGACCTTGACCTCCATTGAGTCGACAGTCCAGACGTGAGAGCATGGCCGAAAGTCTTCCTACAAAATGGCATTTATCTCAGTGATCATGAGGATACATTTTTCATCATAGAATTCCAGGAAGGATGTGGTGATAACATTTTATGGGAGTCGGCTCTTCACCAATGTGCATGCTTTTACCTCCTCCCCCAAGGTTCCCAACTCAACCTGAGTGGCCATGCATGGGCAAAACTACACCTCCATTAATTGAATGCTGAGAACATGTCATCACTAAGACACCTACTGAAAAAGTAGCTCAACAATAAAGTGCTAGGAAATACACTTCCTGTTTATTGCAGAACACTGTGTGGACTTTGAAACATTTTTTGAGCAGTCCACAGTCAGACTTCCAGTATCAGTAGACACTCTATTTAAAAAGGCCACAAAAATTACAACCGGCACAATGTGCTCCTAGTTCCACTGAGATTGTTGCATGACAGTTATGCCGTGGAGCTTTCTGCTCCAGTTTATGTTAGTGTGGGTGGAACGGGAAAATGACACACAAAGCCTGCCAGATGTATTAGAAAATCAAAGACTTAGTGAGAATGAGGGACTGAAAAAACAAGAATTAAGCAAAAAATACTCATATAGAAGTTGATGAGCTTGAAAGCTGATAAATCTCAAGAGTCTGATGACTTACTTCCCAGAGTCTTGAAAGAAATGGCTTTAGAGGTAGTGGTTATTGTCTTGCAAAGTTTTACTGATTCTGGAATTGTTCCTGTGGATTGGAAGGTAGCAAATGTGACCACACTATTTAAGAAAGGAGGAAGAGAAAAAACAGACAACAACCAACCCGTTAGCCTAACATCAGTGGAAGGGAAGATGCTGGAACCTATAATGAAGGATGTAATGACAGAACTAACATGAATTTGGATGTGACTAGTAGAGTAGGTATTGGGGAACCAGTGGATGCAGTTGAAGGCTGATTAACAAGGTTAGAGCATGTGGAGTTCTGGTAATGTACTCATGTTGAGAATGGATTGAGGATTGAAATCAGATATTAAGCTAACAGTGGAACTAAAGGAATTGTTCTCAGGTTGGCAGGCTGTGACTGGTGGGGTACAGCATGGATCCATGTGTCGGATCCGGCTATTTTCGAATCCGCAGGTTCTTTCAGGAGTCCAGGAATGAGTTGGAAACAACTTGGTGCTTCACAAAGTTTTATTGGAAAAGTTTAAAACAAAGAAACAGTCACAGAGCACATGGCACGAGCTTTACTACTAGGAGATGAGCCGAGACAAAGGAACTAAAAATGAGCTAGGGCCAGGGAGAAGAGACCAAAAGAGAGATTAACAAAAAAATGACACCTTTTATACCTGGGATAAGAGGTACTCCTTAGCTAACAATAGTTCAATCAGAAAACTTGTTAGATACCTGTGGCAAAACCAACCAGTGAGAAAACACGTATTCACCTGATGGACGAACCAATTAGCTAAGAAGCAGCCATTCCTTGTACAACCACTTTGAGGTATATTAAACACTATACGTGTTTAAAAAAAACACTTATAACAGTCGAATCCAACACATGGTTAGGTCGCAGGTACTCACAATCAATGGAGACACAAGACACTGGAGTTGCTGGAATTTGGAGCAACAATCTGCTGGAGGAACTTAGTAGGTCGTGTAGCATCTGTGGGGGTAAAGGAATTTCAACATTTCAGGTTGAAAACCTGCATCAGGACTGCAAAGTTTGAGAAAGCGTACATGGCTGCAGTAGCCAGTCTTGGTAAGAACGTGGTCGGAGAGCAGGAGAACAGTAGAAACCACAGGGGGGAGCAGTGAGAGAGGGTCTCACATAATTCCCACTGAAGAGAGGAGGGAAACTCCTTCAAAGTCTGCGTGCCTTGAAGAGGCTTCGCAGTGGAGTAGTAGAATGGAGACACTGGAATCTGGAGCAACAAACAGTCTGCTTCTGAAACTCAGTGGGTCGAGCAGCTTTGGTTGAAGGGATCAAATGTCATAGTTCAGAGTTTGCTGAAGATGTTAATCTAGGTAGAACAGTGAGTACGGAGAGACATATAAAGAGGCTTCAAGGGGACGGACAAGCTGCGTGAGTGGTGGAGAACATGACAGATTGAAAATAATGTGGAAAAATATGAGGTTATCAGCAATGGCACACATAACAGAAAAGTGGAATACTTGTTAAGTGGTGAGGGATTTAGTAGTGTTAGTATTCAAAGTGTCCTTGTACACAAGTTGCTGAAATTATTATGAGAGGATTTGAACACAGGAAAAAGGAAGTCTTATTGCGATTGTATAGGTCCTTAGTGAGGCCATGCCAAGAGTATTGTGTACAATTTTGGTCTCCTTACCTAAGGAAGATGCCATTAAGAGAGTGCAGTGAAAATTTGCTGGTCTGGCTCCAAGGATGGTGGGTTTGCCATAAAAGGATAAATTTTATAGGTTGTGACTGAATTTTCTGAAGTGTAAAAGAATGAGATTAGGTTTCATTGAAACAGACAAAATTCTAGAAGAACTTGGCAGGCTAGATGCAGGGAAAACATCCCCTTTAGAGGCATTGAGAACAATGGTGCAGAATTTCAGAATATGGGGTCAGGCTGTTAGGTACTGAGATGAGAAATTTCTTTACTCAGACGGTAGTGAACCTTAAGAATTCTTTACCTCAGAGGGCTGTAGGGGCTTGTTCATTGTGTGGATTCAAAATAGAGATCTATGGGTCTTAGGACATTAAAGGAATCAAGAGATATGGGGAGATCTGGAAAATGGCACTGAGGCAAAAGATCAATTATGATGTTAATAACAGTGGAGTAGCCTCAAAAGGCTGGATGGCCTATTTCTGCTCTTATTTATGTTCTTATGTTGTTAGTCGCATAATTGCATCATTTGGCATGTGCGTGATGCTGGAAAAATGTCAGGAACGCTAACATGAATAGCACACTGAAGTGTCCGATACAAGTTTACATCTGGCATGATTTCAGCAGGAACTGATCACCGGGTAAAGTTGAAACCAGATCACACAGCACTCAAAAAATGAACACCATGCAATCCAATTTCTAAGCTTTATCCACGTAACATAATTGTCAATGACACTGCACAAGAGGTGACAGAGTGTAACGCTCAGGACTGGCAAGATCTATGACAATCGTGAATCAGGGCCAACAAGAATCTCACAAAGGAATGAGTCACAGAAAATTAGCATATCAGCCCCAAGAGCACTTAATACCAAGAGGAAAGCTGCCATTCATTTCTTGGATTCCACTTATGATTTACTGTTGGAAGATATCAAGGCAAAACCTAACAGTCTCACTCCCCTTACTGGTGGCGAATTACAGGACACAGGTGCATAGCTGTTGGTAAAATGAGAAAACGTGATGGAACTAGAAAGGAACAAATACATTTTTAAAATAAGCTTCGTCACAATACCATACGGTCTTCTTATAATTCTCAAACTGCCAAGAGCCTTTCAAGATAAATTACACAGGAGTTTTAACTCAAGCTATTTATAAAACTCCAGTGTTACAGACCAGGTTACTATTGGTGAATGTCCCTTTAAGATAGAGCATAGTTTGTGTGTGTGTGTGGCGTGGTTACGACAACAGAAGATAAAGGACGTAATGACGTTTTTGAAGCAGTCAGTCGGAGTCAGTCAGAGGAGAAGAGAGAGACAAAGAGAGAGACTAGCCTGCTAGTCTCTATAGATGGATGAAAAACAGTAACTGTGCCTGTCACTACAATCCACGTATGGATTTTTGGAGTAATCCGGTGGAGTCCACTTTGTCATTAACCTGTAGAGGGAAACAGGTATTTGTGTGGACAGCCACATCTCGGATGCCTTTCGGGGTGGCAGATACTTCGGAACAAAGCAGTGGAGTTCACTTTGTTGTTGACCTGTAGAAGGAAACAGGTATTTGTGTGGACGGCCACGATTCGAGAGCCTTTCGGGGTGAGGAAGATGTGGTGGACACAGAGGTGTCATATGGGTTCCACCGTGGAACATTTGGATTTCGTAATTACTCTCTCTATTTTCTCTCTACATCTATGTTTTGCCTTCAGTCAATGGTGGTTGTTGAAGAAGCCTTTGCTCACGTTTCACCTTACGGATTGCTGAACTGAACTTTGAGACTTATTCCTGGACTTGGAGTTTGGGAATTTGCCACACACACACTACGAGTTTAGTTTTTGGGGTTAATGTTTAAGATTTAACATTTTTTCTTCTAACATCCTAACATTTTTACTTTTATTTTTCTTATTATCATAAGTAGTTATTAATAAAATAATTTTTAACACTTATACATGACTCGGTGTGTTTCTTTTGTTGCTGGTTCGTAACACCAGCTTTTAGGAACATAAGAACACCAGGAATAAGCCAATTAGCTACTTCCATTTAAAAATATAATTGCTGCTTTAAGTGGGGTAATGGGACTGATGCTCTGAAAAGCAGTGTAGACTTGATAGGCTGAATGGTTACCTTCTATGTTGTAAGGAAATATAATACAAAAGCTATGGCTGCTCTGTGACCTAACTTCATATAACTGCTATTTGTTCACTACCATTGGTTTACATAACTCTGTTCATCTCAGATTTAAAATTAACAGTTGACCTAGCATCAAATGGTTTGTATAAGAAAGTTCTAAATATTTGCAGTTCTTTGCATGTCTCTTGAAAGGCCTGGCTCTGATTTTTCAGCTTTAATATCTAGTCCTAAATTCCCAAGCTACCAGAAATAGCTTTTCTCCATCGACCTTATCAGTTTCCCTTTATATTTTTAAATCTTTTTCTAATCATCCCTTGATCTTTTAAATTCCATTTTGAGTAATCTCTCCCAATAATTTACTTCTTGGAGTCTGTGCAACATTCCAGTAGCTCTGTGTTACATGACCTCAAGGGCAATATATGATTCCTAAGCTGTGCCCAAACCTGAACACATTACTCCAGGTGTCTTATAACTAGGAGTTTGCACAGCTGTAATATAAGTTTTAACCTATGTATTTTAATTCTCTACATATAAAAATTAGCATTCCAATAGTAGTTTTAAAGCATTTTGTCTATTTGCCGCATTTCCTCCCCCCTTCATTTAATGCATTAATATCTCTGTAATTTCATGTTTCTAAAAACTTTGCTTACAATTCCACTCAATTTTGAGCAAACGGCAAATTGGGATATCTGGCTTTCCATCCCAGCATCTAGGTATTTAATAAGTGCACTTCATAGTTTAATCTTGAAAACAGACCCCTACAGGACTGTTAAAGTTAGGGAGCCAATACATAATTCATACAACATGCTTAAATCCTTTTCTATTTCTTAATTCTACCCATAAAATTCCCATCATCTGCTTAGCTCTTGTTATATAACATCTTTATCATATAAATAATTTTCTCCTTGATCACCAGTGCTTCTCCTGCTCTACCAGATTCTCTAACCTTCCTATGACGTAGCACATTCAGTGCCGAGTCCTAACCATCTTCTAACTATACATTAGTCATGGTCATCACTTTGTACTCTTAAGTTTAATTTGTGGCTGCAGTCCATTCATTTGTTCTTTATACTCCATGCATTTGAATAAACAACATTTAAGTGAGCCTCACATCCTAACCTTCTATGCCAATATTTCACACATCTTATTCCTCTCTCTTCATTTAATTATTTTACACCTTTTGTTTTCCTCCTCACTTGTAGTGGCTAATGTACAATTTCTATTCTTCTATTTTCTTCCTTTTCATATGCCGAAGAATTATTATTTACACCACCTTCCCTTCAGGACTCACCCTCCCAACCCAACTACAACACTCCCATCCCCATCCTCCAACTCTGAGTGGACCCCATCCCAACCGGCCAATTTTTTTCCATTTATTGTGTTGGTGTTAGCCTCCTAATGAAATGGGACTCCTGCTTCCCACACTATTCCTGCAATATAAAAAACTGATTTAGAATTGTCAATTATATACTCAGTGAATAAAGCATGATTGTGCTACTTTTGGATGTTGTGTCTATTGACTTAGATACGTTTCTGAAAAAAATAACTGATTTATTTCTGAGAATAGCCTTTACATGGAACTTTGAGTTAGAATTTTTGAAATGCCAATATTTCTTTCCATATCTCTCTGACCATACTTAAAAATAGATCACTAGACAATAAAGGATGATCAAAGTAGCAATGAATGATATGCTTCTTCCTGCCTTTTTCTTTGTAAATATTAATAGATCCAATATTATTTTCAAGTAGTGAAGAACTGATGTAGATTTTGCAATGAGTCATCATGTCATAAAACAAAGATAAGCCATAGTCAACCAAAGAAAACTTAATGTACCTTGGGGTCTGTGTTCCTGGAAAACGGTCTGCATCATGATTTCCATAACATGAAGCCATGTCATCTGTGGGAGAAATGCAAGCTGAAAGTAATAAATGTTGTGTTTATTTATTTACTTTCTTCATATGAATTTCGTAAGAGTGAATTTTTATTCCATATCCCAGATGTCTGGTGGTAATTTGTGAATTCGATAAAGATGTATTTCTATTAACCAAACAAGAGTAACATGAGGGTTGCCTGTATTTCCTGTGACTTTTATAGCCAACACATCCAGCTAAAAAATGAACATAGTCTTATTTATTTTACCACCAACTATAATGGCATCTGTAGCTTCTCTGCTATATTTACAAGACTCTGTAAAAACTGAAAGTGTAGTACATATATTGCCTTTGATGTCAACCTGTTTTAGTACAGTATTGTAATCCAAAAACTGCAGATGCTGAAAATCTAAAGTGAAAACCGAAAATGCTGGAAATACTCAGCATCTGTAGAAATGAAAACAGGGCTAATGTTTCAGGTTGATGACCCTTCATTAAAAAGAAAAACAGTTAGAGGTAAAGAAATTACTCAACATCTTGTTTCTACTTGGCTGAATCCATACATTAAGTTGTAGTCTTTCCAGCTAGAGGAAGCAACCTCTTAGCATTAATTCTGTCAATCTATCTCCGAACTTGTCTTAATTATACTGCAACTCATTCTTCTAAAATCTAATTTGTTCAGATCTTAATAAATCTATCCTTATAAGAAATACACTCTCATACTCAGAATCTACCAAGTAAAATTATGTGGACTACAAAGGAAAGATACTGTTATTTGGGTTACAGAAATGAAAATTGCACTAAGCAATCCAAATAAGGTCTCACAACAACTTTGTAAAATCTCATCAAGATTTCCAAATCTTTGTACTCTACCCCTACCTTTGCAATAAAGGCCGATATACCATTTTCCTTCCTAATTGTTTCCTGTGCCTTTATGTTTAATTCCCACATCTCACGAATTCACACAACACGAACCTTCTGAGCACTAATCAGCTATTTTCTCATTGTTTTAAAAAGTATTTTGGTTTTTTTTCCTCCTACCAATGTGCATTACTTCACAGAGAAGACACAAGAGAGACACAATATAGCAGAGCATGTATGAGTACTGGTGCAGGGTTTTGACTCGAAATGTCGACAACTCCTTTTCTCCCACAGATGCTACTTGACCCCCTGAGTTCCTCCCACAGAATATTTGTTATGTTACTTCACATTTTATCACATTATATTTTACCTGCCAACTTCTTGCCTACTCTCTTAACCAGTCTATATGCCTTTGCAAATTCTTAGACCTAAAAATTTGCATGGGTAGCATTGTTTTTTTTTCAGAATTGTCCCTCTGAAAAATCACTTATTCCTGAAGTGAATCTTGTGGCCTCCAAAGATTAAATCAGACTCCTCAGGTCCTGATTCACCTCTGAATCTGATGCCCAGGAAATTAGGTTGCATTGTTCCAAGGTGGGCCTTTATTGGGTTCTTATGGAACAGCATGTTTCCAGTACTCTTTTCAGCAGAATTATTGAATGGGTTCTGCTTGAGTGTGTCCTGACCCAACTGTACCACTTCAATTTTTATAATTGACTTGATCTCTTCAGGCCACCACCTGATCCTGTGACATTCCTGTTGTTACAAGTGAAATGAAACAATGAAATCCCACAATGAACAAAGCAGGCAGGAGATATGAACTATCCTTGGACTCGTCCATAGCTAGACAAAAGAGTCTTTCCGTGAATTCCATTGTTTCATCTTTCTGGCAACATTAGTTGTTACAAAAAAGCATCCAATTAATTCTGCTGACCCAGGGTAGGTGATGGTTTTCACAGTCTCACTTCTGTTACCTTGACTTTAACAGTCAAAGTAGTTACACCATGAACAGTAAACATGTCTTGATTGTTTTCTCACATTTATTTGCAAAGACTTACTGTTATTATTCTGAAAGCATGATGTCTAATTTGGTCAAGCCACCCACAATTTCAGTACAAAATTTAATCATCATTTCCTTAAGCTTCTTTCTCCTTTGCATACTTACTTAGCGTCTTAATGTCACTAACATTTACTTCACCTCATATATTCTGACCTGGAGTTCTCTGACCAACATCAGTTGTTGCATATTTGATAGGAATAATTGTATACTTTACACACTGTAATCACTCCTCCAGCATAGTACAATACTAGTTTACTGTATACCATGTCAGAACAATAATTGTTAAAGAAAATATATTCTTATGAGTGACTCCAGTAAAGATATGATGCACCATGATTTCTTAACTTCACAACCATTCCAATCTGCCCTTGATATATGAATACCAAATCTGTGAACAGTTTTTGTGATGAACTAAGATCTCTCAGAGGCATTTTTAAAAATATAGCAAATTACACCACGATATAGTGAGCAGAATGTAGATGCTTCATTTACTTACACATAAATCTTTAGTGTAAGATGGCAATATAATTTCAGATTTCCAATATTTTAAGGAAATGGATGATGAGTTGTTTGGTAATAATTTCTTTCAGTAGTGGTGATGCTTTTAATGAGATATTTCTGATCTGCAGTGTAGGATAATGGTAACAGTGGAGTCTGAAGTATTTTCTCTTCATCGTTTGTTTGGACAGATATCTGCATTAAAATAATAACAATAGGAAACAGTATAATTCAAACAATGGCATTATAAGATGCCGACAACAAGGTTCAAATAATGATCTGACATTTCTGTATATATTCAATTTCTGATTACTGTAACCTACATATTAAGATTAAGCATTCTCTTTGGTGTGCATTGTACAATGCTTTAATAGGTTTACTCAATGGATATGCACTGACAGCAAGACTGGATAATGCTCTGATAGTGTTAACACCAGGAAGGGAAGGAGTGGGAATTCAATAGCAAGAGCTTTAAATTACAGGTTCAGTGCCTTAAAGAGCCACCCACTCTTGCAGATTTTGTGGCTACCTCTTTTTGTTGCTGCATGTTTCAAACAATAAGTTGGAAAGCCACAAATGCTTAAGGAAGGGTGAGGTAAGTTTTTTTTTACAGAGTCAATACTAAAAGTAATTCTTGGAATGGTGATGCAAGCTTTTGTTGAGAGGAGCACCCTTCTAATAAATTGTCCACTTGGACTGCATTTCAGTATGCAATGGAAGAGATAAGTGCTGATTCTATTGCTTTAGGTCTTTCTCCAAGGTGTAGATACAAAATAAAGTAAAACAAAAAAAGTGATGCATAAAAGTTACATTGCCACGGTTTCCATAGTATGTACTGCAGTTATAATATATAAATGCTGTAAATTGATAGAATGGCTTCCTTTCCTGTTTGAAAATGCAATTGGAATGACATAGGGAGCCTTTAAGTACACAAAGCTTATACCAATAGAGCCTGGTGTTTTGCAAAGATACCCATTAAAAAGTGAAGAACACACTTTTACTGATAATCATCCTTAGGAAAATTGGTAAAATCCTAACCCTATTAAGCAATGCTTAATTTTCCTGATATTTGCCGTGGTGCATTGTCATGGAGTCATTGAGGCAATGAGTCATACAGCACTGACAGGCCCTTCAGCCCACCATGCCATGCTAACCATCAAGTACCCTTCTACACAAATCCCATTTTCCAGCTCTAGGCCTGTAGCCTTCTATGCCTTGGTGATTCAAGTGCTCAATTTGAAGCCTAATTGACTTGTCATATATGGTAGTTAGAGAAAAGCCAGTGGTGTAGAAATTCATGTCTAAAAATTGTACAGTTGTGACTTCTGCACAACTGTGCTGGCCAGGTGCATAGGGCATTCCGAAATCTACTACAGTGTCAGGAGAAAACATTCAGCTGCTCTGACATATTTTGTTCGCAACAGTGATTTTCATACACACTTCCTTCAGACGGACATGAATCTGCTGATGACATTGGTGGAGGCATACCTGAATTAGAATTTATCATCCAGTTTCCTGAGAGCAAAAGAAACTTCCCATTGACCAGTCACACTTTGCAAAAGGATCTGTTAATAATCTCAGTATAACTCTTTTGGACACTAAAAGAAAGAAAGACTTGTAAAGTCCCTTTCACAACCTTAGGACAGCATTTTCTTTTTTTTATATATCTGCATCTTGGAGAAAGACCCGAAGCAATAGAATCTGCATCAACTCTTCCAAAGCACTTTATTAACACTCTTTTGAAGTGCAGTTGCTGTTGTAATGGGGGAATTGTGGCAACCATTTTCTGCACAGCTTGTTCCTGTGAACTGCAGCATGATCACAACCAAATTAACTGTCTTAGAGATGTTGATTTCAGGATAAATATTTATCAGGGCACCAGAACATTTGCTACCTTTCAAAATAAAGCCACATCCCTCCAGAAGAGCAGACGGGTGTTCGGTTTAATGTCTGATCTAAAAGGCTACAGTGTTTCTTCTGTACTTCACAGGTGTGCCAGCCTAGATTTTTACACTCAAGATTTTGATAGGTGGGAAGAAGAGACAAATAAATAAAGTAAGTGTCAGATAAAAGTGGAAAGCCAAGAAATAAAATGTAATTATATTCTTGCAAAAAAAATAAGTATAAAAACTATTAATAATGGTAGAAAGTGCCATGGAACTAGCATAAAGAACACACAGCCCTTCTATCTGTTGTGCACTCCCTTAATTTAAATGTTAACTTTCATTTCTCATTGTTCCACTGAAAATACATGATGTTGGTTGTAAACAATGATTGTTATTTCAAGATTCTCACTTCTTAAAGGGTAACATCATGTGAATAACTGCTCCCTGGATTTCAACAATGTTCAGTTGGACATTCCAGAGACTTCTTTAATAAAGCACATACACTTTGCTTGAGCTCCTCCTATCTCATGCGTTTTTTCCGATATACTTCATTAGAGATCAAGAGCCCATTGAGCATACATACCTTACACTGGCGATGAAGAAAGAGAAATGTCACAACCATTAGAAGTGATGAGACAATTATATAGAAGATTATATGTCATTATATTAGTTATTAGAAGATTATATATTAGATGTCAGGAATTCTGCCTCCTAAACACACTTCAGGTGTGGGAGTGGCTAACAAGACTATTCTAGGGGGAGAAAAAGTGGAATATTTCTTAGTATTAGTTGAGAATGTTTAAAGTGGCTAAAAGGAAACCAGGTGTGGTTGTATACTATTGCAGAACACATGACAAAGGAGTTAAGATCTACGTCTGCAACAAATGGATTTCCATTAGTATAATCAGAAAATAGCCCACAATGTAGATTGTTTCAGTAAGAACAATTCATGAAAAACAATGGAATAAACCACCATTTTACTTCTCCTTAATTCCCAGCTTCAAATGGGTGAGACAAAGGGTGAGCTTCTACAGTAAGGGAAGTATTGAAGAAATAGGCAATGGAAGGTTGATGAAAAATTACTATGACGCATTGACATAGCATTTCTCCTTAGCTTTGGAACAGTGTACAATCCAAAGCAGGATATACACCTGCTGGAATGTTAATGAACAGACACTCAATGTGACTGAGGTTTGTCCATGTGGGAAAGTGGAGGAGAGGAAACTGAGAAACTCTCACAACACAAGCTGCAAGGAAAAGTGATTCAGTCTGCACGACTGAGTTTCTGCACTGAGACCTCCCTGCAAATTAGCAAAGAGGAGATGGGACGTCAAAGAAAAAGTGGAGGTGTTCTGTCTCAGAATTACCTTGAGACAACTGGAGAGAAATTCTGTCAAGTATATAGAATAATGAACACTAAGCACAGTAACAGGCCCTTTGGCCCACAATGTCTATGTCAACATGAACAATATATATGAGAAGAACAAATTAAGCTGAAAAAACACACAAATTGCTGGAGGAACTCAGCAGGTCAGGCAGCATCTATGGAAGGGAATGGACAATTGATGTCTTGGGTCAAGACCATCCATCAGGACTGGAAAGAAAGAGGGTAGATGGCCAGTATACTAGGGTGGTGGGGGGGGGGGGGGGGGGGAGGGAGAAATGAAGCGAGAGCTGGCAGGTGAGAGGTGGATCCAGGTGAGAGTGAGAATGACTGGAGGTGATCGGTGGAAGTGACAAGGGGCTGAAGAAGATGGAATCTGATAGAATAGTGGACCATGGGGTAAAGGGAAGGAGGTGAGGAGGGGAACTGGAGAGAGGAATGTGAGGATGATGGGCAGATCAAGAGGGCGGGGGAGAGGAAAGAAAAGGGGGGGGTGATGGGCTGGTGGGATAAGGGAGAAAAAGGCAGACAAAGGGGAGTGGTTACCAGAAGTTAGAGAAATCGAAGTTCATGCCATCCGGTTGGAGACTACCAAGGCGAAATGTGGTTCTCTAATCTGCGTCTAGCCTCAACCTGGCAGTAGAGGAGGCAGTGCACAGACATGTCGGTGTGGAATGGGAAGTGGAATTAAAATGGCTGGCCAACGGGAGATCCTGGTTGTTATGGTGGACGGAGTGAAGGTGCTCGACAAAGTGATCCACCAATCGGTCCCACTGATGTAGAGGAGGCTGCACCGGGAGCAAATTAAACTGAAAGATCTAAGATATTTCTGAAGCGAGTCTAAGTATTGTCCAAGAAAAATCAACTTGTAATATTTCTAATTAGACATTCCATTGCATACGGCATGTTTTTTTATGCACTAAGGGATCGAACCCCACTGTAAGATCGATTGCAGAGACTTTATAGTGTGCATAGGAAAAAATGAGACATTTGATTGTATGGTTCTGTTCGCATAAACCCCAAATTCATAAAGCACTCAGAGAAAGCAGCAGTGATATCAACCTTCATGCACTGCACAATTGACAAATTCCACAGTATTTTCCACATACAGGAAATCAAGAAACCCTGCATGGATCAGTTTTGATTACTTGCAGACTTGTTGGTGTGACAATTCGAGCTGTGCTGTGTTGAATGGAGCTAAAGTCTATGTGGACTATTCGGTGACTTTCATTGCACCTTGAAGTGAGGACTGCCTTCTTTCTTTTGAAGTATGTGAGACATATTAGTAATGCCATGGCATCCCCAACACAAAATAAGCAGCCAAAGGTCAGGCCCCACTTGCAAAGGAGACAAATGAAGAGAGGTAGAATGGTTCCAACAAGGAGATATTAACCCCTAATATCTTCCGATAGCAACTCTTGAACCTTGACTGTCCAAGAAACAAGCAGCTAGAAGTTAAGGTTTTTCAAAGGCATCGGTGAAAGAGATCTGTCAGCCACTGTATGCAGTGCACCAGGGCATGCCTGAATTGCTTTGCTTATAGAGGTGAAGATTAGTGTCACCTGAAACTTTGGATCATTCCAGGCAACATGATATATGCCAGTTTCTCCATCTTATCTTATCTTATTATCTTGCTGCATAAAAGACACCATGGATGATTTCTACTCAAAGAGAGGGAAATTCATCTTCTTTTCCTTGGTTAGAGAGCACCAGGCAACATGGACACAAGGATCTGGACAGATTATTAACTTCCTGTAGGTTCAGGAAATAGTGAATTATACTCGTGAAGTGCTCTGGGCTCCAATTTGTACAAAAACTCTTCCTCAACCAGAAAGTCTATCACTCATACATAGGATAGATTCTGACTGAACTGCAACAGAGGTCATGACTTCTGTCATCAGATTTTGTACCATGCATGAGTCTATAAGTGTTGACATGCAGTTGGCCATTGCTTCCATTTTGGAAAGAGTGGGCAAGTCTCTCCATATGCAATGTTGGAATTAGACATCCCCCCATTGCTTCCATTTTGGAAAGAGTGGGCAAGTCTCTCCATATGCAATGTTGGAATTAGACATCCCCCCATTACCCTAGACACTTCAGAGGTACCTGCAGGCAGGCTGGATAATTCCCTAAGCATCTCTTTAGCCTCCAACTCTTGGTTTCTCTCCCATAAATCTTATTTGTGTTCTCTGGAACAGGATAAATAATGAACTTGCCCTCTATGGAGCTGGCACACACGCCATCCTTTCCCAAGGTCTGGCTGCAGTCCACTTGGGCCATGTGAAGGTCCCCCTCTCAACTATTTGGCCACAATATGGATCTGAGGCAGTGGATGTGACTGTCAGATGTGGTGCTGTGGTTTGTTCTTCTGAATGAGACGGCTCTGTGTTAGGGCCTGGACAGGCTGTTTCTCTTATGATCCTGGAATGAGAAAGTCACAAAGGTATAATCATGTTGGGGAGGTGGACGTTGAGAGGGGACACTCAAACCTTAGAAAGCAGAATAGACTGTGGAATGAGAGAGAAGTGGAATCTATGTGGGCAGACACTCTCAAGGATCACTGATTCTCTGGTGGCCACAGATTCAGTGGTGGCCAAGTCTATGATTGCCAACATGATGCCAGTCAGCCTTGCAGATTGCTGCTGCTTGCCACCTGCCCTGCAAGAGAAAGGAAAGAGTTTTGTGAGTATATTCCAACTTGTGTTCATCAGATATCCCTGCAACTGAACAACTAAAGGTTTGTGTAAAGCGTGAGATGTGTGGATGTATGTGTGTAGATGTGTGTGTGTGCACGCATGTGTGCGCGTGCCTATATAAATGCACACATTAGATCAGTGCCAAGTCTGTGAGTGAAGTAGTGCAGCTGTTAATGATGGGAATAGTCACTATTTCTACAAACCTTGACCAGATGTGTGGAGTCATTACATTTTTTTCGGCATTGGGATCAGATCCCAGGGGCATAATTTTTGATATTCATCTCTGTTGTCACCTCTGCTCACTGGCACTTAATTACAACTTTGGAAGACTTTGTCAATCCCCCAGTGTACAGGACTTTCCTTTGGTTGTCCAGCTCCTTGACTCAGATTATGCCGCATTTCCTATGAGTGAAGCAGGGTGCCCACTCTCAATTCAATGCAGTGATCCCCAAGCTGCACAATGACTGCCAGCAGTGGTTGGATTCAATGGTCATCTCAAAAGACACAGACATGATGTCAAATAGTGCAGATTCAACTGGTTTTCAGGACTTCTAGTGTTAATATGTACGAATAGGGAAAACGTGATTGCTCCCTTCTGTGTTCTTGCATGAGGAAGTCAGAGGAAAATCATGCACTATTTGAATTGGAACAAACTGGTTCACCTCACTCTACAGTGCCATTTTAACATATGTTTTTGTGGATGATTCAACTTGTATTCCAAGTAGCCTTTAATCCTGTTTAGGTTAAAAATGTTTGCCTGCAAGAAGAAAGCAGATGCAGGACACAAAATCACTGCAATGATAGAAAACCTAATTGCAAAAGCTTTTGTTTTTCTGGATGGTTTTCACAGCATCTTTTGTCTCCTTCTTCTGATGGCAGATATCCAAAAACACATTAAATAATATGTTTCCATTTAATTGTATGTTGACATACCTTGCAGTTTCTTTTTGATTTTATTGATGGTTTCTCCCCTGAGTGACTAAAGTCTTCATTAATGCAGCTGCTGCAAATCGCCTTTGCATCTGTTTTCTGGGTTACAGCCTCTTTAGGAAGCTGTGTAGGAATTCTGGATACAAGTGTCAAATCTATTTTTACACAGAGAGAGTTGAGGCCCTCATTGCCTTTTAAAGGGGAAGGTTTATTTTGACCTAAAGGAACTAAAGCAAACAGCTGTTTCTCTGAATCATTTGTTGGATTATTAGTACAGTTGTGTGTATTACAGCATTTACTCTGCTGACACTGTTGCTACAGTCATTTAGTTTGTGGTTGTCTGGTGATGTAGAAGTTGGATAAGTTGTGGCTGAATGAAACTCTTCATTGGTTAACTCTGGTCCTGAGCCTAATGAAGTTGATAAAGATTCAATGTCAATAAACTCTCTGGATGCAAGCACATTTTTAACCAGGTCTCTTCCAAAATGCCCTATTAGTAGTTTCCTTTTAGGCCTTATTTTGTTGGCAATAGGTTTGCTCTTTTGCTTTTCAGATCTACAGGAGTCATTGCTTCCTTTTCCCTTGAAAATTATGCTTTGATTTGCCAAACTGAGTTCAGCTCCAATGGACATTTTCCCAGTCTTTCTGGTTTGCTTGTTTTCCTGTTTCTTTCTCTGGGAGCCAACCTTTTGTTTTCTAGTTTTAATTTTAGTCGGACTGCTAGGCCTTTGCATTTCTCCATTAGGACTTTGATTTTTGTGCTGTTTCAAGTCTGTTTGACTGAGAACAAGAGCTTTCTCCTTTTCCTGATTCTCACACTGCTACAGACTATGAAATAAATTGTCATTGAGCCTATAATTGCCATTCTCATTCACAGTGCTCCTACCGTTATGTAAATTCACTTCGTTTAACCATTTTTCAAGTTGTCACTGGTTGGTTGTGGTCAACTCTGGCTAGAATCAGATGCAAATGCAATAAAATCTTGCAATATAACATAAATTTAAAAATATACACTACTAAATTAGTCATAATTAGGTAACAAGCTAATGACTATAGCCCAGTGGCTCTGACATCCACCATCATGCTTTGAGAGGCTGGTCATGGCACACAACAGCTCCAGCCTCCCAGACAACCTTGACCCACTGCAATTCACCTACCACCAAAACAGGTCTACGGCGGACGCCATCTCCCTGGTACTACAGTCATCTCTGGAGCATCTGAACGGTAAAAACACCTATGTTAAACTATTGTTTATTGACCACAGCTCTGCCTTCAATACTATAATTCCAAGCAAACTCATCACCAAACTCTGAGACCTGGGACTCAACAGCTCCCTTTGCAACTGGATCCTTAACTTCCTGACCAACAGACCGCAATCAGTAAGGATCGGCAACAACACCTCTGCCATGATTATTCCCAACATTGGACCCCACAAGGCTGTGTCCTCAGTATACACTCATGACTGCTCTAACTCCATCTACAAGTTTACAGATGATACCACTGTAGTGAGTCTAATCTCAAATAATGATGAGTCAGAGTACAGGAAGGAGATAGAGAGTTTAGTGACATGGTGTCATGACAACAACCTTTCCCTCAATGTCAGCAAAACAAAAGAACTGGTCGTTGACTTCAGGAAGGGGAGCAGTGCACACGCTCCTGTTTACATCAACGGTTCTGAGGTCGAGAAGGTTGAGAGCTTCAAGTTCTTAGGAGAGAACGTCACCAATAGCCTGTCCTGGTCCAATCACGTAGACACCATGGCCAAGAAAGCTCACCAGTGCCTCTACTTCCTCAGGAAGCTAAAGAAATTTGGCATGTCCCTTTGACCCTCATCAATTTTGCACCATGGAAAGCATCCTACCTGGATGCATCACGGCTCTGCCTGGGACTGCAAGAAACTGCAGAGAGTTGTGGACACAGCTCAGCACATCATGGAAATCAGCCTCCCCTCCATGGACTCTGTCTACACTTCTTGCTGCCTCAGTAAAGCAGCCAACATAATCAAAGACCCCACCCATCAGGGACATTCTCTCTTCTCCCCCCTCCCATTGGGCAGAAGATACAAAAGCCTGAAAGCACATACCACCAGGCTCAAGGACAGCTTCTATCCTGCTGTTATAAGACTACTGAATGGTCCCCTAGTATAATAAGATGGACTCTTGACCTCACAATCTACCTCGTTACGGCTTTGCACTTTATTGTCTACCTGCACTGCAATTTCTCTGTAACGATAACACTTTATACTTCATTCTGTTATTGTTTTCCCTTGTACTACCTCAATGCAATATTGTAATGAAATGATCTGTATGGATGGCATGCAAAACAAGTTTTTCATTGTACCTTGGTAATGTGACAATAATAAACCAATTTACAAGCTAACTAACTAACTGCAATTTCATAACACTATTATTTCAGAAGATTTGTAGCTATAGTTGTTTTTGGTTTTAACAGTTTGGGAATACATCCTAGCTCTATAATTGCTTACATTGTTAAATTCAATTGATAAAGATAATCTTATGTTAATTCGTAGCAGCTGCCTGCTTATGCCTTATATTCAATTATAAACAACAATTGCATTAATTGAATAATTAAGGGCAGAGAAACAAATTTTTCAATGTATTTCAAAGATTAAGGTTAGATGAATTGCCTGCTTCCATTGCCTAATGTACAGAAAAGCTATTTTCAAAATTAAGTGGGCTTAAAAAGTTGACTGCACTTACAATAAAATAGAATCTCTGCTTTTAAAAGTAATAAGCCTTCAGTGCAACCTTCTTGACACCTTCCAGCCTTTTGCTTCTATTGCATTATGATTCTGCAGATGGTTTTTAATGGCTCCCTATGTCTGGAGTAGCGATCTGCAAAGGTCTGCTGTTATTATTATCACAGGAGCAACTTTCAGCTTCAGAGCCAGATTCTGATTTGTCTGAACTGCTCGGCTCATCACTATGATGATTCAAAGCTGGAGTATCTTGCATTGGGCCACTGTGAGGAAATATGTAAATAAAACTCTTTACAAATTAACCAGCTTTTGGTTCCAATATCTAGCAAGAATATTCACTTAGGGTGTATTATTACTTCTCCATATCTGGTTTAGGTCCTGATTCAAGATCGCTGGAGGAAGGCATCTGTTTTGGCTTGGAACCAAAAAGAACTTGATACTAGTCTGATTTAAAGAGTACTCAGAGATATACTGGAACTGGAGCAGAGGTTATTTAAATACAATACTTGGGAGTGAGTGCGCTTACATCCGTGTTCTCAATAAATGTTAAAATTGCTGCTGGGAAAGGAGTCCTACTGCTGAGTCTAAACACATAGGTGTACAAAAATTAGCTGGATCCCGGAATCAAATTCACAGCTAATAGTATAAACAAGTTCTGCTGATTATGAATTGATAGCTTAATTGATATAAATGGCTGTGACTGCAGCCTCATTTCAGAGAACATAAAACAGTACAGCACAGGAACAGGCCCTTTGGCCCATGATGTTGTGCTGAACTAATTAAACTAGCAATTAAATGCCTAACTAAACCAATCTCTTCTGCCTACACAATGTCCATATCCCTCCATTCTCTGCACATTCATGTGCCTATCTGAGAGCCTCTTAAACGCCTCTATCATATGCCTCCACTACCACCCTGGCAGCACTTTCCAGGCACCGTCCACTCTCTGTGTAAAAAACATCCTGCACATCTTACCCTCTCTCACCTTAAATGCATGCCCTCTAGTAATAGACATTTCGACCCCGGGGAAAAGATACTGGTTGTCTACTCTGTCTATGCCTCTCATAATCTTATAAACTTCCATCAGGTCTCCCCTCAGCCTCTGCCGCTCCAGAGAAAACAACCCAAACTTGACCAACCTCTCCTTACAGGACATGCTCTCTAATCCAGGCATTATCCTAGTAAACCTCTTCTGCACCCTTTCCAAAGCCTCAACATCCTTCCAACAATTAGGCAACCAGATGTATCTTTTTCAACTTTGTTTTTAAGTCTTCAAAATGGTTAGGGGATTTGAGGGCTATCATTCACTCAGAGGAGTTCTCCCATCCACAATAGTGCCAATGTTCCTCTTCTCCTCCGGATCTGGAGGAAAATGGGACACAAAGCTCAATTTCAAAGTTAAAGTCACCAATACCAAGTCTTTTGTCATATGCACATACAAGTATGCTAAGGTGCAATGAACAAATTACATGCAGTAGCATCACAGGCACATAGCATCAGATACACAACATTCACAAGAAAAACATAAATTAACAACATTAATTATACAAAATTATACAAGAAAGAACACAATTCAAACAAACAAAACAAAGTCCATTTCAATTTCAATTTAGGGTGAGGAATACTTATATTTGGGTGGTTCCTGGCAATCTGGGAGGAAAAGGAATTCAGAAGGCACTTGTCCTAAATTTCCACCTATTTTCTAAAGCTATCCTAAACTTGCAAAAGCACATTACATCAATTTCCAAGAAATCTCCTGGGTAACATAAAGGGGATTGAGAATTAGTTTTACGAATCTTTTCCCTGATCCCTCTCATTTGTGCCTGGAATCTGACCATTACCCATTTACAGAAGTACTTAAAATTTTCATGGAAGTTTTTTCATGTATATTGATGACATAATGAACAACTTAGCACACTTTTCAGTGTGAAGTTAAGATGTGACTTTGACTAGAGTGAGCAGTTCAAAAATGACAACATTACGCCACATCACATTTGCACAATCATTTGTGTCAATGATCTGTCTGTTTTGACTGTGGTTGGCAGTTATTAGTTGAGCAAGCAAACCTTCATATGAAGGTGGAGTCTTACATACTTCTCGTCAGAAGTCCATGTGCATATAGTGGACCTCATTTTGGAGTCTTTGGTAACTGTGCAGCACCTGAAGAATAGCTACTATGTAGCCCAGGTTAGCACCTACTGCTAATTCTTGGTAAATTTCATTGGAAATTTCATTGTGAATTAATCTAAATCCTTTGGCTAACCTGTCTCTGCTCTCACATTCAAACTTTGTTCGCAGGGGTCTTTTAATTTTTGGTGGGGAGGGTTATAGATTGATCAGACACTCTCATCCCCATGTTGACGAAGTATGGCTGTGTCAAATCCCAGGGCATTCCCAAGAACTGTTACCATTACACCCACAGGAGATCATTGAGAACTCATGAAAGCTAGGAGCTGGCATGTAATTGTGTCCATAACCTCTGAGGTCATTAGAAAGGTCCTGGGCCTTCGCAAAACAAAACCACCACTAGTTGTGAAAACCTTCTCTGTTGTGAAAAACAGAACACTGAAAGAATCAGTGTGCCAAGCAGCATCTGCGGAGGCCAAAGGTGTATGTTGCATCAGGATTGAGAGGAAAGAAGAAAGGTTGCGAGTATGAGCAGTATGAGGCTGGTTGGTGAGAGGTCGAACCAGATGGAGCAGGGGGGGGGGGGCGGTGGGGGGGAGATGATGGGCAGATGGAACCTGGTGGGGGGAGTGGACGGGAAAGGTGAACAAAGTGAGAAGAAAACTAGGTGGACAGGTGTGGGGGAGAAGAACATCGGGGGTATGGGTTACCTATAATTCAATGTTCATACTATTGGAACATGTGGAACATGAGATGTTGCTCTTTCATTTTGCGTTATTCTCTCCGAAGCAATGAAGAAGGCTGAGCACAGACAGGCCGGTGTGGGGGTGGGAAGGAGGATTAAAATGACATGCAACCAGAAGCTTGAGATTGCCTTTGCAGACAAAGCATAGGTGCTCTGCAAAATGGTTGCCTGCTCGATGCTTGGTTTCTCCATTGTAGGGGAGTCCACGTAGTGAGCACTAAATGCAGTATACCAGGTTGGAAGAGGTGTAAGTGAATCTCTGTTTCACTTGGAAGGGCTATTTAGATCCCTGGCCAAAAGCCCAAGTTATCGATTGAAAGAAACTGTACTAGTTTAATGTTTCTTAATTTAATATGAACTCTATGCTTTAAACACAAATGCTCAATATATACCCATCTCATTGATCTTGTAGACAGCCATCTAGATGTATTAAAATAATAATGAAACAGTTAAATTAGGATATCCATCCCTTGATTCCCTCCTGATAAACAGCGATAAATCACAAAGATGAATCATTTCATTGTGTCATAAATTGATGTCTGAAAAACAATACACAGTAAATCATTTAAATTGTTCAATTTCACTCCCTCATGTGTCAAACAACAATAGGGATCTGGCTTGTCTCAGCTTAAATAGGTTACGGATACAATTACTGCCAGGTTCATTGATCTGCGTACAGTCCATTTATCATTCATGAAAGTTTCTGGTTCTGCACAGTTTATTAGATGTAACCAATTCTATTGCCTGCCACATGCAATCATTTGTCAACTTCCTGTTCCCAAGGGATGCATCTACTATGCTGTCCCTACTTGAGTAAAAGTACTTAGCAACAAGAGTAGCAACATTTTAGATTTCAGTGTACTAAATAAAAAGTTGAAATTAGTCTATGCCATACATCTTGCAGTGCTCTATAAGCATGCCATATGTTTTTTGAGGCAAATTGAGGCAATTGTGCTTATGCCGTGATTCCTTCTGTGTGTTTTAAAAAAACCTGTAATCAGAATTCAAATGCAGCGTTTGAACATAAGTGTGTATGCAGCTAATTAATTCATAATATAAATTTAATTTTAATATAATATAAATTAATACAAATTAAATTGGAAATTTCAAAATCAAGTCTTAACTTACCTACTGTACAACTGATGTTTCTTCTCAGAATAATACATTATATTTTACCATATCCCTTGTTAACTTACTTTCATTAATTTTAGTATTCTGCTACATTAATTAATACTAGGTACTAAATGAGGCTTAGGTAAAGATGCACAACATACGCAATGATTATTAAAGGGCCCACCAGTGTGACTGTTAACAATCTGTAGACTTCTACCTTCTCAGACCAAAACTAAGTGAACAGAGGACAAGTGAATCAGATCCTCCATAGTAAATACCCATGAATCTTAGTTCAAGCAAACTCTCCTTCTCTAAATGTTACTTTTCAAGGATTTTACCCACAAATAAATCAATTTTAGATACTGCTCTGCTGTTCTATAAATTTTAGAGCTCTGCTCTGTAAATTTCTGCACATTTCACACTCAATGTTCGGATTTCCTCTCCTGAAAATAATGCTTCATACTGGGGTGCAGTTCTTTGTAAAACAACTGTGCTCTGATGTCTCACTCAAGTAGTCATTCTTATAATGATGCCATGACTCAATATCTTTGATTATTCCACACAGAATATTTGGAAATACAGCTATTTTTAATCCTGGCTCTTTCATATGTAGTGATACATTAAAATAAAACATGTACCCAGTGAAAAGTGGTTAATGTACTAAACAGTGATTGTTTTTCTCCCTTGGCCGTAACAATAATTAAAAACATTTGTCAACTTTAATCTGCCTCACTGTGGAGCAGTAAGTGAAATGGTAGTTTAGCTTTTCCTGGCATGACAGAGAAGGCCAGGAATTGCACTTTTAAAAAAGTAAAACTGCAAAGGGAAACGAGGTCTGTTTCTTTCAACAAGATGTCTCCCTTGAAAAGCTTAGCACTGTATGTTCATTACTTTTGTTTGCTTGTGGAGATAAATTATATCAATTGAACTAAGTCACTTTGTAAGCATTTCGTTGCACATCAATTTTATTGGGGACTAAAGTACGATGACTAAAATAGCCAAATGCTGACTGATGTACTGTCAACATCATCTGCCATCCTGAAATTGAAGCAAAGCAGATTAGAAGACAAATGACTGATTTAGATCACAGGAGGTACCAAATGTCCTTCTTCCTTCATTTTGATGTAAAATATGTCAATCAAGGAGAAAACCCTGGTGCTTAATTAATTAATCTCATGAGGCAGCAACCATTAGATGCTCAGTGTTATTGTTTTGATAATCACCTAAATCAGGCTATTGTGCAAGTAGTTACAAAGCTACATGAGTAATGTCCTTTAGAAGTATAATGCACAGACACTTATGCTATAGGAGTGATTACCATCAGAGAAACCTGTAAAATATTTACAGCAGCACTAAATTTGTGACAGTGAGGCTTCAAGGAAATTGGTAGCCATTGATGCATGACTAAATGGTATTATTAGCCCAACGGGAATCGCTGCCAAAGACGTTGTCACTTTTTATTTATTCATTTATGGAATGTGGGTGCTGGTAAGCTCAGTATTTAAGGCTCGTTGCTGGTTGCCCTTGAGAAGATGGTGGTGAACAGCCATTTTCTACATCAGCAACCCATGAGGTGAAGGTACACCCACAGTACTGTTGGATAGGGTGTTCCAGACCGTTGATCCAACAATAATGAAGCCACAGGAACATTTTTCCAAGTTAGGGTCATGTGTGACTTGGAGGGAAACCCATTCCCGTGTATCTGCCTTCTGGGTAATTGGGATCATATATTTTAGGGGTGCAATCAAAGAAGAATGCTATGATTCATTTTGTAGGTGGCACATACTGCAGCCATTGTTCTCCTGTGATGGAGTGAATGGATGCTCAGGTTGGAAGATGGAGTGCCGATCAACTGGGTTACATTGGAGACACAAGAGACTGCAGATGCCGGAATCTGAAGTAACAAACAATCTGCTGGAGGAACTCGGTGGGTCGAGCAGCATCTTTTGGGGGAAAAGAATTGTCAGCGTTTCGGCTCGAAACCCTGTGTCAGGACTCATTGGTTTCCAATGTTGTAGATTGTGCTGAGTTTCTTGAGTGCTGCTGGCACTGCACTAATCAAGGGAAGTAAAGGAGTAAATAAAATTTGTGCTTTATTAATAATGGAAAGGTTTTGGTGAGGTGAGTTACTGCTGCCAGATACCCTGTGACTAGCATGCCCTTGTAGTCATTTTGTTTTTTTCACTACTCCAGTGGAGTTTCTGGCCAATTGTAACCCTCAAGCTTTTAATATTGTTGGACAGGGGGAAATGGGGGGCATTTGCTCAGCAAAAGTACTGCTACTGAAATGTCAAGGTGAGATAAGTAGAATCTTTCTGGTCACAGGTGGTCAGTGTCTGAGTGGGACAAATATATTCAGCCCATATCTGAAAATCATCCAGGTATTGGTATTAGTTTATTATTGTCACTTGCACCGAGGTACAGTGAAAAGCTTGTCTTACAAACCAATCATACTGGTCAATTCATTACACAGTGCAGTTACATTGAGTTAGTACACAGTGCATTGAGGTTGTACAGGTAAAAACAATAACAGTACAGAGTAAAGTGTCACAGCTACAGAGAAAGTGCAGTGCAATAAGGTGCAAGGTCACAACAAGATAGATCGTGAGGTCATAGTCCATCTCATTATATAAGGGAACCGTTCAATAGTCTTATCACAGTGGGGTAGAAGCTGTCCTTAAGTCTGGTGGTATGTGCCCTCAGGCTCCTGTATCTTCTACCCGATGGAAGAGGAGAGAAGAGAGAATGTCCCGGGTGGGTGGGGTGTTTGATTATGCTGGCTGCTTCACCAAGACAACGAGAGGTAAAGACAGAGTCCAAGGAGGGGAGGCTGGTGTCTGTGATGCACTAGGCTGTGTCCACAACTCTCTGCACCTTCTTGCGGTCCTGGGCAGAGCAGTTGCCATACCAAGCCGTGATACATCCAGATAGGATGCTTTCTATGGTGCATCGGTAAAAGTTGGTGAGAGTCAAAGGGGACAAACCAAATTTCTTTAGCCTCCTGAGGAAGTAGAGGCGCTGCTGAGCTTTCTTGGCCATGGCATCTACGTGATTTGACCAGGACAGGCTGTTGGTGATGTTCACTCCCAGGAACTTGAAGCTCTCAACCCTCTCGACCTCAGCACCATTGATGTAGACAGGTGCATGTACACTGCCCCCTTTCCTGAAGTCAATGACCAGCTCTTTAGTTTTGTTGACATTGAGGGAAAGGTTGTTGTCATGACACCATTCCACTAAGCTCTCTATCTCCTTCCTGTACTCCGACTCATCGCTGTTTGAGATACGACCTACAACGGTGGTATCGTCTGCAAACTTGTAGATGTAGTTAGAGCAGAATCTGGCCACACAGTCATGAGTGTATAGGGAGTAGAGTAGAGGGCTGAGGACGCAGCCTTGTGGGGCACCAGTGTTGAGAATAATCATGTCGGAGGTATTGCTGCTTATCCTCACTGATTGCAGTCTGTTTGTTAGAAAGTCAAGGACCCACTTACAGAGGGACGTGTTGAGTCCTAGGTCTCAGAGTTTGGTGACAAGATTGCTCGGAATTCTTGTATTGAAGACAGAGCTGTAGTCAATAAACAACAGTCTAACGTAAGTGTCTTTACTGTCCAGATGCTCCAGAGTTGAGTGTAGGGCCAGGGAGATGGCCAATAGGCGAATTGCAATGGGTCCAGGTTGTCTGGTAGGCTAGAGTTGATGCGTGCCATGACCAACCTCTCAAAGCATTTCACGATGGTGGATGTCAGAGCCATTGGTCGGTAGTCATTGAGGCATGTTACCTTGCTTTTCTTTGGTACCGGGATGATAGTGGTCTTCTTAAAACAGGAGGGAACCTGAGATTGAAGCAGGGAGAGGTTGAATACGTCCTCAAGTACTTCCGCCAGCTAATCAGCACAAGATCTGAGCATGCGGCCCGGGACTCCATCTGGGCCAGGCGCTTTCCTCGTGTTCACTCTCTGGAAGACTGATCTTATGTCCTCCACTGTGATCACAGGTTCAGCTGCGTTGGTGGCTGTTAGGGTGGATGGTGACAATCCACTTCCCTTTTGTTCAAAATGTGCATAGAATGCGTTAAGTTCATCAGGAAGGGATGCACTGTTGTTAGCTATGCAGCCCGACTTCATCTTGTAGCCTGTAATGGCATGTAAGCCCTGCCATAACTGGTGGCTGGTCAGGGACTCTATTTTGATTTGGTATTGCCTCTTGGCATCCCTGATAGCTTTCTGAAGGTCCTACCTCGATTTCTTGTACAGATCAGGATCACCAGATTTGTGTGCAGCATTCCTCTCCTTCAGTAGGGAGTGGATCTCCCGGTTCATCCATGGTTTCCTGTTTGGGAACACCCGTACAGGTACTTTCTGTTGGTACCTGTATTTCAAACAGAAATTTTCTGTTTCAAACAGAAACAGAAAAAAACAGGTATTTCTGTTGGCTGGCATGGTCTGCTTCTGTATCTGAGGAGTTTTAAATGGAAATATAGAGCAACAGACCGTAAATTGTTAACAGTGAAATCTGCAGTAAATGCATCATACACAATTTGGAAACCTCTGTGATACAATAAATTGTTAATACTAATGGTATTAGTTCTGCAGAATTACAGCATTAAAAATGTTTAAGATGTCATAAAAGGCATTTAATATTTGAACTAGGGAAAAGCATGGAATCATTCCATTTTCATTTTTTATGAACTAACATCAAGAAGTCTGTTACTCCCTCATTTCACAAGCACAGTTTATTATAATCTGTGGATAAGTAAATGAAAGGACACAAAACTCAGCTTTATATTCACATAACTCATCTGGATATTTCTGCTTGTTGTCTTAATCTTTAGTTTGCACAAGAATGCTACTTAAAATTTACCCTTTTGAAACATTTCAAAATATCAGAGGAATGTAGCCACAAGTACTAAGGAGCTGTTATAAATCCCATTGGAAGTGAAAGTGCAGTGAACTGCTAAACTAAGTGAACAAATTACAGATAAACACAATTGATCTATTTCGGAAAGGTTTGGCAGTTGGATATGGATTACTCTGAAGGCAATAAATTTTCACGTCCACCAAACAGCCACAGCAAGAACTTTCCTGTAAAATAAATCTGCATTGAATAAATAGCCTAACTTTTAAGTAGGTTTGTGACAATAGATTATTTCTTTAGCTAGTTAAAATGAGAACATTTGTGTACCTAAATGTGACTGATTAGAAACTGACACTCCACTGTTAACAACATGGCTCTTGAACGATGACTTTTACTAGACAAACATCAACATCTGAATACAATCTTTTCTCTAATTTTGTTTCCGCAATATTTGTTAAGAAAATGCATACAAAATTAAATATGTAATAAATTTGAAAATATGCAGTTTCAGGTACTTTAGTTAGCATCCAATTTCATGGTTTAATTTTACGGTATCGGAATGGGCATTTTAATAATAGAAATTATCAATAACAAATTACTGCAGATTACATTTGAAGCTAAAATACTTTTTTCTATTTCCTTATTATAACAATTATACCTTCCGTAATATTAGTTAATTAGTTTATTCAATGCCACTTCAGAAGAGGGACGATCAAACTGCCATGGATCTGGAGTTGCATGTAGGTGAGGTGGGTCAAGGGGAGCAGATTTCTTCCCTCAAGGAGAGTAAAGAAATAGATGAGACTTTACATCAGTCCAGTAGTTTCTTTGACACGAATACAAGCTTTGTATTTCAGATCACATTTCAGAAAGTGATGCAATCTGAGGCAGCCGATTGGAGAGTAGCAACAGGTGGCTCTTTCTACCTTTCTTTAGTACAGTTAATTCTACATCCCAGACCCACCACCTCAGCGAGTTGCTGTGCAAACTAATATGCTTTTCTTTATACTTATACATTTGATATTGCTTATTTTGTTTAGCATTATGGTTTTATCAGGAATAATTTATATCATCTGCACCAAACAAATGTATTTGTTGAATGATCTTTGGAGCTCATAAGTTGTCTATCTTTTCACAACTTTCAAACTAAAATGTTTAATTGAGGTCGTACTCAGCAGTATAACAATGCAATTGATAACCATGCCTTACCACTTACTTCTCCGGATGACCCTATCATTTCAGTCTTCTGAGGCCGACATCTGGGCATCCTTCAAGAGAGTGAATCCACGAAAGGTGCCTGGTCCAGACGGTGTACCTGACCAAGAACTAAAGATCTGTGCGGACCAACTGGTTGGAGTATTTACGGACATATTCAACTTCTCGCTTCTGCGGTCTGAGGTTCCTACCTGCTTCAAAAAGGCATCCATTATACTGGTGCCCAAGAAGGGCATGGTGACCTGCCTCAATGACTACTGTCCGGTAGCGCTTACATCAACTGTAATGAAGTGCTTCGAGAGATTGGATATGGCGCAAATCAATTCTTGCCTCAAAGGTGACCTGGATCTGCTCCTGCCGCAACAGGTTAACAGCAGATGTGATTTCTCTGGCTCTTCACTCTGTTCTGGACCATCTGGACAACATAAACTCATACATCAGGCTGCTGTTCATCGACTACAGCTCAGCGTTCAACACAATCATCCCATCCAAACATCATCAAGCTTCAAGACCTGGGCCTCCATACTTCCCTCTGCAACTGGATACTCGACTCAAGAAGGCAACATCCATCATCAAAGATCCCCACCATCCGGGCCATGCATTTTTTCACAGCTAACATCGGATGGGCGGTACAGAAGCCTGAAGTCACACACCACCAGGTTCAAGAACAGCTACTTCCCTTCAACCATTCAGTTCTTGAACCAACTGGCAAAACCCTATTCACCACTACAGTTTAGCAACACTATGACCACTCCGATCACTTTGCACTAAAATGGACTTCTGTTTGATGGAATTGTGTTTTTTTTCTTGTAAAAATTGTGTATAATTTATGCTTAATTTATGTTTTTCTTGCGAATGCTGCTTATATGATGCTATGTGCCTGTGATGCTATTGCAAGTAACTTTTTCATTGCAGCTGTACATACATGTACTTGTGCATACAACAATAAACTCGATTTTGATTTTGGAATCACCTCAGGGTGATTCCCATTCCCAAAAGACATGTCGCTCTCTTTCATTCCTTTGGTACTTTATGCTCTGTCAAGCACCTCACTATATTCCATCCTTGCCCTTTCTTTAAAATCTTTGCTATGCTACTGCTCACTCCATACTTCACACTTCCAAGCCTTCCCTAAGATTTTCTGAGATACATTTTTCCTCTCTCTGTATCTAGACTTTCTATTTTAGTGTTTTTAATCTGCATGTCAATTTCAATGGGGTTTTTCTTCTGTGAATTCACTACCTTCCTATCCATTCTAAATCTCCCTTGCACATAATATCACAATCCCATTCAAGGTCATGTTCTGGGCCTCTTCGGAATTACCAGCATCCATGGTCGCTCAATTCCTGTGATCTCAATCACTGATACAACCATCTATCCACCAAATAAATCATTTTCTTTTGTCTCTGTTATATTGTTACCCTTTACTCTGACCTCAACTATTGCCAAAATATTCATTCATGCCTCAATCACCTCCAGACACAAGTGTGACCCCAAGTTTCCAGTTACCTTTCACTTTAATTCTCCAGCTCACTCCCAATCTGACCTTGTCATTCACCTGTACTATTCCAGTAAGGCTCAATGTAAGCTCGAAGAACAGCACTTCATCTTCTAACTAGGCATATTACAATGTGCTGGACTTAATACTGATTGCAGAAATTTCAAATAATCTTCAATTCAGTCATTTTGTTTTTGGATTTCCATTGTCATTTAATCTTGCCTCTGTCTTAAACACCATCTCCCAACATCCCTTGTTCTCTCCACCCTTACCCCTTTCAGTTTTGATGAAATTTCATTAATCTTGAACTTTAGCTCTGTTTCTTTCTCTATGAGTGCTGCCTGAATAGCTGAGTATTTGTGACATTTGTCCCTGCAAGTATCAATATGAAAGAGTTTGCAGACATTACATTGATGGTGAGAACGGGATGCTACTGCCTGCGAGTAACGCAGGAGAGTATTTTGGTATGAAGAAGTTTGAGAATATGGTTCTCTGTATCTGATAGATAGCAATATTTGAGTACTGTTCACATTCAAGTTGCAAATTACAACTTAAAACCCTGTCATAATCAAAACTACAAAAAGCTTCAAATAATCAACAATTATATACCATTTCTAATGAAAATCAGCACAGGTTGAGACATGCCTTCTGAATAATGTGTGCATCACATTGGTCAATTTTGCAGTGTTGACTGGGAATGAATTCCTAGCATAACATTTTATGGCATGGATGACCCTACCAGTTTCTGGTAATGCTTTCCTCACATCGTAAATTGACAATACTAAAAGACAAAACTTGTTAACTGGCTTTCTCTGACCCAGAACTCACCTCCCAACTCTAGAGTTAATGATCTGTGTTATGCCATTCCAATGCTGCAACAGAAGAACTTTAAAATCGCTCTATTCGTCCATAAATGTGTTTTCAAAGTATTAACTATTATTGTCATAAACTCCTCCCAAATGCTACCACTCACCTGTACACTAGGGGCAATTTACAGTGGCCAATTTGGCAAGTCTTTGGGATGTGGGAGGAAACCAGAGCACCCAGAGGAAACCCACACCTCCACACAGGGAAAATGTACAGACTCCACAGAGACAGGACTCGAGGATCAATAGCTGTACCACTTTGCTAGCCAATGTTTAATGATTAAATGCATTTAAGTGTTAAATGCATGTACCTAGAAATTCAATTCTGATCAGTTGTGCTAAACACAAACTATGTCTCCAAGATACAGTTCCACTGATTTCTCCTGTCAAGAGAGGGAGGGCAAGGGCAGGAGGAGGTGAGAGGGAAGAAGTGTGTAGGAAGGAGGAGGGATGGAGAAGAGAGTGTGGGAGAAAGGAGGGAGGAAGGAGGAGTAAAGTTGCCAACAATCCTGTTTTGAATGGGAAGCCCTGTATTTAAATGGAATGTTGTTAACCCTGCACAATATTACTACTAGGCCTTATTTCCCTCCTTAATTTTCCCAGTTCCAGTACTCAGTTGAGTCCTGGGCAGAGCTTTCACTGTCACATTGAAGGATTAGGTGGCATTTGCCTGACACTGCCATCAGAAGCTGTACCAAGGTTGGATTCACAAGTGTTGACATGGAAATTTGGAAGTTTGAAACATCAAGGAATTTAGCAAATCCACGCACAAGTTTGGAGCTGAACACTCCCATGCTCCTAGACATTTTATTCATGCTTTCAAGCAAACTGGACAATGCTTTAACTACATCTATGTGCAGGCTCAGCAAACTTCATTTAAAGGTTGCCTCACCATAGTCCATTGGAGCAGAACTCGAGTCACACAAGGGTTCTCATTTCTCCTGCACTCTGAGCAGACCACTTATATATGGTGACTCACCACATGCAGATCCTGCTTATAAACTAGCCCAATTGTCCACTAAGTGCCAGGATCTGAGATGATGGATGTCTTCTCCTTCTTCAGTCTAGGTGGCTTGTGAGTAGTCTGGGCAACTGCTATTTCTTCACTCTTTGAGATAAGAATGACAAAAGGTTGTGATCATGATGAAGAGAGGAGCATATTAAACCACCCAGCTGCAGAAGAGATTTTATGATATGCTTAAGCCATGTTTTCATGAACAATTGAATTTCTAGGCCAATGTTTTATATTGATGAAAGTGCTAAACCATGAGATGCACATAATGTTACCCTATAACACTGGCTTTTATAGTTTGTAATGTCAATGGAACTCTATGAAATTATAAGATGATTTTTAATCTTTGAGTCAGCTGATGTGTTTTGTTCCTTCATGACTGTTAACTTTAAGATAATTTTCTTGCATTTTGTGGATTAAAAGATCAGAAGGATCAAGAGTCATCCTTTGGTGAGTCCTTTGCTGCTCTTTTTTGTTGGAAAACCAAATCCTGTTGGCAGAAATTATGAAAAAGAAAATGACTGAGAGAGAAACTGTTCCCCTACCTCATGAATTTTTGCCAGTCCCGAGTTCACCAAACTGTGTGATATACTGAGCAAGTACATCATGACAACAGAAAATAGAATCATATGAACGGCCTTTCACTGACATTTGTTAGTGCAGGACTTAACAACATAATCAAAATATTCAATTTAATTTATTCAATTGCTAAAAAAGGAATTAAAAATTAAACCGTCCACAGTTGAACATAGAACATTACAGCACCGTATAGGCACTTTGGCCCACGATGTTGTGTCGACATTTTATCCTGCTCTGAGATCTATCTAACCCTTCCCTCCCACATAGAAAAATAGAGGGCTATCATTCATGTAGCTATCTAAGTGTCTCTTTAATGTCCCTAACGTATCTGCCTCCACCACCTCTGCCAGCAGTGCGTTCCACGCACCCACCCTCTGTGTAAAAAAGAACAACTTGCCTCCGACATCCCCCCATACCTTCCTCCAATCACCTTAAAATTATGCCCCTCCTGCAGCATTATCACTGCTTGCTCAGTTTAGTGGTTTTTCTGGCTATAGATTAAATCTTAATAAGAGTGAGCTTTTCTCATTAAATATGCAAATCCCAATCTATAGGCAATTACCATTTAGATTAGTGACTGATTATTTTACTTAATTGGGTGTTAAAATTACCAAAAAGCATAAGGACTTATTCAAATTTAACTTTTTACCCTTAATTGATCACGTTAAACAATTGCTTACTAAATGGTCCCCATTGTCTCTATCATTGATTGGTTGAATCAATGCGGTTCAGATGAGTATTTTACCTAAATTTTTGTATTTATTCCAGGCGGTTCCAATCTTCATCTCAAAATCCTTCTTTGATATTATTGATTCTAAAATTCTTTCATATATATGGCAGAATAAAAACCCAACGTTAAGTAAGAAATATTTACAGAAATTTTAAAAAGATGGCGGTATGGCTTTGCCCAACTTTAGATTTTACTACTGGGCAGTTAATATTAGATATTTAATTTTTTGGACACAAGATTTAGATGTAATTCAATGTCCACGATGGGTGTATCTTGAGCATGAGTCAGTGCAAGGGTTTTCATTGGCTTCTATTTTAGGAACCTCGCTCCCCTTTGCGCTTACTAAATTGAGTAAACAAATGATTAACTCAATAACTAAACATACAATATGAATATGGTTTCAATTTCGTAAATTTATTGCATTGAATAAATTCATTTTATCAAGTCCTATCCAATCCATTCCAATTTTTTTCTTTCAACCATCTAGAATTGATTTAGCTTTTTCTTTATGGAAAATGAAGGGAATAACAAGCTTTCGTGATCTATTCATTGATAATTGTCTTTTGAACAGTTGTCTAATAAATACAATTTGCCAAGATCACATTTTTTCGATATTTACAGATTAGAAGTTTTTTAAAAGTTACTTTACCTACTTCCCGATACCACATAAAATTGAAATTACAGAAAAAATTTTAGGTTTTAATCCTTATCAGAAGGGCTTGATAGCAACAATTTATGATCTGATTATGAAAATACATCTAGAGACACTTGATAAAATTAAGAATGATTGGGAAAGAGAACTTCAGATACTTTTACCTACAGAGACGTGGAAGAAAATTCTCCAATTAGTTAATACATCTTCAATATGTGCTAGACACGCTTTGATACAGTTTAAGGTGGTTCACAGGACCCATATGTCTAAGGATAAGTTAGCCTGTTTTTATCACCACATAAATCCTATATGTGACAGATGTAATTCGGAGGTGGCTTCCCTGACACATATGTTTTGGTCCTGCCCTCTTTTGGAAAAATATTGGAAAGACATTTTTAATATTATTTCATCTGTATTGAATATTGATTTACACTCTCATCCTATTACTGCAATTTTTGAGTTACCAGTGATGGATTCTGGCCATCTATCCGCTGCAGCTTGTTGTGTGATTGCATTTGTTACATTAATGGCCAAGAGATCCATTCTATTTAAGTGGAAGGATCCTATACCTCCTACAACATTTCAATGGTTTTCTCAAACTATAACATGTTTAAACTTAGAAAAAATTCGGAGTGGTACTGTTGATCCTTCGCTTAAATTTGAGGAAATTTGGAGCCCATTTATTCAGTATTTCCATATGATGTAAGTCGACCTTCTTCGAATCCCTTTCAATAACCGTCTATTTGAATATAGAGGAGCGGAGCTAATGACATAATAGTGTTTTTCAACTGAAGAAATATGACAGTCCAGCTTTTTTTGTAGTTTTTGATTTGCTTTTATTTTTTTTGTTGTTTTATGTTTTTTTTTAATTTTGGGGTTCTCTTTTCATATAATCAAATTTCTTTTCAAATTCTTTTGTATCATGTTGATTTAGTAAGAAATTGGGAGGTTCAGATTATATATTTTACTCCCTGTGTTTGTATATGTTAACTGTTATTATTGTTATCCCCATCTCTTCACACCATGTGTATAATTACTATTGTTGTGTATTAATCCGAAAATTAATAAAAAAGATTGAAAAAAAATTATGCCCCTCGTGTTAGCCATTTTCACCCTGGGAAAAGGTCTCTGACTGCCCACTCGATCTATGCCTCTTATCATCTTGTGCACCTCTATCAAGTCACCTCTCATCCTCCTTCGCTCCAAAGAGAAAAGCCCGAGCTCACGCAACCTATCCTCCTAAGACATGCTCTGCAATGCAGGCAGCATCCTGGTGAATTTCCTCTGCACCCTCAGCAGCTGAAAACAGTTTGCCATTATTTCCAAGTGAAATGCTACAATATTCATAAGCAATACATTTATAGGTGATATTTGAGAAAGGTTTGTTGAAATATAGAATTCAGCTGTGCTGTTTAACTGCATTGTGTCTGTTTATTTTCGTTGGGCTCATCGCAAGGAAGCTAATATAATTGCTTGCCCAGGCAATATGCAATGAGTTAATTAAGTTATGCACTTGCATGCTATCCAGTGCAAGAGCCTAAAAGCATCTCCTGTCCAGCACTGGAATGATTGCAGGATAAAGAGATTGAGGACAACCATGGCTTTGACAGCCAGTGGTATTAGGCGGCCATTATGTTCAGCAGCAGCAGGTCAGTAAGCTGCAAAAAATCCATTTTCCCCGATTATCTTCCTCATTAATCACAAGTAGTTGAACATCAACCTTTTGGCGCGGTAAATTTGGCAACAAATAATTGAAATGTCTTTAGGGTTAAAGCTTCTAAGGGGTTCAGCAGCACACAAAAAGTATGGTGTGCATTGCACCAGCAAAGTATGCATGTAGGTATTAGGCTATAGTTAAGCAGGTCATAAACTGGTAAATATGCTTCTAGTTGCATTCTGGCAAACCAGAATGATTTTAGGTTTCAAGTTAAAAATGGCCCCATCGCTCCACGACAAAGCTACTGTAAAGGCTTCCTCAGGTAACTTAACTAGTTAACTTCTACAATCTTCAATCAAGATAACTCCCTGACACAACAGACATAGAAGGCAGCTTTTGAGAACTTTTAAGACACCAGGAGCGAACTCACTTCCACTGTGTTTAATAGCACACTGTGCTTCTATGAAGAGCAGCAATCTATATCCTCTTCTCCACTGTGCTTTCAAAATTCCATAATTTCAAATATAGCATGGATTCTTTAGATCTTCACAAAGTATCGCCACAAATACAAAGCTTGCCTCACAAGAATTCTTGAAAAAGTAATCTCCACTGCATCAAGTAACCATTGTGCTTTTATAAAACTAGAAATAGAAAAATCCAAAAAGCACAGATAATGAAGATTAGTCACTTGAAATTCTCTTTCATATGATTAATAAAATGACTGTTGCAGAAATGGTTCAGGTTAAAGAGACTGTAAAACAGATTGTTTCTGCCCTATGGCCTCACTCCTAGATTTTCTTCCATGTGTAATGTTAGTAATTTCACTTGGCCCCTAGCTAGTTTTAAATAATTTGCTGTGTGTCGTATTAATTCAGCATAATTTCTATTTATCTTTACACAAAAGGCAAAATAAAATCAAGAGTAGACATTATTAACAAACAAAAAAAATCATGGCTTGAGAGAACAATGCTATTCTTATAACCTAGCTGACAGTCCAAGTTGTGACACTTTACTCTGGATATTATAAGCCACTAGGTGTAGCATAATGTACAATCCAGTGTCTCAAGTTTCAACCAACTCATTTTATGAGCATAATGTTTCTAAAAAGTGTTGCCTTAGCAACAGGGAATCTTAACCCAGCATTCATGTCAGAGCTTTGACCTCAACCCATCACTCTGTAAGAGGCAGCATTATAAGGTTAAGAATTAAGCTACAAGTTGAACTAACTGGAAGTTTGCCCAATCCTCAAGTTGAGGTCTCAATATCTCATTGACATTCAAAATCATAAAGCAACTTTATAATATACAGAAAAGAATCATAAATCAGCTTATGCAGGTCCAATTTCTGTCAGATAAAAAGGGTGAAAAGCCAGAGCTATCAAGCTTTCTCAGTAACAAAATTCAGCAGCAAAGGTTAGATTTCATTCTCCATTCGAATATGGAAGAGTTCAAGGCAACAACATACCACCTCCAAGGTTAATTAGGTGTAGGCAATAAATACAATCCTTCCCAGCAATACCAACATCCAAAAAACAAATTAAAAATATAGCTCAGTGCTCAACTAATCTCATTCTATAATGGTGCCTCCAGCTTTTTACATTTAAAAAATGCTTAGTTTTAAAATTTTATAGGTTTCCAAAATACATTTTGATATGTATCCTGGTGCAGTGATTGGATCATATTTGAAATGCAAATGTTTGGTGCAGTTTCCACTGTGATCCAATCACCAAACAAGCGTGGAATGTTTGTAATTCATGCACTTTTCAAATATTGCTAAGCTGACATCTGTTTACCATAGTATTTGGACCAAGTCTGCTGTTTTATTGCAATTACCCATACCATTTATTGATAAAGGAAAACAATTTTATTACTGTGTTAATTTGGAAGAAGGAACCCCTCTGTACTAGCCCAGAGGTGAGGATATCTCATCACGAAGCTGGCCTTACTGCACATTCTATTCAAAAGAGGATGAATGGAAAATAGAGGATGTTAATTATGCAAAACAGTGACAAAAGACAAATTTAAGTAGTTTTTAAATCCAAATAAATATATTTTGTACTTTGTATAATACATATTTACACAAGAAATTGCAGCATCTTATATTAAACACTTTTGAATCATGGAAAACAAGCACAGAATCAAAACATAGTAACACATCATACAATGGCGCAAATACATTTTGAACAGTAAATTAAAAGATCTGGGGCCAGAAATTAGTCCTTGGTTGCTTGTACTAAATTCAAAGTTTGAGGGATTTATACTGTGGAACTGCTACTTTATTATTTATTTAGTGCCAAGGGTCAGAGGACAAATTTCTACCCCACAGACTTTAGGTTAAAAGGCCTCTGGTCAAATATATTTTAAATGAAAAATGCTTTGTATAGAACCTTAAGATTCAAAACTTAAAAGTTTGTTAGTTTCCGGTTCAAGTTCAATGAGGTAGCATACCATGTGTATCTATAATCAGAATGTAAACTGGTCTGGGGTTTGCATTGGTATATTTTAATTGGTGAAATACCAAATGCTAGATTCTTTTGCCTGTTACAAATTGCAACATGGTATTAACTTTCATATCTATACAACTTAGAAAACTGTGTGCAAAATCAAGAATGAGAGGTTGTATATTTTATTACCTAACAAAGTAAAAATGCTTTGTAGGTAACAATTGTTTAATGTTAACACAGCCACAGTTGAGAATTCGTCATGCAAGTGTTTACCACTATTGCAAAACAAATTCTGCATTTGTATATATGCTCCATAAAAGTTATGATAAATTTCAAAAACAATATCAAGATGAGTACAAATTGACAATATTTGGCCAATGCTTTTTCATGAGCTATGTCTCGTAACAAATATATATCCTTGTTCTTTTTGGTTTCAACTTCAACAATTGCAAAAAGTGTGTCCAAGCAGTCCTATAGTTTGAAAATGCATATGAAATTGTACAAATTCAGCAAATGTATTACCACAAATTAGTGAATCCTTTTCTACATTGCAAAATAACAGCACAGTAAAATGGCACTTTACAAACCTTGGTAACAATTCACAGCAACAATGAATTTTTCAAACACAATGAGTATTTCACATTACAAGTGTGCAATATTTTTAACAGGCAAGTTACTAGAACTTTGACAACATTGCTAGAAATTAGAAGAAACAGATTCTAAGTAGTTGAGTGGCACAATGTTACTCAGCAATTGAAGAAAACTGGTTCAAATTATAGTAAGGAAATGAAGGAATTCAAATAAGTCAAAGTAAAATTAACATTTGCCAGAAAAATAAGACTCAGAAGGATGGGAGGTAAAAAAAAAACAGAATTCAGAATTTTCCTGTACCAGTTAATTTCTTAAGAATTACTGAGCTTTAAGAGTAATAATTAACAATTTAAACTAAGTTGAAGTCATGTTTCAGAGATAGTTAAGATCGGAAACAACAACGGCAGAAGAAGATAGTGACTGGAAATTTACTGCCACCCATCTGCATACAATCATGACTGAAGCATGATGAATTTATACTCTGCTTTTAAAATCAAAAAGTTACTCATAGATAATTAATGATAAAAAACAGATGCCAAATCTGAAACCTAGAGTGATGTAATATTAACTGAAGTTCCATCCTGTGAAGTTATGCAATAAGATACAAGTTTCTTCCAAAATCTCCATATGTTAACTTCACAAACAATCAAATTGACCAATTAGGCTAAGAACAGGCAATTGAAATAATTAGGTGGAGGAAAATGCTAGGGACAGAATTTCTCCAATCTGCTATCATGAGCCTAACTTGAATGGTACTGAATAATTCAACTTGGAAACAGGCTTACCTGAGAAAATAAATCCATTAAACCTCAGTAAAAAAAAATTCCAGCAATGAAATTTTATTTTGTGATAATCAAGTTCTCCCGATTTAAAGACACTGTCCAGTGTAGAATAGATAAGGTCTCTATCAATTCCCAATCTGAATTAAAGCTGACTTCAGCACCTACATGCAAGGGTGGGAACAAAATTCTGACTAGGTTTTCCACTCTAAATCCATGTCTAATTATCTTTTGGAAAGTTACTTGGCTAGGACTACAAGTGAGATCTGGATTTAGATTGAAATTGCATTGCTCTCTCCCTTCTGGTACCCTGGTAATGCTCAGTCTGGACAGACTTAAACATCCAGCTAAATGAGACATCAATAGGCCATCAGGTGTGACATGATTGTAAATCATGGATTATTGCTACTATTTCCATCATCTGTCCTCGAGGCAAAAAAATAAAATATGCTCTTGATGACACTGAAGTAACTATTGAAGAGGAAACTTTATACTAGCAGTATCAAACTCACCCAAATTTGAGGTAGAACATTTTCCTTCAATGCTGCAGACTTCAGACATAGTTAACCCCTAATATTATGGTAATTTCCCTTAATCTTAAAGTTTTGAAAAGAATATCCAGGATGGCTCTGCTCTGTATCAACAACACTGTACATGCAGAGAATGACATACAAGTTTAATCTACAGTATAACATATGATATCTTGGTGAGATGAATGGAAACAACCCTAAGATCTCCCTACAAAAGATTCCTACTAGTAGTATAAACAGACCATGTGTTATCCATTCAATAATGACAATCAATGAAAAATAACTTCTCCCATACACTGCCCATATTCCAAATTCAGAACAGCAATTTGAAAATTTGAGTTTCAGCTCTGCCACTCTTGACTTCCGGAAAGGTCAAAGACTTACAATCTATGGTCATTATCTGCATTGCTTCAAGTCTATGTAGCATTGTCTGCCACCTCAGATTTGAAGACTTTAATTTCACCTTGCCAGTATTGTAACAAAATGTATTCCTCAATAGTTCTGCACAATGAATTTTTATTTATTAGGAGTGGTCGACTCAACCTACAGATACTTTATCTAAGACTCTTTCAGTAATAAGAGAATGTTTTCTAAAACAGCATTGATGGTTTCAAATACAACTCTGGAACCAAAGGACAATTCTAACACATGAAATTTAATTGCTTGTAAGCACGTTTTCTTAGACTAATTTATGTGGAAAGGAGCAATTCACTGCTTCATTTTTCTTTTCAAAAGTTACATTATTTTGGTTCAGATGGGGCTTCAAAAACTTTTCCATATGTAGATTAGACCAAAAAGTAACACATTTGGAAGGCAGCTATAAATCCCATCAAATCATCATCACAATGATCGGAACTGTCGTCGGGTCACAAACACTAATACACGGCGAATAGCAATAAGGCGATTTTTGAGTGAGGTCATTGAAAGAACCGCTAGCTGAGCACGACTTTCCAAAGGTAATACAGCTAACAGCCACCAACACCAGGCAGGGCCATCTTGACTTGACTGCAATATAAACACAACAATTAACACATTTGTTCTTTATGTTCAAAGCCTCTCAGCCTGAAATGCCATTCTATGCCATCTACTTTATCTTGTCCTGAGGGAGGTATTAACAAATGGAATATGTATTTCGCAAACCTTCACCCGAATCTGATATTTACATTTTATTTTTAAATACTAGATCTTCAGAATATTAGTCAGACCATCCACAAAACCTTTAGTTTCTAAAACACTTGAAGTTTACTTTCTTTTTACAACTATTGAATCCTATTCTCTCAGTTACCAGTCATCTGCGCCGAGGCCTCCACCAAAGTCATCAGATTGCAGAATTGTTTGGCAAGGTGACTTTATTTCTTCACATCCACCCAATTGTATCCAAGAGCAAAAAAATTCTGCAAGGATGAAGAGTTTACTGGTATGGAGTAAAGAATATACTCCACAATAGTAATTTGGCACTGCACATGCAGAGTTAAATGCAGGAATCTATAAGCCGCTGTCAAAGAGAGTTCACCCCAGATTTTCCACTCAAAAGCAGACAGATCCACTCAGACTTGCAAGCTTTTAAGTACTTAACCAGGCAGGAGTTCAGGATAAATCAGGCATTGGCTAAAGCATAACCTTTTACTCTCATTTCCAGCCCATGGGCATTCTGCACATTCCAGTGAACTCCCAGGCCAGGAATTCTGCCCAGCGAGCCCATCACTGCCTTACACTTGCTACAGGTACAAAAGCTCCATTGAAATCAATGGGAGCAAATGGCTGCTGGGAAAATGCTAGGGACATAATTTTTTTATATATACAATAAAGTCAGTTAGTTAAAAAGTATTTACATTTATTTAAGTGGCGAGTGTTAATGCATTTTTTTTAAAAGATTGAGCCCTTTAGAGATTGTAAATGTCAGGTAAGCACAAGGACAGACATCATGAGCTGTTAAAGCCATTCTGGGAGTACAGCCAGCCACATGTATTCAGGAAGCCCTTGTGCTGACCTCCCTGATCAGCTAGGAGCCGGACACTTGGTGGAAGACCATTCCCAGAACCATACAAGAAACAGCATAGTCCAAGTACACAAGACTAGCAATCTTGGAATCAACAGAAGATTTACCCCATCCTGTTAATATAACGGCATGAACTCTGCTTGCCCACTAAAGACAGTGAACATTTGACAGTGTGGCAAGTGATAATAAATGTCAAACAACCTTGGCTCCAGAAAATTTAACGATAATATCTAACACTACTAATATGTGAGAGAATTTTTAAAAAAAAATTGTCTCCTCTCTCACTAAATCCTAAGCAAATCTCATTTGTTTTCTATAGATGATCAAAAACAGTTTATATTTCCTGATTTAGCCTTTCTGATTTATGTGGCGTTTCCACAATTTGGTTGAAGAACCATGCTGCTTCTTTTCCTCCTCAAAGACACCACAGGTTCCCTATAGAGGGCATCAAACTGAATCACTACAATACTACAATTGCCCCCTCAGGAGAGAGAAAACTGAGTAACTATTAGCAAGGTCAAAAGTATGCATTATCCTTTTGTTTCCCACTGAAAAGTCCTTTCCAAGTGGTTGGAAACCAATTATATCTAACAATTTTATAGTAGTATATGCACCGCACCATTCAGGTTTTACTGATGAGAAAGACACTGCTTTAGAGTTAATAACTACATCACAGTAATCAAGCTCCAATATTGTCATCAGTTTAATTGCACCCACAATATTACTGTGCATTCCTATTTACCTGAGGTATTAGCTCCTTTCCTGGCATTGGTCCAAAATGATTCAGAATTTGAGTTCTCATATCATCCTTGAGTGATTTAAACCAATTTAATGCTTGGTCATACACTGAGTTAGACAGACAGACAAGTTCATTATACTCTTCGCCTTCCACCTGTTGGAACCAGAAAAATATATCACTTAAAAGGAAATGAACAACACTTCAGGGAAAAAAAAACAAGCTTTTGGTAATATTTGATTTAAATATTTTTTCCCACAAGATCAAATTGCTAGTGCATACAACCAGTAACTATATTGAAACTCTCATATATTAGCAAATCTCCATTTAGAAAATCTGTTTTAAGTATCATGTCATTTCCTCATATTGTAAACTGACTATAAGTTTTACAGTTACCTTAGTTCAGTCCCTAAAAATACTGTACTTTGACAATTAAAAAAATACTATAATTGGGTGTTAGAAACAAAACTTGCAAATTCACAGTCAGAATCATTGTTCCTGCCTTCTAAAAAAGCTAAACTCAGGATTTTGCTAACTCCAATTTAGTGATAACACCATTGTCTTTGAATCTTAATGGAAAATTGTAAAATATATTGAGCCAGCAATGCCAACATAACTGACTAAACATGCAAAAGAACATATCATTTTGAACAAAAACTACTTTGGATTAAACTCATCCTTAAAGTCTTCCTGGTTCAGGCCTAATCCACAAAACCAAGTCTCCAGATCAAAAAATTCTATTAATTTTCTTAGCCACACAATCACTAATAAATATTTTCAACATTTCAGATGGAATATTTAATTTACTAAAGGGAAGATGAAAAAGTATCAATTTACATTCTTCAATTGAGTCTGATTAAATGTTTAATTACTCAATTTTAATTAAAACAAAAGATTTATTCAATTCAATGCTTGTTGATAGCTTAAGTGTTTGGGACATTAAAAAGCATTCAAAGTTCTTGACAAACTTGATACCAGACTTTTGAACATTTTTTATTATTCAACTGGTTTCTGGGCAGGGCCTGTTCTATACTATCCATGTGTAGGCATTTTCACATGCAAGACTCCACTGTTAAATTGGGCATTGTCTTTTTTTAAATTGGGATGGCTTCAGGCCACAAGTTAACAATGGTGTATCTGAAAAGACAAGTTCAAATTTATACATCAGCTGTGAACCTGGGCAACTCATGTTGTGGATAATGAGGACCTGAAAGTTTAGATTTATAGAAAGCATTTGATAAGATGCTGGATCAAAGATTGTGGTAAATAAAAGCTCATGGGTAAGAGGTAATGCACGAGCGTTAACAGAAAATCGTCTGATTAACAGGAAAAAGCGAATAGACATATATGGAGACACAAAAAATTCTGCAGATGCTGGAATCTGGAGCAATACACAAAAAGTGCTGGAGGAACTCAGCAGGTCAAGCATTATCCATAGAGGGAAATTAACAGTCGACGTTTCGGGCCAAGACCCTTCATCAGGACTGGAAAGGGTTTATGTCTCCGTAGATATATGTGGGTTGTTTTCTGGTAGACTAAACATAACATGTGCCAGAGAGATTGGTGCTGGGGCCTCAGTTTATAGTATGTATAAATTACTTGGATGAAGACATCTAAAACTATAGTTATGAAATTTGCTGATGATAGAGTAAGATGTGAAGAGGAAATAAGGAAGCTACAAAAGGGATAGAGATAGATTAAGTGAGCAGGCAAAGATCAGGAAAATATTAGAAAATACAAAATTGTGTAATTTGGTAAAAAAATAAAAAAAGTATATTATCAAAATGGTGCGAGATTGCAGAACTTCAAGATGCAGAAGGATCTGGCTGTCCTAGTATATGATTTGCAAAGAGCTAGTATGCAGACACAGCAAATAATTAAGAAAGCTAAGAGAATGTTATCATTTATTGCTAGAGGATTTGAAAAGTAGGGAGGTTATGCTTCAGTTATATAGCACATTGGAGAGGCCATACCTGGAGTAATATGACAGTTTTAGCCTCCTCAAGGAAGGATTTAATACACTGGAAGTAGCTCAGGTTTACCACGCTAATACTTGGAATGGGTACGTAGGCTTATGAGGAGAGGTTGACAGGCTTTGTATCCACTGGAATTTAGAAGAGCAAGAGGGGGACACTGAAACAAAAAGGAACCTGAGATGTCTTAGGAAAGTGGATGTGGAGAGGATGTTTCCTCTTGTGGGAGAATCTAGAACTTGGAATGCCTGTTTAAAAATGAGGGTTTGCCCAATTATTTCAGAGATGAGGCAAAATTTTCACTGAGAGAGAGTTGTGAATGTTTGGAACACTCTTCCTCAAAAGGAAACGGAAGCAGAGCCTTTAAATGATTTTAAAGACAGGGATAGAGGTAGGTACTTGATAAGCAAAGGTGGTGAAAGGTTACTGTGGGTTGAAGGGAATATGGACTTGAAGTTATAGTCAGGTCAGCCATGATCTCCTAAGATGGGTGAACAGGCTTGAGGGGCTGAGTGGCCAAATCCTGCTCCTAATTTTTATGTATGATCATATGGTCACCTTTGGCAACATGTTCTCCGGCCTGCAGCACTTTGCTGAAGCTAGTTCAGTGATGCAAACCACTATCTGATGATGGGATGGACCAATCTCCCATGCAAAATAATAAAAACTCCATTGCTCAACCAAATTACTTCAGAAATCGAACTAAACGAAAAACATTACCATCACCCTTTTCCATAAACTGCTTTCAGGAGCATGGACTAACTGAGACTTGGAAAAAAAACATTTCTTTTTGTTGTGGCATTGAAACGTTGATTGCTAAAGTAAGGCCCAGGAAAGAGAACATTTTACATAAATCTTCTGACATTTACCTGCTTGTCTTCCAGATATTCAATATTAGCAGTATTATAACCATCTCGCTGGCCATGGTGTAAAACTTTAAATCGACGCTTGCCAACAGTATCAACTACAGAACGACCATCAGGAAAAAACTTCACATCCCTGATTTCCAGCATGCAGCCATAATCAGCAAACCTGAACAAAAAAAAGCACACAAACGTAGAACAGCATTGCTTGGCATAATTTATTGCAAACAATAATGGGACACCTGTTGGATGTTAGTTTAGGAACATGAAAGGTGGAGAAAGAAAAATACTCCTATCGCATTGAACATTATGGGGAAATAAGTCTTGGGGTGGTGGAGCCAGGAACTAAAGACTGCATAATCTCAATTTAAAATAGTCAATATAGCACTTGCATCATGCATGCCATGTAACCTATCTAAAACTTAATTTCCTTTTGTACTCAAAAGCCAATCATTTCCAAGTCCATATTTTTTTCTCAACAATACATTCCAAATGGTTGAGCTATCATACCAGCATGAGAATGGATCACATAACGAGCAAGGATCACATAACTCTACTGTACTCAATTTCAGTAACCCCTCATTAAATATTATTGGGGCTGTATCTATACTTTCCTTCAATCCATATACTGGTATTCAGCCACTCTGTATTCCTTCCATCTTTGAAATCTGTTCTTTAGTTTCCTTCCTAACTTTTAACTGTTATGGTCATACTTTCCCTTTACACTTTCAACAGATTATAACAACTTTGCTTTAAAATTCCCACTAATGAAGTTTTCCAGCATCTACCTGATGCTACCATTTCCTCATTGGTAGCTCTCCTATCAGCCCCTCGCCTATCCCACCACAAAAATACTGCTATCAATATAATTTATTTTGGGTCAATAATTGTTAGCGTGGTTTTAACATTTCCTCCTCTAATTATGCCAGCCATTTCTTACTGCAAGAGTAACTCTTTACCCACTGCTTTTATATTGGTTCAGCTCAAACTTCCCCCACAATGAACTGGTTCACAAGCTTCCTCTACTTTGGCTTGTGATGGGAAAGGAGTCAAAATATCTTGTTAAAATTTCAAGCATATATTTTTTAAAATCTACTACCCATTACATTACAGTTGTAGTCAATCAATTTTTAATAAACTAAATATGCAAAGCATCACAAAACTTGCTCTATCAAAACAATCTGTTTGGCTAAGACCATACCAAAATAATATCACTCAAAAGTGCTAAATGTAAAGAACACTCAAAAGTGTGTTATTTTGGCAAGGTGAGACAAAGTATTCTTCACATTTAGTACATTCAAAAATCACTTTGCACCTAACAAATTATTTCTGAAGTGTAATCATTGTTAAGATGTTAGCAGATGCAGCTGCCAATCTGCAGAGAGCAAGGTCACAAAAGTTAAATTAACATGCGATCTACATTGCTTCTGTGTTAAATGCTGGTCACTGTTCAAAGAAATGCAGGAGGAATTTCCAGTCTCAGAAGTCATTTTCTGAAATGGCCCTTGATCCATTTGTATGCAAACTCAAAAGTGATACCACTGAGCCAAGGATGGCACTGGTACGGTATACATATTCAGGTTATCTTCGCACATACCCTTTAAGCTCATTTCCAATGCACATTCCAAATTGCTTGGTGCCAGTTTCCATACACCTGCGAATCATGAGTCGATAACGTGGTTCAAAAACATGAAGAGGACATGGAATAGTTGGGAAGCTCATGGTGCAGACAAAAATCGGAACATCTTCAGTGAGGCTACAAAAGTAAATAAATATGCATTCGCTCAATGTTCACTTGCTCCTTTGGTGGTTTAATTGTTTGTAGAAATGTTGGGGAAAAATGGTCAAAGTAATGCTACTGGCGATTCAGTGACTGACAGTAGTTGGAAACTCAGTTCTTAATTGCATGTGTTAAAGTGCAGCCATCTTTTAAAAGGAGTTTTAACATTTAACTGAGCATTAGAATGAATTCTACACCAGATGGTCTCCAAGAAAAAAAGCACACATTTACCCACTTTGTTTCCATAATTCCTTTGGAATTTCACCATGCTTCTTACCCCTGCCAACTTTAATGCTGAAATTTTGCTTTGACCATTTAATTCCAGAAGTAAATTCTTAAATTACCTTCGGATCACTGCATGAACCTCTGTCACTTAGAGCCATCTGTACTTGAACCCTGAATAACTGAAAACGATCTGCTTCTATCTACCCCATTCTTTTAACATTTTCAATTCCTATAACATCTGATAGGAATTTTTAGAGCCTCACTTATTTACCGAATGCAGTCAGAATCCTGCTCTATATCCTTAATTTGCAATATTTCTCCTACTAAATGGCATGCAAAGAACTCTAAGGACCTTAAATCGGCTTGCAATTATACCACACGATTTCTATATTATACATCTTAGTACTAAATCCTATAAGATACATGTAATTTAATGTAAAAATCAAATCAGACAGCATTAATTCTCTACATTCTTCAATGAGATTACTCAGTGTTTTTATCTGGAAGGGCCATCTGCTCCAGTTGCCTTTATAGTACTACTTGAAGCAACATCAAAACCTATCAGTTAAGTAATTTTGCTTCTTGTGCTTTGCTGCTACATTTGACAATAGCACTTCCCGTTAAAGCGCAACAAACAAATGGCAAGTTGTTGATGTCACATATTCCACTTGATGACCTATTTGTTATTTGCTTTTAATAGATCCATGCTGATTGTATTTATTGAGTCATGTCCTTCACAATCAATCCTGGTCCCAATTATCTTTTTGTGAGATTTGATGGCTTCACTCCCTTTTTTCCCCTGAACTGGGATGTAACTGTTGCAATCCTCCAATCTTCTAGCACCACTTCCGTGTCTTAACAGCCTTTGGTGAAGTTCGGAGGAGACATCTTCAACTGATTTTTACAGTTTTACATTTCTTTGTCGTGTTAATCAGATAATGTCCCAAAAACTTGTGTCAATGGCTAGTCATCCATACTTGCCACTAACCTACAAGAAACTTCCCTCTTGCCTTGCATCACTGAGCAAGCTCCATCTAATTCTTTTTTTATTCATTCACTGGATGCAGACATCTCTAGCAATATTAACATTTATTATACGTTCCTAATTGCCTTCTAACTTCAAGAGGATTAAGGCCCACTAACCTGGTATAGGCCAGACTGGGAAAGAATGACAGGTTTCATCCCACTAAGGTTATTCGTTAAGCAGGAGAGAAAAGGTAAAGGCAAATGCTTGCCTACCAAAATCATTACTCAATCAAGATTTAAGACTTCAGCAAAATTCCTCAAAGTCAAAAAATGCTACGCTCAAGGATTCTTTTAAACTTGCAACAATGTTAAATTTCATTATTGATAAAACTCTTTCTGGGTATCAATAAAAGCTCAAAGCAGAGCAGCACAGATCAAAACAATAGTTAGTTATCTTACTGTTAAGCAATTAAGTACACGATTGACTGAGGTCTCTATTGCCATTCTGGAGACGGCCAGCATTGTTTTATGTGGCACCAATTATTAAAATAGCAAGCACTTAGAAAGCGATCCAATATCAGAAGGTATGCATTTGAGGTGAGAGGGGGTCGTTTCAGAAGAGATGTAAGGGGCAAGTTTTTTTACTCAGAGAGTGGCAGATGCCTGGAATGCATTGCCTGATAAGGGGGTGGAGGCAAACACATTAGGGGATTTTAAGAGGGGCTTGGATGGGCACATGAATGAGAGGAAGATGGAGAGATATGGGCATTCTGTAGGTAGGAGGGATCAGCTTATGTCGGCACAACATTGTGGGCTGAAGGGCTTGTTCTGTGCTGTACTGTTCTATGTTCTATAAAGTTCACAGTTGCCACTGCCTTGAGGCAAGGGTTTCCTCTGAGTTGTGCAGAGGTCTCAGCAAATTATGAGTTAACAGAACTAATGGTACATTTCCTAGAATCTCTGCACCATTGCTGCTGGAATGTGTTTAGAGGTTATATTTTAATTTTAAACCCACATAAAAGGGCAAAAATAATACAACACACACTTTTGACCCAATGTTCCAGGCCAGATATTAAGTTTCACATACTTGGACAGCTCTTTCATTTCTTCTTCATGAAACTTCTTTCTCTCCTTTAATTCTTCAGGCAGGTAACAAACAATCAGTTCTTCTATCAAGAACGTCTTACCAAAAGCCCTCGTTACCAAATACTGTAGCAAAAAGCAAAAAGTTACTGTTTTATCTAAGATAATATAATGTTTACTTTAAAAATGTTACACAGAAAACCCCCTCGAAAAACATGCACAATCCTGAAGGTCATTTAGTGCTTGGTGTGACTGTTGAAATAGTTCAGATCAGGTATTATTTTGATCTTTAACAAGTCAGCTGGCAAATGCATACAAAGTCATGTCTACCAACATTTCTAGTTATCATCAAGATTGACATTAAGAGTTGAAGGTTTCAGCTTAAAAAAAAACTCACTTCCATTTCCCATCTTCAAAATACTTTTTCAAACCATGTTTGATCACTGCAATCTTCCAAATATGCAAAGGTCTTCAAGAGCATGTGATCAGGACTGATTTAAATATCTGGTCCATACACTGCAATTTACAGCACTGCCACTGTAGTAAGCATCCTAACATACAGGAGCATTATCAAATAAAACCTAATGCTGAACCAAATAGGGGAATACAAGGGCAAGTGGCTAAAAGCTAGGCAACAGAGGAAAGTCTTACAAAGCATCATAAAGATAGATGAGGAGAGATTTGGAAAGGGAAAGCATAGCACCTTCGCTGCTTAAGACTGCAACAAGAGGGTTAAAGACAAGATCTTTTTACTCAAAATGGAGTTGTCTGCTCACAGTCCTCACAATGAGCAGGCATGTTAATTGGAAAGATAAGTAAAATATAAGGCCTTGATTCATGGGGCCATGAGGCCTTGAAACTTGCAGATGTAAGACTTAAAGGGTTGTGATATGATAAGGTAAACTTGTTTTTCAGAGGCGAGTGAGATTGGTTCAGTTGACAATGTAAAAACTTGCCTATCATTAAGAATAATGATTAGTTTTAGAGTTATAGCTGACTAGTATGTGTAGATTAGGGAAAAAAGGCGTGGGTTTTTGATTATATAAGTGTGAATAGTGAGCAAGCTCATCAGACTTCTCCTCAGACCGGAATCACGATTGGTGCTAAGGACCCTCTCGAGATTCTCCAGACAAGCCGTCGTAAACCGGAGTCCTCAACGAGCAGAAGGGCGTGAAACTTGTTATTTTTGATTTTTCTATATTGTATCTTAGACTTGTTGTTTGTTAATCTTTTATATTACTTATTACACTTTAATAAAATACTCTGTTGCACCTTTGAAGTGTTCTTTCTCCCTCATTGATCCGAATCCTCAGAAACCTGCTCATTTTTCCTGTTATAAAGACTCTGCCAATGTTGGGACAATTAAATTTGGGAACAATTAAGAGGGCAGAATTAAAGGAGAACTGATGTCTGGCAATGCAAAAAAATTACATTTACAAGGACAGTGAAATTTACAATTAATGGTGAAATTCTACCAAATACTATTTTCATGCAAATGTATCAACATTTACCATGGAAGGATTTGAGATCAAAAAGGGGAGAAGTTTTGAATGAAGGTGTTGCTTTAGAACCTAAAGACAATGCTGGCCAGAAACCTAGGATGCTAGGTGAATATGAACTAATGAGAGTTAAGTCACTGGTAGATTTTTCTGAGTCATTTCAAGTTAATGGCCAATAGGACAAGGCCGGCCAAGATTGGATTGGAATCATCAAATCTAGAAATAACAAAGGTATGGATGAGGATTTCCACAGCAAATGAGCTAAGGGTGAAGTTGGGTGACATTGGTGGTCTTAACAATGGCAGGGATGTGTGGTCTAAAACTCAATTACTAGGTTAAGTATAACACCTAGACTGCAAACACGTTTATTTTACTTCAGCCATCTTACAAAGATTTCTTCATCCTCATTTCTAGTTTCCTCCAGCCCTACAACTCTCAGAGATTATCCCTCCTCCAATCTTGGCCATTCAATCATCCCCAAACTGTGATTAGTCCTGCGCTGGTGGTTGTAATTTCAGTGATGCCAAACTCTGGAATTCCTTCCAAATCTCCGCATCTCTGACCTTAATATCTCTTCAACCAACCTTTTGTAAGAGGCCCCGATTTCTCTTTTTGAGGCTCAGTGTCAAATAAAAATATGAAGTACCAGGTGTAAATATACACATGCAAGTTGTATGTGCATTTATTGGGAGTGTAAATATACTAGTTATTTATTCCAAAAGTTCTTTCAATTGTTTTCTTACCCATTACCATGGTGTACAAATGGAAGTAGCAGCAGATAAAATTCTTTAACTCCTCATTAAAATTAATGGAACCACAACCAGTACAATACAATTTTGTTCCTTTCAAAATACTAAGTATTATTGAATTTTGAACACCAACCTCAGCAACATTTTCTTTACAAAGTGGGCATCTGGAATTATGATCCAGGCAGCGTTCTAAACACCGTAAACAGAAGGTGTGCCCACAGGAAGTGGTGACAGGTTCATAGAACAATCTGTGGGGGAAAAAAAAACACATTTTATACAGGTATAAATGGCTCCATTACTTTATTGCTCATAAGTACACATACATACAACATAATCTTTTGTTTTAAAAAATTACATTCTACATAGGAGGTAAATTGATTTAAGATCATGAAATGAGAAGGTGAATAATGGATTAACTGAAAATAACAGAGTGGGTTCTCAATGCTATGCTCTCATTAGTCAGGTGGAACATGAGGTGCTGTTCCTCTAATTTGTGTTTAGCCTCACCCTGGCAGTGGAGGCGGAAGAGGAAAGAATGGTCAGGGTGGCAATGGGGACTGTTCATTTCCTCCCACAGCTGCTGCCTGACCAGCTAAGTTCCTCATCAGCTCGTTTTTTGCTCCAAATTCCAGCATCTGCAGTTTCTTGTGTCAGCATTAAATCTACATCTTTTTTGTAATGTTCCTTTTGTAGCGGTCGCTACCGCGGAATGAACACAAGACACTAGTCGTAGAGTTTCAAAACAGAACTGGTTTATTTTCCCGCCTTGCGCGGGCCTTTTAAGAGAGCCTGTTCCCGCCCACTCAAAACGGCAATGACGTATATGCCACGTCATCAAACCTTTCCCGTGCGCGGGTTCTCCCTGTCGCTCGGGGAAGACGAAGGCCCACCGCCATCTTGGGCCTCGCCGCTTCAATGACGCGCGACCTGACCGCCGAGCCGGTTCGCTTGCTCAGACGGTGAGTCGCTACACAACCCCCCCCCCCCCCCCCAGAACCGGCGATACGGTCCCCAAAGTCCGTGGGCTGTGTTAGCCACTGCTTAGGTCGGCCTCTGCATCATGGTGCTGGAACCTCGACTGGTTGTTGTAGATCTAAATGGGCCGGTTTGAGGCGGTCTGTCGTGAAGACCTGTTCTTTGCCCCCAATGTCCAAAATAAAGATGGACCCGTTATTCCTGATGACTTGGAACGGCCCCTCATGTGGTCGTTGCAACGGTGCCCAAGGTGTGCCCCTGTGAACGAAAACAAACCTACAGTCTCGTAGTTCTTTGGGCTTACAGGACGGGGTTTGACCGTGCCGCGAAGTGGGAATCGGGGCCAAGTTGCCGAGCCTCTCGTGCAGTCTTTGCAGGACTGCCGTGGGTTGCTCCCCTTGGTCCCGAAGGGAGGGTATGAAATCCCCTGGGACGACCAGGGGCGCTCCATACACGGGTTCAGCTGACGAAGCGTGGAGGTCTTCTTTGGGGGCAGTGTGTATGCCGAGCAGGACCCAAGGCAGTTCGTCGACCCAGTTAGGACCCTTCAGGCGGGCCATCAGGGCTGATTTCAGATGGCAGTGGAAACGTTCCACTAACCTGTTTGATTGAGGGTGGTAGGCCGTGGTGGTGTGCAGCTGCGTCCCTAGCATGTTCGCTAATGCAGACCAGAGGCTAGAGGTAAATTGGGTGCCTCTGTCTGAAGTGATGTGGGCTGGAACACCAAAACGTGAGATCCAAGTTGTGAGCAGCACCCGGGCACAGGAATCAGTCGTGATGTCAGATAGAGGGGTTGCCTCTGGCCACCTCGTGAACCGGTCCGTGATGGTGAGGAGGTACCAGGCCCCTCTTGAAACCGGCAGAGGGCCTACGAGGTTGACGTGGATGTGGACGAACCTTCTACGGGTAGGCTTGAACTGCTGCGGTGGGACCTTGGTGTGTCATTGGATTTTTGATGTCTGGCAGTGCTGACAAGCCCTGGCCCACTCCCTGACCTGTTTGCGCAGGCCATGCCAGATGAACTTGCTGGTTTCGCCAACCCATGTATCGAATCGAAACCGCGTTTCCGCCAGGCTGCAGGAACTATAGGGCGGGGTTGACCTGTTGCGATGTCGCAAAGGAGGGTCTGCTGACCAGGACCAACTAAGAAATCTTGGAGCTGCAGGCCCGAGATTGCGGTTTTGTAGCTGGGCAGTTCATCGTCGGCTTGCTGTGCATCAGCCAGGGCCTTGTAGTCGATACCCAGGGACAAGCTGTGGATGGTCGGTCTGGAAAGTGCGTCAGCAACGACATTGTCCTTCCCGGAGACATGTTGGACATCCATTGTGAATTCAGAAATGTAGGACAAATGTCTCTGCTGATGAGCTGACCAGGGATCAGAGTCTTTGGAGAAGGCAAAGGACAAAGGCTTATGGTCAGTGAAGACGGTGAAAGGCCTGCCTTCCAAAAAGTACCGGAAATGCCGGACCACCAGGTACAGCGCTAGAAGTTCCCGATCAAAAACGCTGTATTTCAGTTTGGATGGTCTAAGGTGCCTGCTGAAAAATGCCAAGGGTTGCCAACTGCCTTCGATTAGTTGTTCCAGTACCCCACCAACTGCGGTGTTGGATGCGTCCACCGTGAGGGCGGTTGGGACGTCTGTCCTAGGGTGTACGAGCATCGTGGCGTTTGCCAGGGCGTCCTTGGCCTTAACAAAGGCAGCCGCAGCCTCGTCGTTCCAGGCGATGTCCTTGCCCTTACCAGCCATCAGCGAGAACAAAGGGCGCATGATATGGGCTGCTGCAGGGATGAACCGATGGTAAAAGTTGACCGTCCCCAGGAATTCCTGTAGGCCTTTGACCATGTTGGGGCGGGCAAAATGGCGGATAGCGTCCACCTTGGCAGGTAGGGGTGTTGCTCTGTCGCTGGTGATTCTGTGGCCGAGGAAATCGATAGAGTCAAGCCTGAATTGGCACTTGGCTGGGTTGATCGTGAGGCCGAAATCACGGAGACGGGAATACAGTTGGCAGAGGTGGGAAAGGTGTTCTTGGCGTTCACGGCTGGCGATTAGTATGTCATTTAAGTAAATGAACACGAAGTCCAGGTCTCGGCCTACCATATCCATCAGCCGCTGGAACGTCTGCACGGCGTTCTTAAGGCCGAATGGCATTCGAAGGAACTCGAAGAGGCCGAATGGGGTGATAATCGCAGTTTTGGGGACGTCATCCGGGTGGACCGGGATTCGGTGGTATCCCCGAACGAGGTCCACCTTGGAGAAGATGCGGGCCCCATGTAGGTTGGCTGCGAAGTCTTGGATGTGAGGGATGGGGTAGCGGTCTGGGGTGGTGGCGTCATTCAGCCTGCGATAGTCGACACAGGGCCTCCACTCGTCGGTGGCTTTGGGGACCGTGTGCAGGGGGGAGGCCCAGGGGCTGTCTGACCTGTGAACAATCCCCAGCTCCTCCATGCGACGGAACTCTTCCTTTGCCAGGCGGAGCTTGTCTGGAGGTAGTCGTCGTGCTCGGGCATGAAGGGGTGGCCCTGTGGTAATGATGTGGTGTTGCACCCCGTGTTTGGGCATAGAATTCGTAAACTGAGGTGCCAAAACTGATAGGAATTCAGCTGAGAGCTTGGTGAACTCGTTGCCTGACAGGAAAATGGAGTCCAAGCGCGGGGCTGGTAGGCTGGTTTCTCCCAGGGGGTAGGTCTGGAAGGTTCTGGAGTGGACTAGCCGTTTCCCCCGCAGGTCGACTAACAGGTTGTGGGCCCGAAGGAAATCTGCTCCTAGGAGTGGTCGGGCAACGGTGGCAAGGATAAAGGTCCAGGTGAAATGGCTGCCGCCGAATTGGAACTGAAGTGTACGGGTACCAGAAGTCTGTATTGTTGTGCCGTTTGCGACATTGAGTACCGGACCTTGTTGCCTGTTACGAGTGTCACGTCCGGTCGGGGGCAAAATACTGACCTCTGCTCCAGTATCGACGAGGAAACGCAGCCCGGACTGCTTGTCCCGAACAAATAGGAGGCTTTGTCGGTGGCAAGCCGCCGTAGCGGTTAGTGGCGGCTGGCGCTGGCGTTTCCCTGACTTGCAGGGTGGGCGGCATTGACAGGCTTCTGTGCTCCACCTCTGATGGTAGAAACACAGCTGGTTGCCATTGTCATCGTCTGTGTTTCTAGGGGGTGGTCGCCCGGTTGCTGGAACTGGTTTAGGCAGGCGTTGGGCTCGTGGCCTGGCGATTTGGCCGACGGACAAACCGCGCTCGTGTTTGGCCTTCCACAGGACATCTGCCCGGGCAGCCACCTCACGCGGGTTCCTGAAATCAGCGTCGGCCAACAGCAGGTGAATGTCATCGGGTAGTTGTTCGAGGAAGGCCTGTTCGAACATTAAGCAGGGCTTGTGTCCCTCAGCCAATGCCAGCATTTCATTCATTAGGGCGAATGGGGATCTGTCCCCCAGGCTATCGAGATGAAGCAGGTGGGTGGCGCGCTCACGACGGGAGAGGCCGAAGGTCCAAATCAGAAGATCTTTGAAAGCCGGGTACTTATCCTCCTCCGGAGGAGACTGGATGAAGTCACTGACCTGGGCGGCTGTCTCCTGGTCCAGAGAGCTGACCACATGGTAGTACTTTGTGGAGTCGGAGGTGATCCGCCAAAGGCGGAATTGCGCTTCGGCCTGGTGAAACCAGACGCTGGGACAAAGTGTCCAAAAGGTGGGCAGCTTGAGTGCCACTGTGTTGGATGCTGCGTTGTCGTCCATTGTGCAGGTCCAAAATCCGTTTGGATCGTTGGGGTCACCAATGTAGCGGCTGCTACCGCGGAATGAACACAAGACACTAGTCATAGAGTTTCAGAACAGAACTGGTTTACTTTCCCTGCCTTGCGCGGGCCTGTTAAGAGACCCTGTTCCAGCCCACTCAAAATGGCAATGACGTATACGCCACGTCATCAAACCTTTTTCCGCGCGTGGGTTCTCCCTGTCGCTCGGGGAAGACGAAGGCCCACCGCCATCTTGGGCCTCGCCGCTTCAACAACGCGCAACCCGACCGCCGAGCCGGTTCGCTTGCTCGGACGGTGAGTCGCTACACTTTACTCATTTTAAAATATACTCTGTGCCTAGCACATTAAGTCCTTGAGAGAATTAGTTAACGCTCTAACTGCTTTTTTGGCCTGAAACAGAAAATAGCACTGTTACAGAGGTAGTCTACACAGAAAATTCTCAAATTAACAATATTTTTAAAATTACATTGTGAATTTTTCTTTTTATGCAGCTTACAAAGCTAATATCTGATTAATTCAATATTCAGATATTTGGAAGAGATTTGAAATTTAAATACCTCATACAAAGAGAACATTCAAAATCAGATGGATCCACAAGCTTCTCAGGAATCTCCCCTGAAGCTTTGACGTTGTTAAATGTCAACGGAGCAAGTTCATCTAAGTTAAGAGAAAAAGAATGTTTTCTTTAAAAAAAAAGAACAAATACAAGTTTTATTCTAGAGCCAAGTTTTAGTAAGATTAAATATTGACCAGCTCAAGAGGTACAAAAATGTTTCTTCATTTCAATTTAGGCAAATGAAAAATCAGATCATGTGAAAAAAATTTAAATATTGCAATCATCGTGTACTTCATTTCTACTCCACTTGAATGGTAATGTTCATATCATGCTGTTATGATCACCACCATTCATCAGTGAGGGCTGGAGAAATAGTCATTTTGTGTTGAAAATTTCAATTGCCAATTAAACAAAATTCAAAATATCAAACCTTTTTTAGCCACTTTGTTGGGTCTTTTGAAGTTTTCACAGAACTCTGTCTCATTTGATAGCTTTCTCTTTTTGCTGTCATCAATTGGCCTAGATGGAGCTGCATCAACGGGCAGAGAGTTTTCAACAAGTGTTATCTTGGACTTTTTCAGTGTTTGATTCAACTCATTTGGTTCCTGGACTATAATTTTGTTCACTTTGATCAAAGACTGGCAAGGAGAGAAAGAACATAATTCACATGGTGACATTCCATGTGTTCACATATATATAGTACGTGTTAGATAGCAGGTTGATTAACAGTACATCAAGATTCTTTTACATCTATGCTATTAATTTAAAAGAAATATCCCGTTTATCAAGATTTTCTAAGTACAGTAGAATTTTACACTCAAGTTTTACCTCCACTCTCAAGTTCCATGAATTTCCATAAAGCTGAAACTCAGGTTGATTTTATCTGCTAGTCACTGCACAAGCCATCACATGTTCTATTTGGCCAACCTATACCTATCCATCTTTTCCCCCTTACGTAACATTATTTAGGAGTTTCCCATTTCAAATTAACAAGCTAAACTAATAGGATCCAAGAATAAAATAGATTGAACAAAGATTATGATCCAGAATAAAACAGATTGTCACAGAAATCAAGTTTCAGGTCAGTTGTTTGGTCTGAACTTAATGAGTCTGTCTTGCACTTAAAAAGAAATGCTTAAGACACTTAAAGTTAATGCATACCTCAAAAGACCCAGCAACTGTACCATCTTTTACAACTGATGCAGAACTAAAAGTGCTGAGAAAAGTAGGCTTGGGTCTTATAGAAGATGACTGCACTCGCATGTTGGTTAGTAGAGTGTCCTCCATATTTTCCACGACAGGTGCAAAAATATCACATAAGATCTATGATGAAGTGAAAGCAAATATCTCAAATTATGAAATGAAGATGCCCCTTTGTTTTCCCTCATTACTGTAGCCCCCTTACTGCTTCTCTTTCCCCTCCCCCGCCCTCACAACCTGCCCACCTCCTTCCCTTTATTCCATGGTCTACTGTCCTCTCCTATCAGATTCCTTCTTCTTCAGCCCTTTGCTTCTTCCACCTGTCACCTCCCAGCTTTTCACATCATTCCCTTTTACCCCCCTCCCCCACCTACCTACCTTCCCCCTCTCACCTGGACTCACCTATCACCTGCCAGCACATGCTCCTCCCCCTCCCCTTTTATTCTGGCTTCTGCCCTCTTCCTTTCCAGTGCTGATGACGGGTCTCGGCCCAAAACGCCGACTGTTCATTTGCCTCCATAGATGCTGCCCGACCTGTTAAGTTCCTCCAGCATTTTGTGTGTGTTGCTCAATAAACAAGTAGATACTTGAAAGCTTTGGGATGCCCAGTCACAGTTATCCATTTGTCAAATGACTGGTCAGCAATTTTTAGCCAACCAGTTAGATAAACCATTTAGAACACTACTTCACTCTCCGTGAATAAAAGTCACTTGCCACACATGCTAGAAAGGAATTAAGAATAAAGTTAGCTTGCCCATAGCCATCCAAGAGCATGGTTGTTCAAATAGTTTGGTGGGGAGTTGCAGGCACAAAGGATAAATTACCTTTTGTGCTTTTAGTTTTACAGCTTTCCAGTCTGGTCTCAGAGCAAGGCAGTATAAATATTCCTTTAAAGCTTCTTCAATTCTACCCATTTCAGCAAGAGCTTCAGCTTTCCAAAAATGCCCCTATCCGGAAAACAGATACAAAAAGACATGGTGTGAACATTGCCAATTCAGCCATTCAAAAATGCAAGTTCTTATGTCATTCGAGAAAACAATGGATTACCTGTGCCTTTAGTGGTTTAAGTGCACATGCTACATCTCCATCACAAAGTGCTTTCTCATACTTTCCAAGAGTTACATAAAGCTCTGCACGTTTACACAGCATCAAGTAGTCATGCGGTACTGAGGAAATAAATTAAGGATAGAATTCACTTACAGAAAATGGTTTAGTATCAGAATTAAATATGGTCAACCACGTCATCTCAAAATTACTCTAACATCTTGTAAGTGTAGGCTACATTAAAAAAAAGCTCTCATTCCTGAGTATTAATGAGGACAACTGTAAATTTTCCCTCATCAAACCATGAATTTTTTAAATAAGCTGGTTTCCGAAAACAGCAACCTGTTTATTCTTTACAAGAGTTATCTACATTCTGCTAAGTGTAGATAATTGGTACTATGCATCCTCTTCCAATCAGGATGTATCAAAGTTATCAATTTCTTACACAATTCCGTTTGTAACTCATTGCCGAAAAGGCCACTTCTCACCTTTCCAGGCCATTACTCACATCCACTCCAAAAAGAAATCTTGCAACTGAATGGTTTGTAGAGAATTACTATATTGGTCAACACAACTAGTAGCTTAACTATGATGAGGAAACATCACTGAATTTTTTAGGCAGAACTGCTTACCAAATTGCAGATGGCCTCCACTCACTACATGGACTGAAATTTAATAAGCAAAATTAAATTTACTTTAGAAATTGTTGTGAAAAAGAAAGCCATACAATCTTTTTATAGCTGTATAACTTTAAATGAAATGACAAATGTCAAGCACAGGGTTGTAAAGCTCTGAATCATAATGAGGTACTTCTATCATAGAGAACACCAAAAACACAAGTACATTTTATTATTCTGGACTTTTGGACAAACAATTGCTGGGTTTTTAAATAAAAGCTACAATATTTGGTTTCTTTTAGTGTAAAATGTATCTGTTCTTTCTAGATTTGCATTTAAAATATGGACTGTGGTAGACAGGCTTGCAAAATTGGCTCTTTTTCATGGTTAACAAACAGAGATCCAGGCACATTTCCTGGAAAGCAGAACCAGACCAGGATACTCTCAATTGTGAACTGCACTTATAAAATAAAACTTTAGTTTCACATAAAACTAAACATTCGTTAAGGTTTTGAAGCAGAAAAGCATTTATCATGTGTTAGTAATTAACTCTTGTATTTAAAGAGTTTGAATCTTTCCTAAATATGGAATGAGAGCAAGATATCTTTGTTAGTTACATGTACATCAAAACACACAGTGAAATGCATCTTTTTGCACAGTGTTCTGGGGGCAGCCCGTAAGTGTCACCACGCTTCCGGTGCCAAGACAGCATGCCCACTACTTCCTAATTCATAAACTCACGCAGACACGGGGAGAATGCACAAACTCCTTACAGACAATGGCCGGAATTGAACCCAGGTCACTGACACTGTAATTGTCTTAGCAAAATAATTTTTTTTAAATCAGGTATCCTCTGTGGCAACAATAGCATCTTTAATTACACCTTAAACTACCCAGACTCAGCAGCGACTAGCATCTAAAGGCTAATTTAGCAATGCAAAATTTACTTCATTACTCCATGGAACAAGATGGTGTAATGTCATTGTAATGCATTACAACAATGGCATGGTGTCAAAGATCTGTTATGAGACACTGAAGAAATATTTTTTTAAAGCTCAAGAAATAGGCTGGAAAAATCACTTTTTAAAAAGTATTTAGGTTTTTTTTAAATATTCATTTTACCATACAACTACATCAATGGCAGGGACAACTTTAACACCAATGTTGTATGTAAGATCAGCAGTTACCCAATTTCTGTCTTGGGGGACAAGATAATGCCAGATTCGTATCCAAAACTGTGATATGATGAGACACATTATATCGAGGCTGGACTGTAATTTGCATCTCTGAAGTTAACTTGTATAACTGCTGAGCAAATTTATCCGTCAACAAGGCAACTGTACAATCTCCAGAATAATCAAAGATGCATATTAAGCACAAATAGGATTGAAATGATCAATAAAGGGCCACATTGTCTAAAACTGAGAAAGCATGAATTAGATTTCCACTTTGCATGGAATTCAGATCACTAAACTGCCAGGATTTTGCCTAATTCCAAATTTAATTATTCTGGGATTTGCTGTGGGATTACAACTAAAGAAACATCAACTTTAAAGTTTTATTCTACTTTTAATTTCAAAGTACAGGTCCTCCCCAGGTCACTGCAGGGTTTCATTCCCAAGAACTGTTCATAACCCAAACAGTTTGCAAGTCAGCAATGTGGCCACAAACCAAGTTCCCACATGGCAGAAGATGCCTGTAGAGGTTGGTTGTAACAGGTGCTCTGGAGAAGCATTTTAAATCTTGATTTGCCATTCTTAATAATGAAGTTGATATTAATAAATTTAGCTTGAGCCTATCTCAGGCTATTAATAACAATCTTTTAAAACATTTTACTGCAGATTAGTTTTTAAATGCAATTGATGGTTTTTAAAAAGGACATTGCTGGTGTCCTGGACAGCATGTCACTAGATAGGATTCACAAAATGGACATCAACGTGTTAACTGGAATGTATTCATGTCTTGGGTTCGATGTGGCAAATTTCCAACTAGCATCAAGAAGAGTTGCCTGCAGCAGCTGGTAAATCCATCCCGCCAGTCGCCAGTCTCCTGTTCCCAAATGCTCTGTCATATGTATGGATGCCCAACTTATGTACAGCTCGTAAGCTTGGGGGGTGGGGGGGGGGCCTGTATGTGCAAGAAAACATCCTTACCAGCCTGGTGTTAATTCTATTGAATGTATTCATAGATTAAGTATCTAACCAATCAGAGATTCCATTTCCACTTTTTAAAATCACCATGAAAAACAGCATATTAATTTTTGCTCAACAAATGAGCTGAGCATTAATCCAAAGAAAACTGCAAACTCAAATTTTAGCACAATGCCACTTATAAATGATAACTGTCCAATATGGAATTCTGAGATGGAGAGAACTAAAATGGTAAGGAAGAGCCTTTTCATGAATATCAAATGGTTGTATATAAAATCATTTGCAGCCAAGTATTTCAATATTTTCCATAGGCAGTTGAGTGCAAAATTAGCAATATTACATTTGATCAAAAAATGAAAAATTATCCTAAAAATAATTTTAATATTTGCTTCTTATGGAATAAAATGCTCCATGCCACCTAGCAGATTATTATTAAATAAAAAAATAGACACCAAAGCACAGATGAGGAGCAAGGAAAGAGCAAAGTTCAGAGGTTACAAAACTGTAGATGCCAATAATCTGGATAAAGGGAGCTGTTTGAAATTTGCAAATTATACCAAAATCAAAAGTATAATCCATTAACAAAAAAAAAGAATTGGATGGTCAGTTAACATCCATGGGTAAAGAAACTGTAAATATTCTAAGTCATAATCATTGTTCTCGTTTTTCCAAGCTTAGCTTTACTATTGGTTTAACTATTAAAATGTGTTTACTATTGCCATTTAAAACTTAAGTCTCTTGTTTCTTTTACCCCAAAAGAATCTTGTCATAATACCACTTCCTTTACTTTACATATCATCATGCTTCTCATCTAAATCACTCTTGCTTCTCATCTAAATCACTCTTGCTTCCCATCCTATCAGAGATCTTTCCTTTGTTTTTCTCCCCTTCTAACTTATTACCGGTTTTAACAAAAACATCACATGCAATATCGTGCAGTACATGTGACTGGAGGGATGACAAAGCTAAGAATGGGTGTGACATAGATTTTGTAGGACACTGCCTTGGGACTTTTGACATAAAACTTGCATTATCAAATCTTTTAAGAAGGCAAATTCAAATAAATGCCCAGAATATACAAGTTACCAAATCCTATGTGACTATTACTATGCTTATGGAGAAATGGCTACCTGTTCCATATTTGAGAGTAGAAATAGCAATAGTCTGAGAAAACTTGCCAAATGTTTCAAGACTAAGAAAAGGCAGACAAATTTATACCTCAGAATAAAAAGTCTTCTGTCAATCACGGCAAACCCATCAACATTAGTTTGCAACATGATAGCATGCAATACAACAGCATTGGCAAGAGAAGCCATGACTTAGTGTCCAATGTTATTCAACTAAACATGTTGCAAGCAAGGCCGATGCAAAGCATTTGGATTAATGGACTTCTAACTTTACAAGCAATTTTTGACAAATTTGTCAGCATCTCACTTTAAGTGTGCGATATGCAAGGCTTAATAGTTTTACATCCAGGGAACTTGTAATGACTACATACTTAAGCATACATAATTCCAATATAACCAAATTATTTCAATGTCTTCCAAGAATTTTAAGCAGAACAGTTCAGCTGCAGAAGGTTTAAATTCCTACACCTAATTGTTTCATCTCCTTGCCCTCAACAAATCTAACTTCTGTCTTCTGGGACATGATAATGCTTGCGGTATATTCAAAATCACAATATAAGAAGGCACATTTTTGTATCTCACTTAATCCCTCATTTCCTTATGAAGCAAGTCTAACTCAGCTGATCTTAATGAAAATTCTATTTAGCATCCACAATTCATAAGAGCATAATGAAGGCCAGCACATAATATGCCTTCTTAACCACCCTATCAACTTGCGTGGCAATTTTGAGGGATCTATGTACTTGGACCCAAAGATCTCTCTGTTCCTCCACACTGCTTAAGAATCCTGCCATTAACCATGTACTCTGCCTTCAAATTCGATCTTCCAAAGTGTATCACTTCACACTTCTCCAGATTGAACTCCATCTGCCACTTCTCCGTCCAGCTCCACATCCTGTATATATCCTGTTGCAACCTACGACAACCTTCTGCACAATCTACCACACCACCAACCTTTGTGTCATCTGCAACCTTACCAACCCACCTTTCCACTTCTTTATTCAAGTCATTTATAAAAATCACAAAGAGCAGGGGTCCCAGAACAAATCCCTGCAAAAGACCACTATTCACTGACCTCCAGGTTGAATACTCCCCTTCTACAACCACCCTCTGCCTTCTGTGGGCAAGGCAATTTCGAAACCACACAGCCAATTTTCCATGGATCCCATAACCTCATGACTTTCTGGATGAGCCTATTATGAGGAACCTTGTCAAATGCCTTGCTAAAATCCATATATACCACATCCACCGCACTACCTTCATCAACTTGACTTGTCACTTCCTCAAAAAATACTCTGTTAGGCTCGTGAGGCACGACCTGCCCTTCACAAAGCTATGCTGACCATCCCTAATAAGACTATGCTTCTCCACCTCATAAATCCTGTCCCTAAGAATCCACTCCAGTAGTTTGCTCCCCACTGATGTAAGACTCACTAGTCTATAATTCCTGGGATTATCCCTTTTACCTTTCTTGAACAATGTTTGCCACCCTTCACTCCTCTGGTAAGGGAGGACTCAAAGGTCATCATTAACACTCCAACAATCTCTTCCCTCACTTCCCATAGTAACCTGGGGTATATCCTATCCGACCCTGGGGACTTATCTATCCTAATGCAATTAGTACCTCTAACACTGCTTCTTTCTTAACCTCAATATGTTCCAATATATTTGCCTGTTTTATGCTAACCTCACATTCAAGTCCCTCTCCCTGGTGAATACTGAAGCAAAATATTCATTCAGGACCTCCCCTACCTCCAGATACATTTTTCCCTCCAAAAGTTGAACAACAGTGTCATTCAGGTGTGCTAAATTTATCAAATGCCAGAAACATTTATATTTGAACCTAATGAAAAAATTTAATACTACAAGACCTAGAAGAAAAAAATGGCTTGAGACATTTTCCATTATATAAATGAAAATTCTTATAGTGTTTGGAATTATTTTACAAGCAAAATCACAGGGAAAGAAATCTGCCCAATTGGAACTTTATAGTCAAGGACAAACCAGCACAAAAATGTAATTTTTCAAACCAAAGTCCATACTTGTAGGAGTCAGGACTTGGAGTTCAATTTGGAGCAGGAGATTTGAAAAGAGGCAAGTCTGTGTGCTTGTGAGTTTCACCTTGCAGGAGTCTAAAAGGGGCACAATTGCAAGTCATTAATAGTTCATTGGGTGGTTAACAGCAACCAATAAAAGGAAGAACAAGAAGAGTTTCACTTGCAGGAATTTAAGAGGTAAGTCAGCTAATTGTTAGTTAATAGGTGATTGGCTAATTATCAGCAGCTAATAAAAAGTTGGGGTCAAGTGGTATAGCTATTTTTGGAATGAATATCAACCTGTGAATACCAGACTTCAGTGAGGAGGGTAGGTTCTTATTCTCTTTTTATTTTCCCCCAAAACTTGCTCATGGTAGGTGAGCTCAGATCTGTGTCCTGCTCCTCCTACACAATGTGGGAACTCAGGGAGGCTGCCTATGTCCTTGATGATGTGCACAGGAAGTGTGTCCAGCTGCAGCTCTTGAAAGACCACATGATGGTACTAGAGCTGTGCATGGATTCACTTTGGAGCATCTGCAATGCTGAGAATGTTGTGGATAGCACATTTAGTGAGTTGGTCACACCACTGTTCAAAGGCCTAAGGAATGGGTGACCAACAGACAGAGCAGTAGCAGGAAAGTAGTGCAGGAGTCCCCTGTGGTCATGACTCTCCAAAACAGATATACCACTTTGGCTCATCAGGGGAAGGCACTGTGAGTGGCTCTGCTGCACAGGAGGGCAGAAAAAAGAGTGGCAGAGCTATAGTGGTAGGGGATTCCACGGTAAGGGGAACTGATAGGAGCTTCTGTGGCTGCAAATGGGACTCCCAGTTGGTGTGTTGTCTCCCGGGTGCAAGGGCCAGGGATGTCTCAGAGTAGCTGTAGGGCATTCTGCAAAGGGAGGGTGAACAGCTAGTTGTCATGGTATATGTGGGTACCAATGATATAGAAAAAATGTGGGATGAGGATAGATTTAAAAAGTAGGACCTCAAAGGTAATAATCCCAGGATTGCTACCTGTGCCGGGTGCTGAGAGAGGGCCTCAGATTCCTGAGGCATTGGAACCAGTTCTGGGGGAGGTGGAACCAATACAAACTGGATGGCCTACACCTGGGCAGGACTGGGAGCAATGTCCCAGGGGGATTGTTTACTGGTCCTGTTGGGGAGGGTTTAAATTAATACGGAGGGGGATGGAAATCCATGCAGAAAGAAGGAAGAAAAGCAGAGACCAGAGCAAAAGTTAGAAAAGAGAAGTGGAGTACAGAAAAGTCAAATGCAAAGCACACAAAGCTTACTAGACTCTAAATGGAGTGTAAGGGCACTTTATCTGAATGCCCATAGTATTCAAAACAAGGTCAATGAACTTGTGGCACAAATCAGTACAAAGGGGCATGACTTAGTGGCCATTACAGAAACATGATTGCAGGGTGGAGATGAGTGGGAATTAAATATCCAAGGGTGTCAGGTGATATGGAAGGATTGGCAGGAAGGTAAGGGAGGTGGGGTAGTGCTCTCAATTAAGAACAAGATCAGGGCAATAGTGAGAGACAATATAAGATCTAAGGAACAGGATGTTGAATCTATCTGGGTAGAGATTAGGAATAGGAAAGGGGGGGGGGGGGAATCACTGGTGGGAGTTGTCTATAGGCCACTGAATAATAACATTACTGGCATAGGCAATAAACCAAGAAATAGTTGATCCATGTAGAATGGAACAGCTTTGTCATGGGGGACTTTAATTTCTACAGATGGGGTGTCAAGTTGGTTGAGGCAGTCTTGAGGACTTCACAGAATGCATCTGTGATAGCTTTCTTGAACAGCATGTTAGTGAACCTAAAGGGAAAATGTTATCTCGGATCTGGTCCTGTGCAATGAGACAGGTAAAATTAACAATCTTGTCATTGGGTATCCTCCTGGAAAGAGTGCTCATAGTATGATTGAATCTCTCATACAAATGGAGGGTGCAGTAGTTCAATCTAAAACCAGCATATTATGCCCTAAACAACGGAGACTACAATGGGATGAGGGAGGCATTAGTTAGCATAGATTGGAAACACAGGCTATGTGGTGGGACAGTGGAAGACTTTCTCTGGTGTTCAATAGAAGTATATTCCAGTTAAAAAGCAAGGACAGTAATTTCCTTGGAAACTAAGGAAATAAAGGCAATAAGCTCATGCATACAAAGTTGCCAAGAGTAATGGGAAACTGGAAGATTGGGAGAATTTTAAAAAGCAAAGAACCACTAGGTAAGCAATAAGGAAGAAACTTTATGAAAAGTAAACTAGCACAAAATATACAAACAGATAGTAAAAGTTCTTATATAAAGTAGAAAAGGGTGGTTGAAGTGAATATAGGTCCCTTGGAAGATAAGGGGGAATTAATATTGGGCAATGTGCAAATGGCTGACACCTTGAATGACTATTTTGTCAGTCTTCATGGTGGAGGACATGTCTAACATGCAAAGATGTTATGGATGCAATGGGAGGTGAGGACCTTGATACAATTGCAGTCGCTAAAGAGGTAGTGATGACCAAACTAGTGAGCCTAAAGGTAGACAAGTCCCCTGGTCCTGATGGGAAGCATCCCAGGGTACTGAAAGAAATGGCAGAAGTTATAGTAGAGGTGCTTGTGATAACTTACCTAAAATTCACTGGATGGGTCCCAGCAGACTGGAAGACAGCAAATGTCATACCACTTTCTTTTGGGGGGGGGGGGGGGGGGGGGGGGGGGATGTAGGCAAAAGGCAGATAAGTGTAGGCCAGTTAGCTTAATGTCTGTAGTCAGGAAAATGCTTGAAGCATCATTAAGGAAGAAATAGCAAGACATCTGGATAGAAGTGGTTTCATCAGGCAGACAGCATGGATTCAGAAAGGGCAGGTCCTATTTGACAAACATTGGAGTTCTTTAAGGATATAATGACTGCAGTGGAAAGAGGGGAACAGGTGGATGTTGTATACTTGGATTTCCAGAAGGTGCCACATGAAAGACTTGTCCATAATGATGCATGGAGTTGGGGGTAAGGTATTAGCAATGGATAGAGGATTGGTTAACAAATGGAAGGCATAGTTGGGATAAATGGGTGTTTCTCTGGTTGGCAATCAGTGCTGTGTAGGGGTCAGTACTGGGCCTGCAACTGTTCACAATATACATTACTGATTTGGAAGAGGGGATGGAGTGTAGCGTACCTAAGTTTGCTGATGACACCAAATTGTGGAGAGTCTGCAGAGATGTAGATCAGTTAAGTGAGTGGGCAAGGGTCTGGCAGATGTAGTACAATGTTGGTAAATGAGGTCACCCACTTTGGAAGGAAAAAGATTGAAGTCAGATTATTACTTAAATGTTGAAAGACTGCAGCAGAGGGACTTGAGTGCTTGTGCATGAATCACGAGGTTGGTTTGCAGGTGCAGCAGATTATCAAGGTGGCAAATGGAATGTTGACCTTCATTGCTAGAGGGATTATTAGATTTAAGAACAGGGAGGTTATGCTGCAACTGTGCTACTGCATGCAGTTCTAGACTCCTTCCTTTGGTAGGCAGTGCAGAGGATGTCACCAGGTTGATTCTGGAAATGAGGGGGTTAGCCTATGAGGAGAGAGTCGCCTGGGATGATACTTGCTGGAATTCAGAAGAATGAGGGGATCTTATAGAAACATAAAATTATGAAAGATAGATAAGAGGGGCAGGAAGGTTATTTCCACTGGTAGGTGAGACTAGAACTAGGGGACATAGCCTCAAGGTTCAGGGTAATAGATTTAGGACAGATGAGAAACTGTTTTTCCCAGAGAGTAGTGAATCTGGAATTCTCTGCCCATGGAGGCTACCTCATTAAATATATTTAAGACAGTGAGATAAATTTTTGCATATTAGGGGAATTAAGGGTTATGGGGGGAAAAAGCAGGTAGGTGGATCTGAGTCCATCAGCCATGATCTTATTGAGTGGTGGAGCAGGCTCGATGGGCCAGAAGGCCTACTCCTATTTCTTGCATTCTATTTGCAGGAAATGAAAACCTACTGAGAATTATGCTCTTCAATGCCTTAACAAGATATTTCTTCCTTTATACCATGACTATCTGCAGCAAGATAGCAATTCTCTTTGGAATACCTAGACACTTCCACAATTAAGACATGTCCCATTCTTGGGAATCTATTGATATATTAAAGATTTAAAAATAGCACCACCAAAACAGCTAAAAGTTAAATAAAGGAACACCAGTGTTGCTCCATGGAATAATCTCCTCCAGCATGTCATGTAAATGTATAATTAAACTCTTGCTCATGCTAAAGTATTTTTTTAAAAAAACTACATAGGTGAACTCCCTTTCCCTCTGCTTTTAGACAGATCTAAAACGTGATTGCTCTGGTTGATCCTGTCACTTTAAATTGTATTTTAAAAGACTCCAATAAGCATGTGTATAGCATAATGTCATTCAAATAAGTGGATAAGAATATCTGTAAAAGCAATTTAAATGGACTCAAAGGCATTCCACTAGGTTCCATACAAGCATCTTCAAGAAAATGGGATTTGTACAGAATTGAATACAAGCTATTAACTTTAACAGTACAGGTATGCACCCACTGATGTAGGATTGGGATCTATACTGTGGTTCCAGCCTTTATTTATTTACTGAGATATGTATATCTGAGTAGTCAAAGTACAGAATGGAAACTGGGCAAAATTATGGCAGATGAAGTCTAATCTGGCCAAGTAGGTCATCCACCTGCATCCAAGAGGGAACTATAAATGTGCAAAGACTTTCAAGTCAAAGTACAGAAATTAGCAAAAGCTAGCACAGGTCGGGGGGGGGGGGGGAGAACTAAAAAGAAAATGGAATATTGGCTCTTGAGACAGCTGGAATACAGACTTGGATACAGTGCAGAAACAGGCTCTATGGCCCACAGTCCATGTCAACCATCAACCCACCCATTAACATTAATCTTTTTCTCCCCCATATTCTCATCAACTCCCAGATTCTACCACTCGCCTAACACTGGGGACAATTTACAGTGGCCAATTAACCCAACAACCCACATGTCTTTGGAGCACCTGGAGGAAACCCATGAGGCCATTGTGCTGCACATATGGAGATTACTGGGGTGGAGGGAGGAGGAAGAAGAGTGAGATTAATTATAGTTGTAAAGTCATATAATGTAAACAGACTGTTGCCCAGTGAGCTAGTCCCATCTGACTGCGTTTGGAGCATAGTCTTCTAAACCTCTCCTATCCATGTATTGTGTATCTAGATGGCTTTTAAATGTTGCTAATGTGCCTGCCTTAACCACTGTTCTAGCAGCTCATTCAAAATATGCAGCACCCTTTGCATGAAGTATCTGTCCCAATGTCCCTTTTTAAATCTCTCACCTGATCTTAAACCTATGCCCACTTGATTTTAGCACCCCCCCCCCCCCGGGAAAAAGACTGTGCTTTCACTCTGTCTATGCCCCTCATGATCTTGTATACCTCTATCAAGTCACCCTTCAATCTCCTATGTTCCAGGGAATAAAGTCCTAGTCTACGCAACCTCTCCTCTCAACTCAGGCCCCCAAGTTCAGGCAACATCTTGGTAAATCTTATCTGCACTTTCTAGTTTAATATCTTTCCTATAATGGGGCAACCAAAACTGCACACAATACTCCATGTACAACCTCACCAATGTCTAATAACTGGAACATAATTTCCCAACCTCTACACTCAATGCCCTGACTGAAGACCAGCACACCAATGCTGCCTTCACCACCCTGTCTACTTGTGACACTTTGTGTACTGAGTACTATGCACTTGCACTCCTAGGTCCCTCTGTTTCACAACACTCCCCAGGGCCCTACCATTCACTGTACAAGTCCTAACCCAGTTTGATCTCCTAAAATGCAATACCTCCCATTTCTGTTGCATCTTTATAATGCAATACCTCAATTTTGTTGCATCTTTATAATGCTACTGGTAAAATACATCTGGAGCATAATGTTCAGTTCAAAAAATATGTATTACATAAGGGCACAAGAAAATAGGGGCAGGAGTACACTACTCAGCTTCAAGCCTGCCCTGTCATTCAATATGACCACAGCAGATATTGGCTTGGAATATCTTTATCTAATAAAGATAATAATAATAAAGATAAAAACTTTATCTAATAAAGTTATAACAAAATATAGTACAGCCTGGAATTTAATTCCTTTGAATGTAAAACATTAAAATGCTGACCTTATTGAGATTGTTGAAAGATTTCATAACAGATAACAATGAACTTTCAGCAGCAGATTCCAAAATGGGGGATATAACCTTGGGCAATTCAAGATACCCTAAATAACTATTGGTTAGTCAATTTAAAATATTAATGCTGAGACTTGTGTATTTTTGTTAGGGCAAAAGGGTGGATGGAGTTATCAGTTATAACCTAATTAAATTGGTAGAACAGGTTCCAGAGACTAAATAATTTAGTTCTGTTCCTGTAAATTAATATTGCACAAGACTAATTACAGAAGCAAAACATTAGAGACCCAGATACCAGAACTTTTCTGCATTTTGGCCAAAACCAAAGCAATGCCATTAAACCTAAAACATCTGTTCTTGGGGAAAAAATAAAATGACAATTTTAAAACCTTAAATTACTTGAAAGCAATTAATAATGGACCTTGTGTCACAAAGAAACCCAACCTTTCAATAGAAACAATGAAACGTTTAAAATATGCATTGTATTTATAAACCCTGCAAGACAAAGTCTAAATATTCTAGACCCAAGAACGTGTAGCGAAACCGAATTTACAGAGCACCTTTCACAATCGCAGGATTGTCAAAAATACTTTTGTACTTTAAGATAGCCAATAAAGCACTTTGGAAAGAGTCAACAAGTCCCCACAAACAACAATATGAAGATGAGCAGATAATGTGATTAAGAATGTCAATTGAAAATAAATATTGGCCAGCCGTTAAAGTCATTGGGAGAACTCCCCTGCCCAGCGAAACAGCGCCGTTAGAACTTGTATGCACCCGGGAGATCAGTTGGATTCTAATATCAAATTCCTCCGCGCCAGTCAGCCCGGATTTCTGAGCTCAAATTGCAGGAATGGGACTTAAAACCTACTGACTCAGGAGGCAAGAAGTGCTAATAACTACAGTAACGCTCCGATTCATTTTAATAAAATGCATTCAACATTTTTCAGCACAGTATGTCAAATAAATCCAACACAAAATTAACTTTGGATATGGATTAGTGTGGTTAGCAGCTTCTTCAGGTCTCAAGACATTGAAACGCAAATAGCACTGAGTGCAAGTGTTTACACGATGTTTGGCTGCAATAATGCACGAAATGTTTAAGCACGCCTCTGGTTTGAAGTCTATTAACGAGTTTATTTTAAGTAAATGAAACCAGAGGGTGGTCGCTCAGATTCTAACCTACTGCCACTACTTCACACCCATCACAACAGGTCGAAATTACTCCAGGTCGCTTACCCAGCGAGAGCGCCTGATCCATTAGCTTCAGAGCGCCCAGATAGTCGCGGCCCTGGAGCAGCCCGTCGGCCTCGGCCAGCAGCCGCCAAGCGCGACTCTCGCAGGGGAACCACTTGTCCATTAAGTTGCAGAGAACCACATTGGGTCGGAAGCTGGAGTCGGTGGAGGGGGCGGCCCCGGCCTCAGGCCGCACGGCAGCGGGGAGCTTGCAGAGCCTACACTGCGCTGCCGCCGCCTGCTCCAGGCAGCGCCGGCAGAAGGTATGTCCGCACGGCAGCGACACGGGCTCGAAGAGCAGCCGCAGGCACAGGCGGCAGCTCAGCAGGGAGGGCGCAGCGTTCTCTTCCTCGTCGCTGTCCCCGGGACCAAGCGCAGAGTCTGCTGAGGTACTGCTGCTCGCCCGGGGCTGGCCCGGAGCTTGCGGCCTGTCGCTCCGGAGTATCTCCTTGCTGCGGATGTTGGCCGTGATGCTGTCCAGTAGGTTCTGCATGTCCTCGGGCCGGAATCGGCCCAGCTCCGCGGCCTTCTGGTAGGCCTCCAGGGCCTCGCTGAAGCGGTCGCAACGGCACAAAGCGTCGGCCTTTCGCAGGTAGAGGCGCCGCTCGGGGCCCAGCTCCAGCAGCTGGCACTCGTAGATATCGGCCGCCAGCTCGTAGTTCTTGGCCCGGAAAGCCTCGTCGGCCAGCTGTAGCATCTCGTTGAGAGCGCCTGGTGCTTCCATCCCTCTCAGCGGCCAAGCACTGACTTCCACAGTAAAAGGTCCCAGGACTGGGCTCGGCGATCGGAGCCGCTCGTTGCTTGGGTTGTGACACAGGCCACAGCCGCCAGCCCCCGCACAACCATTGGGCTACGGGCTGTTACATAAGCAGCTGTTCTGTAAATAGCAGCGGGCTGGGCTGGGCTATTGCTCGCATTTTTCAGCTGCGGGCTTGCAAAAATACAGCAGATTTTGTCAATGTGGTGCTCAGTTTACTCGGGGACACACACACACACACACACACAAACCAGGAAATACAAATCTGGATTGACAACTTAAAATGCCGAGCTGTTCAGGGAGCACCTACCTTCCCATGAGGATCACACCTTCCTTCAATGTTAGCAACTGCAAACAGATTTATTTCTGCCCTCCATATTTTTGAAGAGGAACAACTAATAGAATGAACCCTCAACGAGACGAAAGGGAACTACCTTACACTTTAGTTTGTGTGTGCCACCAGTAGAGGAAGATCTCTTGTTTTTCATCTCCAGGAGTACACTAGCATCTGTGAAAAATAATTATTAAATGTTTTGAACAAGTGCAAGCTCAAACTCAACAGGTAGTACAATAAACTATTTTTAAAAATATCCATTCTGTACTTGGAGTACACTAAATCATACAGCATTGAGACAGAACCTTTGGCCCACGAAGTCCACACCCACCATCAAGCACCCATTTATCCCAGCCCTACACTAATCCCATTTTATTCTCCCCACATTCCCACCAACTCCCCCCAGATTCTACCACTCACCTACATAGTTTACCATGGTCAATTTACCTACCAATCTGTACATCTTTGTGATGCGGGAGTAAATTGGAGCATTCATTTCAAGTCCACGCAATTGCACACAGTCCACACAATTACAAATTGCACACAGACAGCATTCAAGAGCAGGAATCAACCCAGGTCACGAGCTGTGAAGCAGCAGCTTTGTGAGCTGTGCCACTGTATGTTCTTTACTACTGTTTTCTTTCCATGATCCTTTCAAAGTAGGCAGAAGTGGCTAATTACTTTCATATTTTCTGTAAGCAGGAGTAGACCTGAGCCTGTTTTGCTGTTCGATAAGATAGTGGCTGATCTTCCAGCTTGACACCATTTTTCTGCCTTTTCTCTTATCCCTTGATTCCTCTAATATCCAGAAATCTATCAAACTTTGAATGCAATCAACAGCTTTGTGGGGCAGAGAAGACCAAAGGTTCACCACACTTTGAATGAAGAAATTTTTTCTCATTTTGGTCCTAAATTGCCTAAACCATATTTTGACTAGACTTTGACTAGGAGTTCTAGACTCTTCAGGAAGAAAAACATCATCCCTGTATCAACCATGTTGAGCCTGCTAAGATTTTTGTATGTTTCAGTAAAGTCACTTTCATTCTTCTAAATTCTAGAGAATAGAGGCCATTTTACTCAATCTCTCCTCATGACAGACCGATCCCAGGAACCTGTCTGGTGAATCTTTGCTATATTCCCTCTAGAGCAAATATATCTTTCTGTCAATAAGGAGAACAGAAGAAAAAAAGGACTGAAGATGCTGGAATCAGATGAAAAACACTATGATGCTGGAGGAACTCAGCAGGCCAGGCAGCATCTGTGGAGAAAAGCAGGCAGTCAACATTTTGTGTCAGGACCCTTCTTCAGGACTGAAGATAGGAAAAGGGGAAGCCCAATATATGAGAGAAAAGCAGAGCAGTGCTAGGTGGACAAAAGAGGGGAGGCAGGGTGGTCACAAGGTGGTGATAGGTAGATGCAGTGATAGGCAGGTGTGGGGGAGGAGGAGCAGATCCACTGGGGGATAGGTCAAAGGTAAGGAGGAAAAAGGGGGGTAGAAAAAAGAAAATAGGCTAGGAAAGGGAAGAAAAGAAGAAGCATGGTGTGTGTGGAAATTACTTAAAGTGGGAAAATTCAATGTTCATGCCATTAGGCTGCAAGTTTCCAAGACGGAAAATGAGATGTTGTTCCTCCAATGGACTGCTGGTTTTTATTCCAAAAGGATTTGAGTTACAAAGTAACGATGCTTTAGTACAACTACATCAGGCCTCGCTAAGAACACATTTGGATTATTGTGTACAATATTGGTTCCTTACCTAAAGAAGGTTATACGTAATATAGAGAGTGCACCAAAGATTCATCAGACTAATTTCCGAGATGAAACAAGACTGATAATCTGGAGCTCTAAACTTTAGAGTTTGGAAGAATGAGAGGTAACCTCACTGAAATAGAGGCCTCAAGACTTTAGGTACAGAGATGATGTTACCCCTAGCTCAGGAGTCTAGAGGTAGGGGATACAGTCTCAAAATAAGAAGTAGACTACTCAGCCCTGAATCAAGAAGAAATTTCTTCATACTCCACAATGCTCCTGCCAAAGTGTTAATGAATAGAGGACTCTGAATGGAGTTGGGTCCTGTCCAATCCAATTTGTGTGGTAAGGTGGAGGAGAGGCGATTAATACTGTGAAAGTATCATAACACAAGCCACACTGAGAAGAGATTAGGCCTGCATGATGGAGTTTGTGTACTAGGACCTCTCCAAAGGTCAGAGGTGAGAGGATGGGACAGTGGGGAAACTTGGTCTAAGAATTATCTTATGAGAACTGGAGAGAAATTCTGCAAAGTCTGTGTTGACCATTTAATCTTAGTGTATGGTACTTTGGATAATAGCAAAAAGGATTGCAAGATTGAAGATGTTTTTGAAGTGGGTATAATAGTCATGAGAGATCTGCTGATACAAGGAGAAAGACACAGGCATTGCAGACAGTGATCCATATAAGGGATCTAAAGGGGATTAATTTGTTTATTAGCAAACCTTATATTTTTGGAGTATTCATGGAAAGTACACTGCTGGCAAAGTATCAAAACCTCAAGATTTAAGTGGAGCCAATTGAAATAAAGTGGATGTGCATATTTATGAATTGGAGTATCAAGATCGGACTGTGCAAAAGGAAAAGGCTTTGTGGTAGGTTTAGTCAATCATTGCTTACCGAAGGGCAGTGAAGGACAATGCTTCCTGATGGATGGGCAAGGAAAGGTGTGCCTGGCTTTGGAAGAGGAGCATAGAACTGAGAAGCATCAGTAAAAAGAAGCCCTGAGTAGAGCTAAGCCATTATTGAACAAGGGAGGGCAACATTTGCCCAACACAACCAGGCTGTGGGAGAATACAGTAGCGATTGTAATTGAGAGAGATCCTGAGAAAAACCCAGAAAAGCGATATAATTTCCCTAAAGAAGCAGAGAGAGAAATAAAGGTAGCAGTAAGGTCCCTTTTGTGGACAAAGGGGTTTTTCAAACTCTGGCAACACACCTTAATTCATGGATTTAGCCTATTAGATAACCAAGTGGATCGAACTGATTGTAGAACAATAAGAACATTCAGAACATGTCCCATTGAGCACTGCTGTGGTTGATCTAATCAGCAGCATTCCTTGCTCAGCAACGTTATGCAGTACAACTGATAATTCAGGCACGTAGCACCTTGGTGGTGCAAGACTAGCAGATTTTCTGTACTACTGGATGTTATTTCTATTAATACCCCAACAAAGTTTCTAGATGTTATACAATATTATAATAAATATTCCAGATTGTTTAAAAGCATGGGAAATGGGGCACTGGTCAGTTTAAAGGGAGTGCACAAACTAGGTCATAAGGGAGCACAGTAACTGGGGTCCTGGTAAGTCAGAAGGGTGCTTGGGAACAGGGGCTTAATGAGTCAGAAGGGAGCACAGCAAATGTTATCTCTTGTGCCAGATGCTGAACCATCAGGATTTCCAAATGGTTGGATAGCAAATTCTCTGGGTTTTACTGTGCACAGTTTTGGATATCCCTAAAGGGTTTAGATCTATTCTGATGAGAAGAGATCAGTACACACTTACCTTCAAACTTCAGAAGCAGAAGTTCACCTGTTCATGTCTGTCATTAAGATTCCATAATGGCTCAATAGCACATGGCTAAGTGTTTAGAAGGGTTTTTGAGCAACGGCAGTCTGATTGCAATGGTGTTGCTAAGGGAAATTTTACAACTCCTAACACTGGGCTAAAAGTAAAACCTAAAAATACTAAGATAGGGCAAAGCGACATACAGTTGTAGGGACCCACATTAAAACCAGGAGAAAGTAGTATAGATAAGGCAAAAAGGTAAGTAGTACAGCAGCTACTAATACTAGCAGATGTTTCAGCTTTAAGATCATTTCTGGTATTTGTTGAGAGTTGATAGAGGATCATTCAGGAATATCTAGATCTTATATAAACATGGAAGTCAGCTGAAAGGGACAGAGGAAAGTGAAAAAGCTCTACAGTTAATGAAAAGGTGCTGACAGCTCTAGGAGTTTGGGAGCAGCAGATCTTGTACAGGATATCTGGCTAGAGTGTGAAGCCACAGGTTAAATTAAATGTAATAATGTTCCAGTTAGCCCATGGAAAACTTAGATCAATAGCAATACCTCTCAAATGTTAACTCTGTTAGTAACAACATGTTCATCTTGAGAAAGACATTGTTGCTCCTTATTGGGTAGTTAAGCATTTTGCTGTGTTCACAAGACAAAGTACAGTAGACTCATGAAAGAAGCACACCTCAACATTATTGATGGATGGGAGGATTAAAGAAGGAGCAGTGTCCAAACATCCTATTAGAAGATGGCTATGTCATTGGGTTCATATGATCAAAATATGGAGCCTTTGAAATACTCAGGCCTGACAGTAAGTGTGGTTATGTGAGAAAGCCATATCAATGTAGAAAGGGTGTGATAAACAAAGAGGATTTAAGAATTGTATCCACCCAAAAGGGTGGGACATCTTTGTGAATGGGTCCAGTTATTTGCAAATGAGAAAGACACAGAGAATGTTACATTTGGGATCTGAGTACCGAAATAGCTATGTCTTTGAAATTACCAAGACATCTGAAGATCTAGCAGAAAGAGTTGGCTGCTGTTGTATATGCAGTGATTCACCCAACAGAATGCCCATTCCATACACTCCCTGTTCAGATTCACTGTTTGTCTCCAATTCACTGATGAAGTTTATGGCCATTTTGGAAAAGCAACAATTTAAAACAATAGAATACAAAACAATTTTTGAGTGGCCCAATATTAAGCATAATTTAGCAAGAGGTCAGGGGTAATGCAGCAAAGCATTACTGTTTCAACAAAAAGTCAACAAATGACAGCTTTAAGATGGGAAGGAAAAGAAAAGATGCAAGAGTTAGCAAAGAAAGGCACTGCCAAAGACGTGTCTTGGGATCCTATGGAAGGAATGGGAGAAATAACAATGGCAGTGGTTTAGCATGAGTGGTTTCATGGAATTGAAAAAGACGGATCCAGTGATTCAAGAACTGTGAAACAGAAAAACTACTGAAGGACTCTGGATGATCTGAAATGTGACAAAAAGGTACCTACAGCCCAGAAAGGGCACTTCTTCCAACTGTGGCTTAGAAGACCAGGGCCAGGAAAACCACGTGCAGAAGAAATGGGGAAAAGAATGAGAAAGGAGTTGTGGAGGATCTTCTTGTAATTGTTTTATCTGAGCAGCTCATAATCCAGACCTACCAGGGAGAAAAACACCTTTAGGGCACACCTGATGATCAGAAAGTCCTGGCATTGAGTGTATTGGATAATTTTATTGGACCTGATTGGTAAGTCTGCAGATGACACTAAAATAGGTGATATCATAGATGGTGAAGAAGGCTATCAAAAGTTACAAGGGTATCTTGATCAGCTCAGTAAATGGGGCGAAGGAATGGCAAATGGCGTTCAATCTAGATAAGTGCGAGGTGTTGCATTTTGTGAGTCAAACCAGGGTAGGACTTTCGCAGGTTATGATAGGCCCTGGGGAGTGTTGAAGAACAGAGGGACCTAGGAATACAAGTACATAGTTCCCTGAAAGTGGCATCGCAGGTAGATGGGATGGTGAAGAAGGCATTTGGCATGCTGGCCTTCATCTATCACAGCATTGAGTATAAGAGTTGGGATGTTATGTTGTAGTTGTACATAATGTTGGTGAGGCCACACCTGGAGTATTATGTACAGTTTTGGTTATCCTGTTGAAGGAAAGATGTCATTAATCTGGAAAGAATTCAAAGAAGGTTTACAAGAATGTTGCCAGGAATCAAGGGCCTGAGTTATAGGGAGAGGTTGGGCAGACCAGGATTTTATTCCTTGAACTGTAGGAGACTGAGGATGACCTTATAGAGGTGTATAAAATCATGAGGCTGAATGCACACAGTTTAATTTATCCCAGGGTAAGGGAAACAAAAACGAAAGGGCTTAGATTTAAGGTGAGAGGTGAAAGACTTAAAAGTGACCTGAGAGGCAACTTCTTCATGCAGGGGGTAGTACATATATGGAACAAGCTGCCAAAGGAAGTGGTTGAGGCAAATACGATATAACATTTAAAAGACGCTTGGACAGGTACATAGATAGGAGAGGCTTAGAGGGATATACATGGGCAAATGAGACTAGCTTAGATGGGCATCTTGGTCGGCATGGATGAGTTGGGCCGAAGGGCCTGTTTCTGTGCTGTATGGCTCTATGACTCTCCCAACTTCCAGCCATAGGAGTGAAAACTATCTAGTTTTGGTGGATAACTTCACTAACTCATTCAAGACCTTTCCATGCAAAGCAGTTACTGCCCTGATCACAGCAAAAATCTTATTGCAGGAGGTATTCTATAGTTACAAGGATTGTGCAATCAGATCAGGGAAGTCACTTTACTAGGCAAGCTCCTAAACATGGGAAATGGCACTAAGTGAAAATCTAAATTGTTTGGAAATTGTCAAGTGCATGAATAAAAAAATAGAAGAGAATTTGAAAAATGCTAGAAAAGCAGAAGAAAAAATGAGAGGAAGTGTTACCACAAATATGAGTATCAGTAAATCACCACACAAATTAATGACAGGGATACAAATAAGAACATTAATACAGTTAATATTTACTCTGAAAGCAAGAGAATAAGATATTTATTTATTAGTCACATGTACATTGGAACACACAGTGAAATGCGTCTTTTTGCATTGCTGAGAATGGTTAGTTAGGCTTACAGAGGGACTATGATGTACTTTGTAATCATAACTGTAAAACCCTTTCCCTATAGAAATAATCTGCTGCACCCAGTGACACACCTGACATTTTTTATATTGAGCCAGATAGTGTCAATAAGACCATAGAATCCTACAATCCTTAAATCATAGAAAAGAAATGTGTATTTATATATCTGACCATCTCTCTAATTTAAACCTGGTAGAACGTGTTAGCAAATCTTGATATGGTATTAGTTTGCCAGAACTTGAAGTCTGGACTGAAGTAACTAAACTACTATACTTAGCAGTGAATGAAAAACAACAGTAATAGAAGAAGCAGCAACAAAATTTAATGCACAATGTTTTGGTTCAAAAAGAACAGGAGAAGCCTGTTAGAAGTGACTGATATCATGGGGTGTCAGTACATTATTCAGTTGGGGTGGATTCTTGTACCAAACCTGCAACAAGAACAAATTTAACTTGTGGCAAGCCACCATTAAATCAACACTGATTGTATGCATGAGGATCTACGGGACATTTTATAAGAAGCCTTTGAAAATGTGCCGTAAGCTTAAGATTCTACAGGAACAAAAAAAGATGACACCCACGGGCACAATTTATTTACCTGTGTTCTCCAGAAAACCACTGTAATAGGACTGTCCGTGGGGTTTTTCAAGTCAACAGATAGGTGTTCTCTCACATAACAATTTTTCATGGTGCTGTAAAGCTTACGGCTGTTCTCCAACAAAACAACTTTCCTGTGAAAATGATGAAAGGGATTCTAAAATCAAGCAATTCATAGGCATAAACGGGCTTATCAAGAGGGAGGTGTTAATGTCTATCAGTTGTTACATGTGTGAATTTTATATTATAATAAAGGATGTTTGAGGGAAACCCCTTAGCATCCTGCAAGTGAACTGTGGACAGGATTGCTCATTTGTACATGAGTTCAAGCTCATCTCAATGATTACTACGTGAACTGTGTTCGGAGTCAGAAAGAAATGCATTTAAGTTACAGTTAGAATGTAAATGTGTGAGATCTTTGAGTACAAAGGCTGTATCAGTCATCAGTGATTTATTGTAGTATTCTGTTGCAGTTCTTATCACGTATTCCTATGTCATTCTTGTTTTGTAGTTTCTTGTAATAGTCTTATGTTAATCATTTGTAATATTTTATGTTATGCCAGTTATATTGTTTCTTGGTTTTATTAAAGTTTTAAAAAGAGTTTTGTGTTGTGCCGCTCTGTGAGTCTTGGCTAGTTTTACCCAATCTCAAAAGGGATCAGACCAAAAAACAAAAGGAATCTGGGAGGATCATCTGCAATGAATAGCCCATATATTCAGACAACAATCTAACCATGAGCTACTGATAAGATTTTCAGCTATTCGGCTGCATCTTGGTAAATGTGATCCATTGCAACTGGGAAATAAAGATATGATGAAATGCAAATAAAAAATAACCAGAAAGACCAAAATGGCAAGGAACCTTGAATGGGATTTTCTCTCCTTAATGCATAAAAGGGCAATTGAAAAAAGGGTAAGGAATAAGATTATAAATATGGTTCACATTGTACTGTATTTCTTGTGCATTAAACCTCCAGTAGAATATGGGTGGGTAATAGCTATATGTTTATGCTCTGTATATTGCAAACTTAGTTTTTCTTTGAACTCCTGTAGTGATATGAGATTGATCACCGTTATGTTGAAAGAAAGGGAAATTGCATTTCATTGCTACACTTCATTGGAGACAATACATTAAAACTCAGAAAGAATCTGAATAGTTTACCGCAAGAAAGGCATTAATAGACTATCAACTTAGATCTTAATGGTCAATGCATAATAACAATGTTCAAACATATACACTAAACCAAGATACATAAACAAAGATTATCCAACCTTTCAGAAGTCTGTGGCTATACATTATAATTAGAATGTCTTAAATTGGAAGATCACCCATACACACAACTGTGGATATTTTTAGTTTAACCTGTGGTATTTGTGTTAAGCAGAAATGAGATATAAATTCCAGCCAGTAAATATTGTTGATGGTTTCCTAAAAATGTAATATACCAATAATTACTAAAATTCAATGCAAATTTCAATAGTAAAGAAACAATGTTGCTTCTATTTATTATAGTGTGCCAATATTATAAACATTTAACTGCCACTGTTGAATTTATTATTCTAAGCAAATCTCCAGTAATTACTACAAATAGTATTTATATTAACCATCATTACTCACATTGAAATATTTCAATTATTTATAAATCAGAAGCTTGATCCCTTCATCCTACTTTTATAATGGTGATAAAATGGGTTTCTGCTCTTAGAGCTATTAGTTAAACTACATAAAAGTGGATTTTTATTTGCATTTGGGATCTGGGAGTCACTGGCAAGGCCAGCATTTATTGCCTATTCCTGATCACCCTTGAAAACATGGTGGTGATCTCCCTTGAACAGCTGCAGTCCTTCTAGTGAAGATAATCTAAACTGATTTATTTGATCGAAAGCCAATTCTTTGAAATGAGGTATGGTCAGTTTTGACATAAAGTTGATATCACCACCTCAGCAGAGAAAATTGATTGAATCTCCCCAGTCAGAAAGGTGAGGATCTTCTATGAAAGAATCTAGAACAGGAGCACTTGCAAAGGAGTTGACTGACTATTGGCTAATCACGGATTTAATCTAATAATCTAGTATACTATTCGGTTTGATAGAGCATGTCAGATCCAAGTTAAACCAAGATCAATTCTGAGAAGTCTAACATTTTTTGGTCATTTGGGAATTGGAATCAATTACCACAATGTCAGAGCTGATTTTCTGGCAGCACCCTTCACTCTAGTTCATAAAATCATGGGCTTTCATCTCATTCGTGAGACTAAAGCGCTTGACATTGAGATATCTGGAAATATTGCAATTAGTTATTGATTGCAACTTGTGCACGTATTGCTCTGGGGAGGGTCTTTCAGACTCTAGTGACCCAGAGTTTGGTCCAAACTCTTTGGCGCTCCAAAGGTGTGCTTCAATTAGGACACAAAACAGAAATCAATCTAACTTTTCCAAGAGAATATAAAGGGTCCCACAACACATCTTGAAAAGTGTGGGTTGATTTCTTTTCCTTCTGTCAACAACACTGAAAATGCAGTAAAGTATCTGATCATTCATGTCATTGCTGTTTGTGAGATTTTGCAATGTGTAAATTGGCTGCTGTGGTTCCCTATGCACAACAGTATGTGCATTTCAGAAGTATTTAATTGGATAAGATGTGCCTATGGAGAGTCCCAAAGCTGTTAAAGATGTTAAATAAAGTCTGACCTTCTGTGGTGAATATAATGTACAGAAATGCATTTACATGAACATATATCAAACCCGATGAAATGAAAACATATACTTTAACATTACATAAAAAGAGAAAAAATTCAGAATACTTCACCTCAATAAAATGACATTTACTTTAAGGACATGTGTAATCTTTAATGCAGCACAGTTACCTTATATTTAACAACAATGATAACAAAATAACTTGAATACTTTCAAAAGATTTATTCAAATAATATTTATGTTCAGCTGTAAGTACTGAAAGTGCACAAATATTCTAAGTATCTGTTCATATTCATCTATACACAGCTACCAGGGAGACATAAACCCTGTGAGTTTAGTGACTTAAGATAGATTTTTTTTCATTTATTCATTTTTCAGGATCTGGGCATTGCAGGCAAGGCCAGGATTTATTTCCCACCCATGGCTGCTCTTGAGAAGATATTGGTGAGTTGCTGCTTTGAATTGCTGTAATTCTTCTTGTGAAGGTCCTCCCATGGTGCTGTTGGGGAATAAGTTCTGGGATTTAGACCCGGTGATGGTGAAGAAATGGCAATACATCTCCAAATCAGTTTGGTGTGTGACTTTCAGAAGAACCTGTAGGTGGTGATGTTCCCTTGTGCTGTTGCCCTTGTCATTCTTGGTGATAGAGATCACAGGTTTGGGAAGTGCAGTCAAAGTAGGCTAAGCCAGTAACATGGTACACATTACAGCCAAATGAGACCAGCATACTATTTGCCTTGCCATCTGCTTGATGCACCTTCGTGATTGATTTCAGTAACTCCCAGAGGAGAACAGCAGCAACAGCCCAGTTTGAGGCCCCACAGTGGGCGCTGCTTACCGAAGTGAGGGAACTAGACCAGGACAGTGATAGTGGATTCCATCATAAAATCAGATAGACATTTTTGTGGCCACAAAAGAGTCCAGGTTGGGTATGTTGCCTGCCTGGTACTTGCATCAACGATGTCTCAGAGCAGCTGTACGACATTCTGAAAAGGGAGGGTGAAAAACCAGAGGTCATGGTACCTGACATGGGTTGGAGAATGAAGTGCAGCATGAGTCTGGAGAGCTAGGTAGCCATTTAAAGAACAGGACCTCAGTGACTGTTTTCTCTAGCTTGCTTCCAGTGCCATGAGCTAGTGGGTATAGGAATAGGTTAGGGAAGGTGAATGTGTAGTTGAAGAGATGGTGCAGGAAAACAGGCTTTAGGTTCTTGAATCATTAGGACCATTTCTGGTGAAGGTGGGACCCATACAAGTGTGATGGGTTGTGCTAGTGGGAGGTTGGATAGTGCTGTTGAGGAAGGCTTACACTAAGTTGGCAGGGGAAGGGGGCTCAGTGGTTGTTAAGATGGAGGGGTACCAAAAAGACAAAAAGTTAGTAAGTCCAGTTGGCGAGTAAGTGAATATCAAGGGATTTCAAAGCTAAATTGCATCAATTTTAATGCAGGGTATAACTAGTAAAGTAGATGAACTCAAAGCTTTAATTAACGCGGGGGTCTACAATATTGTTACTATCACTGAGACAAGGTTGAAGCATAGGCAGAGCTGGTAAATCAACATCCTAGGGTATAGAATTTTCAGGTGAGACAGAGTGGGGGGTAAAAGGGGAGGATGTGTTGCACTGTTAGTCAAAGATTACTCTGGTATTGAGGGAGGATATCCTCAAAGGCTCCTCAAATGAGGTCATATGGGTTGAGATTAGAAACAAAAGGGGGGGGGGGGGGAAAGGGTTGTCACTTTGCTGGAGGTGTATTACAGACCTCGCAACAATCAACAGGAGATAGAGGATCAGATATGTAGGTATCTGATCAAATCCGACCAGATATCAGTGAGGTGCAAAAAAATAAGGTTATCGTACTGGGGCACTTCAATTTCCCAAAAATTAACTGGGATTGCCTTAGCTTTAAAAGCTCAGAGGGGGAAGAATTTTTGAGGTATGCCCAGGAGAGCCTTTTGACACTGTATGTAAATAGACCAATGAGGGAAGAAGCAATACTGGACCTTATCTTGAGGAATGTACCTGGTCAAGTGGAGTGAGTGTCACTGGGGGAACATTTTGGATATAGTGACCATAACTCTGTATAGTTTAAACTAGATATGGAAAATGATAGGGATGAACCAGTAATTAAGGTCTTAGATTGGGGTAAGGCTAGTTCCATTAACATAAAGGAGGACCTGGCAAAGGTAGATTGGGAGCATCTACTTGCAGGTAAGTCTACATCTGCACAGTGGGAAGCATTCAAAGGAGATATAACAAGAGTTCAAGGCCAACATATTCCTGCAAGGGTAAAAGCCAGGGGTAACAATTATAGCAACCCTGGATTTTGAGATATTAAGGGTTGGATAAAGAGAAAAATGGAAGCACATGACAGGTATACAGAACTGATGATGCAGGAGAACTGTCAAGAGTTATCTGCAATAGTCCAGCCCTGAAACAACAGAACTGAAAATTGGTGGTTTTCAGTTCCCCACAAAGATTTACTCTCCTCATAGCCTCACAGACAACATGAGAGCCCCAATCAATATAACAGCGATCCAGACATGATGCAGTTTAAGTCCACTATAATTAGTGCCTGTAAAAATCTTCTCTACTGGAAAAACACCAGGATTGATTTGATGCACATGACCTGGAGATTCAGGAGCTAACCAAGTCAATTGTAAGGCTTTCTTGGATTGCACCTTAATTCAGTAGCTTTTAAACAATTCAAGCCAACATCAATAGAAACAATTCCATCCATCACTTAGAATGAATTTGTGTGTTGGTGACTTCTTGATTTTGGAACAATCTCACGTTACCAAAGTAACTCCAAAAACAATTCTCATCCATGCAAGGACCGATAGGTACTGTATAGTCCTTATAAAAGAGAGTTTCTTTATTTTTAAATCAAACTTTTCTGCTTAGTATTATATGTTAAAATTTCAACCGTGGTTCCTTGTTAAGATGTGGAAACCACAAGAAGAATGGAACAAAAGGGGAAAGAGTAAGAGAAACATAATGAGTTGAATACCAAGTTCAGGATTTATAAAAGTCTGAAGCTGATGAAAGCTGATGTATTTAGGGAGGTAAGTGGAAAAAAATAAAGCTATTAGTAAATAAAAAAAAACCATGAAAATAGCTGAGAAAGACAACAAAAAGACATTGAAATATCAGATACATGAAAAATGTGAGAAATTTTGACCAAAAATTGCAGTAAGCAAAGTCTACTAACATCTGATAGAAGATTAGCCAAGGTCCCAAGTACTGACCTTTCCACAGAATTCTATTTTTATGACATAATAACCTTTTCCACAAATACAAATTGAATACCACCATAAAATACTACCCCATGTCTCTTACCATTTTGAAAAAAAATGTTACGAGGTATAAAGTTGCTAAATGATTTGATCGGGGGGATAGGGGTCACTCAAGAATAGGATACTTCAATTTGCGCTTTGAGCTTGGCTCAACCAATAAAAGAGGAAAACAGATTCAAAGTTGAAACACTTGTTAATGGAAAGTTGGCAAGGTGATCAAAGTTACATTGTAGAAATAGGTTTAGAGGAGACTTTTGAAGATGGAAGATTTTGCAAGGAGTGTAATTTTTGAAAATCTTAGTGACTAGTGGTGAAGCACAAGGACAGACCACAGACCAAGTCACAGACCAAGTTTCAGTAGGCATTTATTTGACAGTACTAAATCTCAAAATCGAGAATTACAATCAAACCAAAGAAGTTAGTGCAAATACTAATGGAATGAATAATTAGCATTGATGTAAGCCAAAGAGGTGTCCCAAAATGTTGAATCCAGAACTTGTATAAAGAGAAACTGGCTAGCTGAAGAATAAAATTAATATATCACTTGTACAGAAAGCAAAATTAAAATAAGAATTTGACTAGGTACATTCTTGAAATGAATGAAAATGTGAAAAGTAACAGGCTCTTTTCTCTGGTGTTAGGCCTTTAACTGGAAGTTACATTTAAACTGTAATAAATTTTACTGTAGCTAAGGACTAAAATCTTAAGTACCATATATATTCTCAATTATTTCAATATTTGCATCTGGTAATATAAAATTAGTTATTGGAGAAATTATATTTCATAAATCTGGTCTAATACTTGTTTGCTACTTAAAATTAATTCAAGATTAAGTACCAAATCACTCGCGCGCATTACTAACTGGATCAAGTTCTAAGTTTTTGAAGGTTTTTCAGTGATCTCTCCATTCATTCAAGAGTTAAGGTTAACTTAAAGGTTTCACATCAAATTTGACTAAAAGGAGGGAAATCATTATTCCACAGATAGGAGCAAGATGGCAACCACCAAAGGAGCAGTAACAGTCAATAATGAAAGGTTAATAAAGTGATATACACGGTGGACATGCAAGTCATGTCCTACTGAATGTTTCAAGCATTTTTAAAACTTTACTTTCTGAATATTTTCAGAATTAGAGTGGTAGCTTTCATTTCTTGTTATTTTACAAGCTTACACTCTAGATAATTATCTCAGTAATCCTGGCAGTAATGATCTGATTCATCAAAATTTTGAAAATACTATCATAGAAAGCGACATCATTTTCTGTGTGAAAGTTACTTTTAACATGTTGCATTAAAAGAATTCTGGAAGACTAATATTTAATGTAGAAAATATGTTAAATACCATGTAACTCAATACTAATACATTGTTTCTGTCAGTGTACAAATAATGTGACATGAAGTTTTCACTTAAAAATTGAGCATTTTTAATTGAGCCTCTGAGCATTTCTGCTGTATTCCTCTGTCACCCATTCTTCAGCTAGTTCAATAGAACAGAGCTTCACTTTGTAACAATAATTACTTGTATTCAAAACAACCTAACTGGAATTTTGTCGAAGAAGATATTGGTCAAAGATGTGGATTTTGGGAATAACTTTCTTGGACAAGAGGGAGACAAAGTTTATAAAGGGAATTACAGACCTTGGCTAAAGCCTTCAATGGTAGAACAAAAGGCACGAAGTGTATGCAGGAGGTGGGAGTTGGAGATATTGAGTTGGGAAAAAAAGTTATACAAATAGGGAGAAGTGAGATCACAGAAGTCTTTGAACAGAAAATAAGAATTTTTAACAACGCTGGGGGAAAGGTAATGACTAAATATGTTTTGATGAGGGGCAAGAAATTGGCAATAGTTTTAAATGAGCTTTTGAAACTTTGGAAAGTTTTTGGAAGATGTGAAACCAGCTAGATCACAGAAGTAGACACTTCAGAAAGTGGCAAATGACAGATGGCTGCTCAAACACTGAGGCATGGAGGAAGAGAAGCAAAGTTAAAAAGCTGGAAGTTAAGTTTCATAAAGTTTGGTATAATCATGTATTATAACATGTTATTTTATAGATACAAAAATAATGCATTTTCAGAAGAAAAATGCTAATGCCCTGACAACTGAGAGGTTAAACCAAAATTCTGCATGTAATTTGTGGAACAGCTTTTAATGCATTTATGGACACTTACTCAAATGATTATTTAATAATTGTCAACTAGCATATTTAAATATTGGAATCATGATGCACAGAAATTCAAGTACTCCTAAATAGCTTTATAAAATAAAAGTCTATTTTGTGAAATTAATCTTTATAATTGTATAGTGCATTTATCAGTAGATAAACTTAAAAGTTTAGAACTAACAGTTGTTTAGTGGCTTAGGCAGTTAGCTGTTTGATGCTCCAGCATATTGTTGGACTATTTCAGAATTGTTTGCTGCATGTTTGAGCAGTTTCTATCAATATTCACCACCACATATGCTGGGTATTCATAGGAAAACAAAATAAATTGCAACTAAATCTAAATAATGTTTTCTCACCAACTCCTTAAAAAGTTTTATTTCCTGCCTATAATTGGTGAGTGGGGTAGTCGAAGGTGGGAAGAATTGAAACCAAGTTCACAAACTGACCATTGGATGTTTTTGCAAATAAACTATGCAGCTGTAAATGTCCAAATTATATTTTATCTTTTGTATTAAAAGACTTCCTAAGCAGCAATGTTTACACCTAACTTTAAACTAAATGGTTTTATTTCAGTATCTGTGACTGAACATCTGACAAAGACAATACAGCATTGGGGTCAATAAACAAAGAAATATCTTACAACTGATGTTTTGCTCAGCAATTCAATTGACTTTTACTGTCCTTGTCTATGGAAATACTTTCATTAAATTTTAGCAACATATAATGTTGTTTTGTTGGGCTCCATGCATCAAACTACTACTTATCTACCTCTAAAGATCATGTTGTGCCTGCAAACATGCATGGATTAAACTTAAGAGGTTTCAGGTTTCCTTCACTCAGTGATTTCATTGACCTCTGCTGGTGATAGCATTGTGTAACAAAAAAAACCCCAAAAGAAATATAAATATGCACTGTACCACCACACAACAGGCACAATACTTAAGTATATCAATTTAGCAAAAAATCAGGTTCAGCATAACCAAACAGTTTGAAATCTCCTTGGAAACGAGCAGCAAGGTGTTTTATATCTCGCTTGTCAATTCCAGCAAAATACTGCTCAATCTTAGTTCTGTTGTATGTTGTAATACCAGGTGGGATTTGGGGATAGGACACCAAATTATTTATTCCTGCTTTCTTTATTATGTATGGAGCATCTTTTTCCAGTGTTTCATGATGTCCAATGATATCATACTTGATTTCACAAGGTGCACAAAGCTCAACATAAGTAGCCCAATGAATAATAGAGCTTCCTATTTTAACATCAAGCCACTTGTGGTTAGGATCACCTAGATAGCGAATAAAATCATCAAATTGGAGTCCTTTAGTCTCTGTCCGATTCTTCCTATACTTTTGAATGATTGCTGGAGCAATTTTAACTTTGTACCATGGCTCAAATCGAGGATTCTTTAGAAACTTGTCTTTGAATGCAGAAATAAGCCTTTCAAATGGATCCCTTACAATGAAGAATTTGAAGTATGTATTCAATCTGAAAGAAACAACACCAAAAAGAGTTATAATTCTTCCAGTGTTCCAAGGAAAGTATGGACATTATAGCTGCCATCCAGTAGGTAAGATTTTTTAATATTATGCTTAATAAAAATTCCAGTAATTTCAACAGGATACATTGTGTGCAGAAACACTCAAAATGGGCTTTCTCTAACCTTTTTGTTACTTCTGGTGCACTGTATGATGATAAGCGAGGTAGGCCATTCTTCTCATGATTATGGATCAAAGGCTCAGGGATGTCTTCAATGGATTTAAATTCTCCTATATTGGGGAAAAATATTAAATCAAACCCTCTTCCAAAATTTAGTAATCCTAACTCTAAGCATGTACAGGAATGTTGTTGAGTTGTTGAATGTTGTACATTGAGTACAAAGTATTACATAGCAGTTACAGCAAAGGAAAACATTTGGCCAAATATATTTTCCTCTTAAATGTATCCTTGCTATTTGTCTCAACTATCTTTTCAGAGTAATGATGCAAAGGTAGATAAGGCCATTGAATGTGCACAATTGTATTTGGCATTCTAGGTTATAAGCCAAAGGAGGCAGACAGTAAGCAGTATAAGCAGGAAATAATGAAGGGCAGGATGCAGATTAGCCAAAGCTAATGAAGAGCAGTGGAGAAATCAGCTCTGAAGTAGCTAAATTGACAATGAGGCCTCAGCAATAACAGGGAAGATGCGAGACTAGTGGGGGATGATGATACTGATAAAGGAAATCAATAGATGGGTGGAGGCAAGCTTTCCAAAATATGACATTGGTCCCTCATGAAACAGCTTTTTCCCCCTCCCAGGCACAACAACTATGCCTTAATCTTGTAGATCCAGAAAGAATAACATGAGCCAGCAAAGTGGCCCAACCAATTTGTTTTTGATGGGTACAATATGAGGCCTTGATCTCAGCCATGACTTGTGTCTATTGCAAAAGAAATTCATTGGGCCATTCTAAAATTTAAATGTATGGCACAGTTGAATTGGAAAACACCTGTTCACAGGTAAGTCTGGCCCCATTCTACAATAGGGCTTGCCAGTATTTTTAAGATGGTTTTAAAAGAAAACAGAATCCAAAGTGGTATAAACTGTATAGTAGATTAGTACATTTTAGAATATTTGAAACAATTTATCACAAATTTCTAAAGATTTTTTGTATTTCGTGAGCTAAAGAAAAATGTTCATAACTAAGTTCATAACAAGAAACAAAACATTGTGAAATCAGATGACTATTACTTCTTTGGATTCTTTTGTTTAAAGTTATACCAATCAATTACTTTCCCTTAATTAGTCCAGTAGAGAGAGCAGTATGTACAAGGTAATAAAGCCAAAAATATTGAATAGATATGCTCACACCTGAAAGCAGCTTTTGAGAATGAAGGTAAAACATTTCCTTTATATTTTGTAAGACAACATTCTAAACAAATTTATTAACATGTCCCAAAGGGCAAGTTTCCTCAAAAGTTGTTTCAAACAGCAATGGATATGCAGGTACTTACTCAAATAGAAATCTATGCTAGGAATCATATAATGTACATAAAGTATTGAATCAATCTCAGCATTTTTCATGCAAGCTATTTTAAACAGAAAGAAACAATTGACATTTACTGGCAGTTTCAGAGTTATTTATGGGAAAGTGCATCACATTAATAAATTGTCATTAATTTTTTTAGCTTTACATTTCTCAGAGTCCAAATAAGTGATGCATGTTTAGAAGGTAAAGTGCATTGTACTGTAAAATTGAATAATAGGACCTAGAAATTAGGAGAAAATATGACTTTTTTTGTTGTTGTCAATCTTTTCTGTTCCTCCTTGAAGGCATTGGCATTCATTATATTCCAGTTCTAGAGACATCATCTGACCTTTGGTACCTCGTCCAAATAACCATACTACATCTATGAGAGAGCCAAAAATGAAGCACTTCTGGAATTCATGATTTTTCAGATCCCTCACTATTGGTTATGGTATACATAGATGTAATAATGCAATAACAGGTGTCTACTTGATTACCCAAAAGTTCACATTAATTTGGCTAATTCCTACACATCAGTAGGAAATACAAATATTAGTATCTTTGAAATTCTTTAGTATATTGTGTTCTTATTATGTCCAGCAGGTAATTCAAGTATTTGGCACACATCAGTGAAAATGTCCACCTCACTTAATTCCAAATCAGCCAACTAGTTTGTATCTGAACAAAGCCCTGTAATTTATAGCTGTACCTTATAAAAATACAATAAACTAATTCTAACATACATGATGATGTGCATTGAAAACACAAGTTGCTGGAAAGATAAAGCAGACAACCACCAAGTAGTTATTATTTCATGTCTGATAATCTTTTGTCTGAACTGGAATGTGTTAGAGATGAGTATCACGTTGGGGTGGGTGATGGAATATAAACAGAGAATGAGAAACAAAAAGAGTGAGGGAAAATAAAGTGATTATATATCCAAGGAATGATCTGTAAAGTGATTAAACAGTGATTAGGTGCTAAACAGAATACAGAAGTAAAATTAGATTTCCTCTCTTATTGAAATGCTACATTGGCCTCTTAATGGGTGCAGGTGAAGGAACGGTTTTCATGTGTATAGTGCTCTTAGTCCTTAATACCTGTATGCTGGGGGATAAAGGAGAGTGTAAGAGGCTAAATCAATCATCCATATATTCCAGAATACAAGTAGTACCAAGGATTGAAAAAGGGGTCCTGACATTATTCAGTATAAAATTTGGATGGAGATGGATGAGTAGAAGCTTGGACCTGAAAGGCCAACATTGATAACCAATTCCAAAAGCAGCGTCAGCAACTGCACCACCATTTTAGAAGTTCTCCAATATACTTATTATGGATACACAAGTCGGTGGACCTAAACATTCAAAAAATAATGAAAAGTAACAAAGCTGAAATATTAACTGCTTCTCTCCATGAAAGTTACCTGACCTACTAAGTGTTTTTAGTGCTTTCTGTTTCTAGCAGCGATTTCCATGGGTCCAGAAGCCTTAATTCTGTACATGTAAGACGGTACCCAAAGAGTACTCAAGGCATTACAAGAAACATTAAATCCCTTGTTGGAATGTAACATTATACAAGAGTTTAATTCTATTTGCATGTCTTATATTGGCTGATGTTAAAGTCAAATAGAAAATGGAGAATTACAAGTTACAGAAAATTCAACTGCCAGGCCCCAATGCCACATGGGTCACTTAACTCACAGATTAGCAAAATTAATAGAAATACATTAATCAACTAATCTGGACAGAGCCAGGTCCTGATACTAATAGTACAAATTTATTCAAAAGACTTGCAAACTAAAGTCTACATGCTTATAGTTGTTAATTGATTTTTGGATTTTACATTCTTATAATTTGGTGTTGATGATCTACCTCATCTCCCTCTGGAAGATATTATTACCCACCTGGGACCAGAATAATGAACTGCTGTCTGCAAAGATTGCTGCTGGATTCCCTGCTGCTGAGTAAATTCATCTTTCTTACTAGTAGCTTTATTTAGACCCTTTTACTTTCCTCTACTACAAAGATTACTGAAAGAACTATACCTAAATGAAGACTCAAAAGTTGAGGACTAGAAACATCTTTTCAATAGAACTGGGGATATTTAAAAATAAACAAATTTAAAGATACAGTGATGGGGTGAGGTGCAGCAAAAAGGAAATGAAAGGTCTGTGATAGACCAGAAGGGTAAATTTTTAGTTCATGACTGTTTGACTTCTTTGTTAACTAGCAGAAAGAATTAATTCATTCTATCAGAATTTTATGTGGATGCTAATGGAGGTCTAGTAATTTGTGAACAGATAATAATATGAACTGGTTGATATAAGACAAACAAGTCAAAGGTGGATTCCTGGGCATAAACTCTTGTGTTAAGAAATTATCTGGGGTTTATCAATGAGCTAAGGTTAAGGAGTTAAGAATTTGTCTAATGCTCTTAATAAATAGTCAAACCAGAACATCAATGCACAATTGCATAAAGGTTGACTAAGGTACATTGATTCATAATTTCACTTTGTTTTAATTGCAAAAAGAGAATGCTCAGTGGCGTTTTTGCAAAACATAGTACCTGGCAGCAATAACAAAATGAGAGTCTGTCAGCATTATATTACCTTTGCCCTTCCAGATGTAGAAGTGACCTTCGTTTGGGGGTGGGAGGTGGAAATCAATACAGAAGAGATAGCAAAAAGCTTAGGATATCCTTAGCATAAAAACAACCAAATCATAGCGATCAAAATGCCATGTGTTTATAGGTGCCTAGAAAATGGATTATGCCCAAATTTAGGCATGTAAGGATATCCAGGCTGAGCACTTCAATCACCTCTAAGTAATCCCAAGCACAAACTAAACTGATGCAGTGCTAAGCATGCAGGTACTGCTATCCATACTATTCACTGTGCAAATACACATCTGTGACCAGATGGAGGGGTGGTTGTGGTGGAGAACCAACAATTCTGCAATATAAATGCACCCAGCATCTCTGTAAGGAAAGATGGACTATGGCTTTGCACAGAAGGCAAACACACTTGAACAGAGAACATTTGCAAGGCATGCAGAATGCAGTAGGTTCTTCAGTGCTGCTTTGGAGGCCTTGGCCAATATATTGAGATTATGTTTAGGCCAGAAGGTCCTCTGGTCAGCATTGGTGTCACCTACATGAAGAGATCTTAAGGAGATCAATGCTAGGAGACTCCCTCCAAAACAGCTGCAATGGCACAAGTCCAAAAGATGTAGATGAAAGAATTCTTCACTTTTATTCTCTGGTCCCAACTCACTATTCCCTACACTTTCCTCCAATCATTGCATCATGTTTTAATCTAAGTCATTTTCATATTGATACACACAATACTATCATTGTCAAAATTACCTTGCACTATCAGTGCAGGAAAAAAAAGGCAATAAACCAGTTCTGCATGGAACCCGCTTGGAAATGAGCTATTTTAGATCCTGTGTTGTGTAATGATGCAGAATTAATCAGTAATCCAATAGCCATGGATCTGGAAGGGTAAAGTTGATTGCTATGATAGAATAATATTGTAATATTGAAATCCTCTCAATTCCTACCTGCTCATATCCCTTTTTAGCATCACACAGATGATGCTGTCTATGGTCGCAATCTAGTTAGATATAGTGTAATCCTTTTCAACTGATAGCAACATCAGGCTCAAAACAGTGCAGGCAAGGCAACATAGTTACCCTGTGTAGCACATTCATTCTTAAGGAATCCTATCATGCATACAAAGCTGAGTATTCTTTCACCCTGTTTCACTACGTCATTAGAAAAATAATATGGCTACACCTCCTAAAGTAGTGCATTGGTGCCTTTCCCAATTTTGCAGTGTGCTGCAAACTTTCAGATGCTTCAACTTTCACTTAGAGCACAGAATACAGTACACGCAGGAACAGGCCCTTTGGTCCACAGGTCTCCGCCAACCATAATGCCCATCTAACTAATCTCACCTGTCTGCATATGGTCTGTATCCTTCTATTTCCTGCCTATTCATGCATGTCTAAATGTCTCAAAACATCACAATTGTATCTGCTTCTACCATTTCCTCTACCACTGCATTCCAGGTACCTACCACTCTTTGCAAAAAAAAACTTGCCTCACAAATCTTCTTTAAACTTTCCCCCTTTCGCATTAAACCTACTCTCTAGTATTTGCCATTTCCATGCTGGGAAAATGCCTATCTACCCTATCTATGCCTCTCACAATTTTATATACTTCTATCAGGTCACCCCCCCAGCCTCTGACACCCCAGAGAAAACAATCCAAGTATGTCCAACCTCTTCCTATGGTTAATACACTCCAATCCAGGCAACATCCTGGTGAACTTCCCCAGAGCCTGTGCAACCAGAACTGCACACAGTATTCCAAATGTAGCCTAACCAAAGTTTCACACAGCTGCAACATGACTTGCCAACTTTCATTCTGAATGCCCATACCGATGAAGGCAAGCATGCTCTACGCCTTCTTTACCACACTATTTACTTGCATTGCCACTTTCAGGGAGCTGTGGACTTGCACCTCAAGATTCTCCCAAGGGTCCTATTTACTGTATTACTTTACTCTTACATTTGACCTACCCAAAGGCACCATCTCACAATTGTTCAAATTAAACTCCATCTGCCATTTCTCCACCCAATTCTACAGCACTACTTTCACTACATTCCTCACCAGCCCACCCCTCTTCCCCCAAGTTCAATATAACACCCATTGAAGAACAATGTAGATCTTCCACTGTTTATAAGAAAACACTTGCAAAATGTTGCTTCAGTTTTCTTTTGCAAAACACTCCTGGAAATACAAAGCACAGAAGCATATATTTTATCAAATGACCCAGTAAAGGTTGACCAACAGAAATGGAGCTTGATTGTGTCATTAAAGAAAGCAGGCTTATTCCTGATCTTGGCTATCAATCAATCCATCTGCTTGACCTGAATCCCAGCTACAGCAGATACACTGCATAGTGTTACAAAGAGCAACACAACAATCAGTGAAAACCAATTCTGTTTCAGCTACTGTGGGTTTTCTGTCTGTGTTTGCACGCTAATTCCAGCTGTTGCTCTCAACCCAAGTTCCTGGACCATCTACTGATTTTTAAAGAGCATCTATACTCAGGGTGCATTTGTCACTGGCAAAGCCAGCCTGATATATTTGAGTGGTGTTCTAAGCCACTTCAGAGTGCAGTTCGGGTCAACCAAGGCAGAGGGGAAGTCGTAAATATTCTGATCTACTTCCACATAGGACATAGGCAAAACTAGTAGTTTTTCCACCACAATTCAATGGCTTCCCCTGAAATGATAATGTTTTTATTCCCAGTTTCTATTTTTAGAAATAGGTCCTGCTAAAAAAAATTAATGCAACCTCACATTGGGATACCTGGCATTAACCTGCAAGTAATGGATGGGCTTTTTAAAATGCTGCAAGTTCCTTTCTGTCAGTTAACACCACTGGGTGAGAGTATCGTGGGACAAACTATGCTGGTCAGCCTGATATCAAAAAAGTCCTACAACAAGTACAGGATCCTTATTTAATTATTTTAATTTGCAATTTTAATACTTTTGGCATGCGTGATCAACAACCCCATAACAGCCCTATCCAATATGCAGGGCACCACATTTCTGCCTCTTCACTCTCAATTCTGGATGCTGCATCTGGAGCACCCTATCTAATTTCTAGGCCATAGTGTCAAAATGATACAAACAAAGCTTCGCCACATATTATTATTTTTGGAATGAAGTCACGGCTTTTAGCTCATGCGCATTCTGCAAACAACATGAAAGTCTTCAACTGAAAAAAAATTTTTTTTTAGAATGTCTTTTAGCAAAAAGAATGAAATGCTCTTTGGGGCATTACAAACTAAATTAAAAAAAAACGTTTCCTCAGAAAACTAAGTTTACTTTGCTGTTAGCAAAATACTTAGATATATCTAAATATAGATTACATATTTCACAGAACTCCATAATTACCGTTTAAAACAATAAGAACTTTCTTCCACTGCGTATTACCAACTTTTGGGGTTTGACAGAATAAGATTTTATGTTTATCACACACAAATATACGGTCCAAGACAAACTGTGTGATAGAAGAATGTGTCAGATTCCTTAAAGAAGTATTTTTGCACACGTTCTCAAGAAGACTCAGCCGTTCAATATGTACTGCATCCCACTGTAAATCCACTTCATTCCATGGACTTTGTGTAGGCTGAAAGAAAAACACAATTTTTGATTTGATAATGATCACCAGCAATTCTTCATCCATTGATTTCACAAATGCATCCCTTATGGAGTGAGAAGGCATAGAACAGACGGTGTTTTGCATTGAATCAGGGTGGAAAAAAAAATCAAAGAGAAAGTCAACCTGTGCAACCACTGCATGAATCCTCACCACTTGCAAAAAGAGCATAAGGTCAGGGGAAAGAAGATTTGTGGGTGAGGTGGATTTGGGGCAAAGGAGAGACTGGAAGTTGAAGTAAATGTTGGAAGTAATGAGGTGTTTGGAAGAAAATGGTAGGAGAGAGGTTATGAGGAAGTAAAGACAGATAAACTATCAATGCAAAGAAAAGTAGCCCAGATTTTCACAATGGATGCATGGTGAGTTCTCTCTTCACTCCAGTAAATACTCTCATTTGGGGACAGGGATTTCCATCTTCCCTTCAACCAGGGACAAACAACATTAAAGATGCAATATCATTGCTGGTCAAGATATTCCTGCAACTAGGGAAGGAACAGGTAAGTCAGGAGAGCAGGAAAACCCATGGAAATGGGAGGAGTGTGGAACAGGAGGAGTGGGAATGCAGGAGGAAAGGGGTGAGAGAAACTGGGATAAGCGGAGAAGGGATGAAGAAGGAAGAAAGGAACAATGAGGAGGAGGAACAGTAAGTAGAGAACAGAAAGCTGAGGAAGAAAGGAGCAAAGGGAGTTTGTAACTCATCAAAGAGCAGCTTGGACTTTGACTTGAGATGGAGGGGTAGTGGAAGCGCAGTGATGTGTGGTTGGATAAAAGGTTGGGTGTTGTGCTGAGCTGCATATTTCCAGAGAAAAACAGCAACAAGATAACTGAGACAGGTAAGAAAAAGATTTTCTCCGATGATACATACAACAATTAGTGCTATAGTAAAAGTTTGTACTTATAATAATGCGCACTTCCTGTCAGAGTCATGCTTATTTCTGTGTAAAACTCTCCCTGTCACTGTTTCCCCATCACACTAAGCCCAAATGCTACAAAATAACATATCACCACAGTAGCAGACATCACAAATATTGCCATACACAGCTGTACAATTAAATCTTGTATCAACCAATTAAATGTAAATATTGGGATAGGGCCTATCAGCTAGGCACATACTTTGAGACAAAACCCAAAAATGAAATTTTATCTTGCCAGTGCTGCATATGCACTGTAATTGGGCTCCACGGGAGTTCAGTGGCAAGGCCCAATCTTGCTGGCTCCCTCAGCATTGTGCTGATCAGATCTGTGTTGGATTAGAAACTCCATTGATTTCAGTGGAGACTTCAGGCCTGCAGATTAGGAGAAAAAGGAGAAGCAATTTTAAAAAAAATATTTTACTATCATTTAAATGTTTCGAATTATTTATTTTAATTAGGTTACTCATTTAACATTCACTTGCATGTTAATTTTAAGTCTCTTTGAACATCATTTAAAAACCCTTAAAATACTTGAAGCATTGAGGGAAGGCAAAGCTCCAGATTCAGTGTCTATCAAAGTCTCTTGAGGAAGATTTTAGGGAGGGCCTTTGGGCTACACCATTTGAGACTCAGCTGTCAACCCAATGAGGACCTGCAAGATGAGTTTTTCACATCTGGATTAGATGAGTGTTGGTAGGTGGGGACAATGGAAATTCTGGGCTGCAGGATAATTCCAACAAGTTCTGGATCAATGGATGTTACTTAAAGACAAATTGAAAACCTGCTTCAATTCTTTGTCCAGCCTGCATTCAAATTATTACCAAAACAAAATGAAATACTTTAAGAGCAGAATCAAAAGTTCCCAATGAAAAACAAGATTAAAGAACACAAACTTTATTTTAATAAAACTTTGGAAATGTGCATATTCGCTACTCATACAATTTGAAAACATTGTATATCATGAAAATGCTATTCCAAGATGGAGTGCATGCGATGGAATAATTCCACTGTCAATCAAGCCTGCTAACCATAATGCTTGAATTGAAGCACATAATTGATTTTCAAATAGTCTCCACTCCATAGATTCCTGGTGAAAATACCCTGCTTATATTGGGAGAAAACTGCTGTACATTCTTTCACAAGTTATTTCTTTCACACCTTAACTAGAATGCTTTCTGAGTAAGCTGTGGTTATTGCTGTTGTTTCACAGCTCCAAAAACCCATATTCAATCCTGACCTTAGATGCATCTTTGTCGAGTTTGCACTCTGTGACTGCAAGGGCTTCCTCCAAGTTTCTCCTACATCCCAAAAACATGTTGGTTGGTAGGTTAATTGAATACTGGAAAATTGCCCCATGTGTAGATGGAGAATCAGTGTGTGTGTGTGTGTGTGTGTGTGTGTGTGTGTGTGTGTGTGTGTGGGTGTGGGGGGGGGGGGTAGAAAATAGGGAAACTCAACTACTATGCTGCTGTGCCTGCCTATAATGTCTTTTTAGTTAAACCTTTTTTGCTATAATGTTATTAAAGATGGATAAAGCTGATTCTTAAGCACAGCTGCTGACTAATGATTTAAATGTTAATATATCTACCTTAATAAACAAAAACCTAATTGAATTTCTAATGAATTTCCTTTCTGGAAATAGTTGTGACTAGAATCTTCCTTGTCGTTTGCAGACACAAGAGATTGAAGACGCTGGAATCTGATGCAGGGTTTCAACATGAAATGTTAACAATTCCTTTCCTCCCACAGATGCTGCTCGGCCCAAAGTTCCTCCAGCAGATTGTTTTGTTTATTCATTTCTCAGAATGGGAGTGTCTCAAAGGCGGCCAGCACATATTAATTGCTCCAGATGACCGAAGAAAAATGGGATTAGATTAGTGTAGGGTTAGTATAGATAACGTTATAGCCTTTTTGCTATAGCGTTATTAAAGATGGATAAAGCTGATTCTTAAGCACAGCTGCTGACTAATGATTTAATTGTTAATATATCTACCTTAATTAAAAAACCTAATTGAATTTCTAATAAATTTCCTTTCTGGAAAAAGTTGTGACTAGAATCTTCCTTGTTGTTTGGAGACACAAGAGATTGAAGATGCTGGAATCTGATGCAGGGTTTCAACATGAAAGGTTAACAATTCCTTTCCTCCCACAGATGCTGCTCGACCCAAAGTTCCTCCAGCAGATTGCTTGTTGCTCCCTTCTTGTTTAGTTTATTCATTTCTCAGAATGGGAGTGTCTCAAAGGCGGCCAGCACATTAATTGCTCCTGAGAAGATAGTGGTGAGCCATTTTCTAGAAATTTGCAGTTTGTCTGGTAAAGGTACTTTCATTAAGTGTTGAGTAGGGATTCAAGGATTTAGGCCTTCTGACAATGAACAAATGGCAGTATGTTTCCAAGTCAGGATGGAAATCAACTTCGAGGGGAACCAACACATGTTGGTGTTTCCATTCACCTGCTGCCCTTGTTCTTATAGGTAATTCAGACTGAGAGATTTTCCAGCTGCAGCCAAAGTAACTTTGGCAAGTAACTACATTTTGTATGACAATGGTGGAGGTAATGAAAACAATGAGAACCACAAGAACTGAATAATAACTTTTGGAAAAAAAAGTGGTGTACTAATTGGATTAACAGCTACCTGCAGTTGGGGAAGGGAGGACTGGGGAGGAAATGTTTGGTATAAGAGTGGAATGTGTATAAAGTATGTAAATCATGAAAATATTAAGGTTTCAAAATGAACTGGGGAGAGATCTGAAAACAGATATGTGAATTTTGAAATAAAAAAACCAACGCTGTACATACTTGGCAAATTAAACAACATTTGTGGAAAGAGAATTATAAATAATGCTTCAGGTTGCTGACTTAACTGTTTCCCTATACAAATGTTGCCTATCCTGCTGAGTATTTCTAGCATTTTCGGCTTTTATTTCCAATATTCAGCACTTGCAACCTTTTGGTGCTAATTTTGAAATTGACATGCTGGAGCACAGAAATGCAAGGACATCTGTCCACAATACAAATTAGGGAAATGGAATTTTACAAGATGTCTTGGTTTTGTTCTTTCAGACAAAAGCCAAGCTTCTGTCATCAAATTTTCATCATGGTTGCCTTATATACACGAATATCTTAATGCTACACAAGTATGTTAGGCAACATGGGGAAAATAAATATATTGCACATGCATAAGCAAAGTGTTTGCATCATATGTTAAGGATTTATTGCTGGAATAACTATATAAAAATGATGAAATACGTTTTGCAGATACTCCACCTAACACAAAAGGAATAATTAGCTACCATTTTGCAAAATTCAACACAGCTGGTTGCTAGTCCTCTTTCATATTTTTCTTACAGCTAAAGTAAATGTCAATTTCAAACATTGGTATTGACTAGATAAATGCCTTGCAGTATAACCAGTTTCTGATGGTTTTCTACAAAAGGTTGCATCAAATATATTTCAATCAATTTGAAAAGGATTAAAATCCTAAATGTTATGATTGTATAAATACCTCTATTTCCATCATACCAAGAACATGAAACATGAATATTTCAAATGTTATCGTGCCAATTTTTTTTGAAAGGATTTACAAACAAATATTTTCTAAATGCTATCCTACAATCTACCTGCTCAACTAAATGAAGTTGTACTCACAAGCTTTTGCAATTTTTTCTCTCCACCCCCCCCCCCCCCAAATTTCTCCACATAATGACATAGATAAGGGTAAATACTCAAGCAATGTGCTCTTGTTCCAGTATTACAAAGGAGGCATGTGACAGCGTAATCTTTGGGGAGGTCAGTTCCAGAACAAGAGGAGATGTGGGATAAAACTTAAATCCCAGGAGAGATCTCATCTGGTAAATCCTAAACTAACTTTTCAGATTAAATTCTTTAGCTGCACAAATAAGACATGGATCAAATACCATGGGTCCTCATGTATACTAATTACACAATCAGTAAATAATTACAATTAGAACTATTAGTGTCATGTAAATTTCATTTTGAAATTGTAACTGAACTGATGTACTGGGTTGAGTCAGGCAGTGAAATATATCCTACTTGAAGTACAGTCTATTCTTAATTGTGACATCTTTTCCATGAAATACAAAACGATCTCATGGAAATGGGGCTCCATATGTGGTAAGCAGATTCTGATGCAAGTGACAATAAAGGCCTCCAGATTTCATTCTGTATAAAGTAAGGAACACAATTCCGCTGAAACAACCTTATGATCATTATACGTAACCTGCTATCCCAAATCATATTATTACAATAGTTACATTTCTGTTCATCAACTGAAACTGGTTAATTTCTGGCCAAAATCTGTAAATAGCAGATATTCTTTATTTTAATGTAAATTCAATTTTGGACACCATTTCTCAATACCCTACTTTTAGATCATTTAATTAACCTGCTTCATTTGCAGAAGTAGACCTATCACTTTATTCTTCCTCACTGTGCAAACAACACACTGACGAAACAATCCTATGTGAACTTGAGAAACCTCCACCAAGTTCTCTGATATTCTGCCTTTGGCTTATCATGGCTCTGTCAGCCATCAAGTACCCATCTATATGCAGCCCATTTACCAGCTCTTGGTCCATAGCCATCTATGCCTTTGCACTCCAAGTGCTCACCTAGATACTACCTAAATGTTGCGAGAGCACCTGTCTCCACCACCCAGTCAGACAGAGTATTTCAGATTCAAGTCACCCTCTGGGTGAAAGAATTCTTCCTCAGATCAGGGCGGCACGGTAGCATAAGTGGTTAGTGCAACGCTATTACAGCGCCAGCGATCGGGGTTCGATTCCTGTCGCTGTAAGAAGTTTGTGCATTCTCCCATGTCTGCGTGGGTTTCCTCCAGGTGCTCCAGTTTCCTCCCACATTCTAACGACATACGGGTAGGTTAATTTGGGGGTTTAAAATGGGTGGCGTGGACTCGTTGGGCCGGAAGGGCCTATTACCACGCTGTAAATAAAAAAAATAAAAAATGTAAATAAAATCCCCTGTAAATCTCCTATCTCTTACCTTAAACCTATGTCCCCTACTTTTCAGTATCTCTTCTGGGGAAAAGTTTCCTATCTTGTCTATGCCCTTCACAACTCCATTTATCAGCCTTGTTTTCACATCTCTTTATACCCATGTCTAACAAAAAACTAGCTTCGTTTGAAGTTTTCAAATAATCTAGACCCAACAATTTTTAGGAATCAGAGTTAAAATATTTCTTTCTTTAAAAAAAATGAAGAATGCTTCCTAATATTGCTGAAAGTTTTTAACTTTATACTCACTTACTCACACCTCCACCCACTTTGTTCTGCAATCCCTCACTAAAGGAAATATAATTTCTATCAACCCTCCTAAATCCTTTAATCATTTTGAACACCTCAGATAAATCAACCCTTAATTTTCCACACTCAAATATAAAACTAGGCAATGCTATCCTTCCTCACAACTTAACACTTTTACTTCAGGTCAATTAGTCCTAGTTAGAAACTCTAGTTTTGTTATTTTACTTCTAAATAGACTTTTCTCCCCCTTTTGCATTGTGCTTATTAAAAAAAATCTTTTTCCTTTATTATCTGTCTCCTATCTGCTCACAGGTAAATCTTGCCATACATTTGAACTTGTGCTTTAACCTGCTTTTGTTCTATTCTGCCACTTCATTATACTTATACCTAACCACGCTCTACAGTTTATGATTTCATCGTCTTTTCAGTAATAGCACAAAATTCTAAGCTCTCGAAAGTGAGGCCAGAATTTATTGCCAACTGTAAGCTATCCTTGCTTGCTGTTGCCCTGTTATGGCAAGTGCAGACAATGTTTTGGATGCAGCATTGCTGGATCCAGCATTGATCTGCTGCCCAAAACTGTCACAATCCTAAATGGACAACTAACTCATACTTCCAGGTTCAGCTAACTGTCAAACCTGTCAAGGTCCGAATGTATTTGAGTTTTCCTATCACTATTTAAAATTCAATGAAATAATTAAGACAAATTAAATCTGGGGTTTATAGCATCTTTCCACTTTGTTGTTTCCAGAGTGGAGTCTACAAAACACCAGCGAAGAGTACGTATGGGACTTACACGTTATACATAAATCCTGAACCTGACAGCACATATAGTACACGGAGAAACCATGGCAGTTCTGCACTAAACCATTGACCTTTCCCACTAAGTTCCAGCTGAGCCTTACCTGTTCATTTTGCGAAGTCCATCAAGTTGGTTAAAATTTCCCCAACTCTAGAATTTGTGTAATGCCTTAATCTCAAAGCCTCTACAAACACCATCTGTCAAACTATGTTATGAAGTATCTAATCTCCTTTAGTCTAATTTACCTAGCCCTGTCAAAGGAATAATCCAAGATCATCCTTTTTTTAATTAAATTGTTTAAGATGAATAAACCCCTTAAACAACACCACCAGACAGTTATTCTACGTATTGCTGCAAATCACAATTTCATGCCCTTTCTGGAAACTTCTATCAGTTGGTTTTTGCTTGTCATTTCCAGGAACTGGTAAACTAGACAATCCAGCAGCAACGTGAAAACCTGCTATCTTTTGCTCTAATAATACTCCAAACAAAACTTGACTATTCTTGATGGAATTATTTCATCTTCTGGAGTAAACAACTATTAAAATTGGCCCTAACTTTCTGCAGAAATACCAGCAATTCCATTATGATCCAACTGTGTGGAGGTTCAGGGCTCTCAAGCAAACATTCAAGTCCTGAATTTCCATACAATTGATCACCAGAAATGTTCTATTTGCACTGCAATGTTGGATTCCTCATGGAGTTCAACACAGCAAGAACTTCTGCAGTTTCCCAGCACAAGTGCTGGGAGATCTGCCACTAAACCTGAGCAAAGTCAAATCCTGTGAAGAATCAATGAGCCCTTTCGTTTGAATGAAAAAGAATGGCTGCATGAGAAAGGGGAAGGTATAAGGAAGAGGAAGTGTATGTTATGTATATTAGATGTCTGATTGGGAGAATGGGACTGACAAGATTGCTCATCCAGGTGTTGGAATAGACTCAATGGGCCAAGTAGATATCTCCTGTTCCATAATGATTTTCTAGGGTAATTTATATTATTTTTATTTAATTGTTGTTTAAGTGTTTCCTAGCAGTTGTAGTTTGATTTTTATTTGAAAATAATTTCAATGTTTAATAGCTTATTTAATTTTTTAAACATATCTTTAGTGTTTGTGAATATTCAAGACATTCACAAACATTATAGTTCTTTAACAGCAATTAACAGGCAATTAACAATCAGAAGGTCTCATTAATCAGCTAGGAAACGGCTTCCTGGAAGAAGCTTGCAGCTTTGTATAAAATAGAGAATGCTGGTAACGCTCAGGTCATGTAGCATCTATACAAAGAGAAACAGAGTTAATGTTTCAGGATGAAGGCCTTTCATCAGAACGGTCTTGGTACCCACTCGAGGTAAAAGCAGATTCAACAGAAAGCTAATCAATGAGTTTGAACAGAAGATTCAGGCAATTGGCCTGCTGTTGTTCACAATAGAGCCTGGCTCCCTGACTGGAGTCTGATGAGACCCAACTACATTTGTTGGGTATCAAAAAAATTACAGCTCTTTGCATGGATTAATTTGGGATCTTTATCAGTAAATGAACTGAGACTCAGTACTGTAGGGTGTGATAACTGGGAGAATGCAGGTACCACAGGAAACAGTTCCTATTTTGCAATGTACGACTTCTTTGCCAAGCCTGACTACCTGACCTGTATCCGACAGGACCCAATTATACATGTTATTGTATCAAAATAAAATTCTGTCTGGGTCTCACTTGGGTTTGCATTGTCTCTGGTCAGGTTGGGTTTTAATTTTACATTCAAACAGACCTATAATTCATGATTGAAGTCACAAGAGACTGCAGATGCGGGAATCTGGTGCAACAAGGAAATCACCCCTCCTCACCTGGATCCACTTATCGCCAGCTCTTGCTCCACCCCTTCCCCTCACCTCTTTATACTGGCCATCTCCCCTCTGTCAGCCCAGTTGAAGGGTCTCAACCCAAAATGTCGACTGTCCATTTCCCTCCCTAGATGCTGCCTGACTCACCGAGTTCCTCCAGCAGCTTGCTTGTTGCTTATAGTTCATGATTACTTTCCTTCACAGCACCATGGATAACCCACACTGTTTACCTACCACATAATTTCACGTCTAAACTGCCTCTGCAGGTCACTATTTCCCCTGCTTTGGTATTCTTTTGACTATGGTGAGCGGAATGGGGTAATCATTGCAATTGTAATTGTAATTGCAGGAACCTCTCGTCCTCTGGAAAGGAGTGGAGCATCTTAAAACTCTTAGTCAGTGATTTGAAGTAAATATGAGTTATTTCATATATTTTTGTACAGTTTTCACATCATATAAACTCTGTTCAATAAAAGCATTTTCTTGATGCATTAATTAACTGCTTATTCAACTAAGGCTACCGCTGAACTTTCACTCACCAGCTAAGGCTTGTACAAAATTTCAATTTCTCTGATTCACTTGATGTGCTCTCCAAGCTTACAAAAATCAGCATAATTGGTTTTAGTCTAATTAACTATTACACTGAGGTAGTATAAATATTTTTTGCTGATGTTCATTCTTTTGTTCTGTACATTAATATCTGAATCCTTCAGGCCCTGACTAGAAAATTTCTATTTTTTGGCTTCCAGCCTATTAGTAAAACTCCAATAATCTGGCACACTCAGGACTTTAGTGGTGCTGAACTATCAGCTTTTCTGGACTATTGGACGTTATTCCTATGAATCGTCCAACACATATTTAATTCAACTTTTTTTTTTAAAAAAGCTGTTATACAGTATTATAACAAATTTTCCCCAGGAACTAGGTAAGTTTAAACAACACGAGATCTGGGACAAACATTATCAGATGAGCCAGATGCTGAATTTTCAGGATTTCTGAATCATCAGATAGCAAGCTGTCAGAGTTTTACTGCAGTGGGATGATACACAATTCCGATTTCTACTACAATCCCTTTAATAATAACCCCTTTTGATTTTTCTGCCCTTACTAACTATTGTCATCTCCAACTTCCTCTTCCTACCAAAAGGGTTACTTTTTAAAGAGATTCACTGTCTCTCTCAGAATGAATACTTCCCTTTAGGTTTCTGCCATGCCCAAAATAATAAACAATCTCTTAACAAGTTATGAGTGACATCCTTTGTTACAATCCTCTGCACTATCCCTCCTCATTTTCTCTGTACATCTCAGCATGGTCCTGTCTGTCCTCATCCTCCTTTTCTTCTCAACACCATTCACAAATATATGGACAACTTTCAAAAGTACATTGGTGATCCCAAGCCTCTATCTTACCACTATTTCTGCCAATTATGCAAATTTAACACCCTGAACTAGAACTTACATTCTGGCTAATCTCTCAGATCCAAAGAAGTGAAACAAAGAAGTTTATGATGTAGGAAGCCTTCATTTGGCCTACTGCATCCATGTTTGCAACCTTGGCATCTTGCTCAATTCCTAGTTGAGTTTTAGAGAGTCAGAGAGACAGTCAAACAGCAGAGGAAAAGGTCATTTTCATATCTCTGCTAATCATCAAGTATCCATTAAATCTATCTCACTTTACAGCCATAGCCAGAACATTGGCCCATAGCCTAGTATGCCATGGTGATTCAATTACTCACCTTATAGTTCTTAAACGTTGTAAAGGTACCTGCCCCCACCACTCCCTAATGTAATACGTCCTTGTTTCCATTCACCCTCTGGATGAAAAAAATGTCTTCAGATCCGTTCTAAATCTTCTACTCCTTACATTAAGCCTGCGTCCTCTGCTTTTACATACCTCTGCCGTAGGGAATAATTTCTTTCTATTTACCCTACTTATACCCCTCAATTTTGTACACTCAATTAGGATCCCCCTTAGCTGCTTCCACTACAAGGAAAACAAAACCAGCTTATCCAACCTCTCCTCATAACTGAAACATCCCATTCCAGGCAGCATTGAGGTGAATATCCTCTGCACTCTCTCCAGTGCAATCACATCTTTCCTATAGTTTTGCAACCAGAACTGCAAACAGTATTCCAGCTTTGGTCTAACCGACATAGTTGTACCACAAGTCCCTACTGTTGTATTCTATGGCCCAACTAATGAAGGCTGATATCCCATATCCATCTACCTTCAGGGATCATTAGACCCTCTGTTCCTCAATTCTCTTTAGGCCTGTACTGTCCTAAGCTTATTAGTCCTCCCAAATTGCATCATCTTACACCTATTGGGGTTATTTTCCATCTGCCATTGTTCTGCCCATCAATATCATTCTGTAGTCTGACTCTACCCACCTCATTATCAAGATTGCCACCAATTTTTGTGTCATCTGCAAACTTGCTATTCATACCTCCCACATTCATATCCAAATCATTTATGTGTATAACAAACAGGAAGGATCCCTGTGGTACACCACTGGACACAGGCTTCCAACCACAAAAACCCTCCAGCATCACCCATTGCTTAGTATTACCACATCTACTGTTCTTCAGTCATCTGGCTTCTTACCCATGACCAAAGATTTAAAAATCTGCCAGATCTCCAGTAATCTCGTCCCAGTAATCTTCGTGTAGCACCATGGGAAACATTTAATCAGGCCCCTTAAATTTATCCACATTTAAGACTGCTAGGACATCCAATACCTCATTTTTAATGGTAACTCATTCTAGAATTTCACTGTCACCCTTCTTGAATTCTCCAACTACACTGTCCCTCTTAGTGAATACTGAAGTATTCTTTTAAGACCTCATCTACATCCTGTCTCCATACAGACTGTCCCTCTGGTTGCTAAAGGGCACTATTCTTTCCCTGGTTACCCTCTTGTCCTTCATATAGTTTTCTATCCTCTCCAAAATACAGTCCACCACTAACATCACCATCTACAGGAGATGCAGAGAAGTGAAGAGTGATAATGCAGCACTGTAACAAGTAACACTGCTCATAATTTTAATGAGAGGTTTATAACTATGGGAAGGGCAAACCAGGAGTTAAATGTTCAGTCTGAGGTACTGAATAGTTAGTTCGTCTACTGCCAAAATTCCTTTTGCCTCTGAAGCTCTGCATTTAGCCGAGACCATTCAGGCCACAGATTCTAGCTACAGGAGCAACAATGACACTTTTATTAATTCAGGGAAATCTGGAGTTCCCAATTATGCAAATGGAGGTCAACAACCTACTAAAAGCAACCAATAAAGCTCACAGATGCTGGATAAATTGTTTTATCTGAAGTTGTCAGTTCTCTCTTCCCACACAAGTTGCTGATCTCTTAATTCTTTTACAGTAAGTCCTGATGTACATTGGAAACTTTATAGGCAAGAGATAATGGGAGAAAAAAAGTTCACCTTCAGTCACCAGTGTAAAATGTGTGTGTGAAATTAAGCCATTGGTTGTACTTAGCTCTGTGAACTTAGTTCCATCCAAGTCAATGCATTTCCTATTTTAATATATTTTTAAGAATATCTTTAAAAAAAGTCTTTTAATAACTTTGACAATATTTAATGTACAAGCATGGTTTGTGCATTACTGTTGATTAAGTATACCCAAGGAAAATGAATGAACCATTGAAAAAAAAATGAAAGTTTCTTGTACATTAAATACTTGGGAATAGCAAAAGGAAGACCTTCTTTTCTTCCTGTTTCTCATTGGTTTAGGATCCTCACTGAATGTGGGGTCACTTTGTTGCCAGTTTAATAGCTGGCAGTATACCTGCCACCTGGAGAAGGTTCTGCCTGTGAAACAGGGGTTAAAGGTAAGCAGAAAAAATGACCATCTCCAAACTTAGAGTGCGCATGGGTGTCCTCTCAGCTGTGGTAATTTCTATAAATTACCAGCAACTCCAAGTCAAATCGAGAGTTTCCACATATGGAAATCCTTATTTATTGCAGCCAGTTCAACATTGTAATGCTCTCTTGGTCAGCCTTCTACTCTTCACTTTTACAAAGTTAGTCATCCAAAATTTACATGTCCTGACTTTGTTTATCTATGGTTCCAATTCCACCTAACCTCCGACTTAGCATGCTCAAAATCGCATTCAAACTCCTCAAAAGGCTTTGCCCTCTTCTATATCTGTAATCTACTTCAGCTCTACGAATTCTTTTCTCCATCCCTCTACTCAGCCATTCTTTTCTTTCTGAATCCAACATTTTGTATGCCTTCTTTCTTCTGTCCCCACATCAGTAGTGCATTAAGCTCCCTAAGCTGAAAACCCCTCTGTAGAAGCTCTATTTTTCTCCTCTTTAAAAATCCTACTGAGCAAGCTTTTGATCTCCTAATGTCTACTTCTTTGACTCAATGCCTCAGCAAAGCACCTTTTTATATGTGTGTTTTCTAAGTAGATGTTATTGCTATTTTAATAAGTGCAATAAAAAAAATGCTTAGTTATGGCTCTTCTCCATTTCGCTTTCAGACTTTGACTACCTACATACTATATTTTTAGGGATAATTTCTATAGTTTTTTTTCTGGCTGCATGGTGTCACAGCCAGTAGAGTTGCTGCCTCACTGTTCCAGCAACCTGGGCTCAATGTTGACCTCAGGTGCTATCTGCATGCAGCTTGACTCACAGTGACTGCATGGATTTTCTCTGGGTGCTCTGGTTTCCTCCCACATCCCAAAAATGTGCAGGTTGATAGGTTAGTTGGCCTCTGTAAATTGCCCCTAGCGTGTCAATGAGTGGTAGAATTTGGGGATGGGGGCTGGGAATGGACAGAGGATAAAACTGAATTAATATCAATGGGTATTGGATGGTCAGCACGGACTTGGTGGGCCAAAGGGCCTGTTTCCATGTTAAACCTCTTAATGACTCCAAATGAACTAAGAAAGCCATGTCACTTAACAGTGACCAGTTAAATGGAGACTCTCAACTCTCAGTCCTGGTGCAGGGTCTTGACCCAAAATGTTGACAATTCCTTTCCCTCCACAGATGCCGCCTGACCCGCTGAGTTTCTCTAGCAGTTTGTTTCTAGCCAACAGTTAAATGTGTTCTTAATTATGTTAAAGATCGTCCTTCCCAAAGGAGTATTCTTTTGCCACGGAACACTGGAATTCACACTACCAGGATTCAATTTCTTTGCAATCTAGATTTCCCTACAAATTGTTTTTAATGTCAGGTGAAAGACTTAGTTTGCATAACCAAAAGTACAAATAGGAAAGATTCTATTTATTCACCACATGTTGTAATAGCATCAACAGTACTCTACCATTGATGTTGGGCTGTTTCCAGGTTGGAAAAGAAGACCACATGCGATGGGCTAGCATACAGAGGCCCCTAAGCATGCAGAATTTCATTTCTGGCACTTAATAATTTCCACCAGTATATCTTTAGAAGGTGCGAGGTATTCAGGTCCCTGCTTACAGTGACATCAAACTATGTACAATGCTAGATTAACCTCACTTGAGCAGAATTCTACTATGCTTACAAGTCAGGGAGAACACTGAAGCAGGTTTTAAGTGGACAGCTGAGGTCTGTTTAGGTGTGAATTAAAGGATATGGGTCTTATAAGGCTGCAGCTGAGTCTGCAGCATCAATTTATCAACAGCTATGTATTTTCTTTAATACTCTATTGTTATTGATGGCTCCCAAATGCCTATTCCTCCACCCCACCAAAGTTTTGCCCAGTTCTTCACCCCTCAGGTATTCACCCCACCATTCATTACTGTCATTCATCTAATCACTATAATCATCTGCCTGACCCTTGACCTTCCAAACAAACCCCCCCTTTGACCTTCTTGCAATCTAATGACCTTCTTGCAAACCACTGACTTCCTCCTTCCACTTCATCTTCTCTCTGAACACCACCCATCACAATGTTCCCAAATATACCTTTACCTCACGATTCCCTTTCCATGAATCCTTTTCCAACAACCCAGTGAACTTCTCCCAACTTCACTCCCTTATTGATTTTCATTCTTTGCAATTGCATATAATCAGATAAGAAAACATAGTCAATTGTATGTGACATCTACAGTTTTACATGTGGTAGAAAGTTTAAGTTTTCCCTTCAGAAGTCCTCATTTTTAAATGGGCCAAACCAAACAGTTCTATGTACATATTTGTTGATTGCCCATTGTTTTCTTCCCTTCCCAAGAACCCTCAGACTCATCAGCACCAAACTACTACCCAACCCTTCAGGTTATCTTGCCCATTTTATTTTTCTGTGCTTTAATAAAATCCACATTGATTGTTCCATAAATTAATGGGTTTAAAACAATTTATTTTCTGGCTTTAATTATAATCTGGTTCTCTAGTGATCTTGACCTGTTTCGCATACATAAAGATCTCTCTCTCTCTCTCTCTATATATATATATATATATATATATATATATATATATATATATATATATATATATATAATATACACACACATATATAATTAATGGAACTGTAAATGGAAACACATAGCTCTTAAAAGAGAAATATATTTCTCTTAGATTCTTTTGAAAGATATTAACTTCAGTGAGTAATATGGTTATGAAACCTTTATGATAACTGTGATTTAAAGTATATAAGTTCTGTTATAAAGTCCCAATAAACCAAAAAGGGAGCTATTCTGCTTACCTGATTACTTGCAAGTAAAGGTTCTTCTTGAAGCTTTAGTTTCTTAATGTATGTCGTCACAGTATCATCCAACATTTGTGGTTTAGTACCATATTCTGTTAAAACACAATATTCGATTCAGATATGTCATGACAGTACAACCTGTCAATAAAAGCACAATTGCCAATGACCTTACTTAGCCTAATAGTTTAAGGGTGAATCATTCATTTTGTTGTCACTTGTACAAATTGTTGGTGTTGCCTTTGGGCATTGATGTACTCTATGCACCGGCCTAAAATAAAGCTTATCAAAAAAAAATCACTACACTGATTCTCCTTTTATATCTTTGCTGTTACCACTGTGTAACATTGGGAGTAACAGTACATTTTTCTCAGTGATCACATGGTAATTATGATGTGTGTTTTGCCATTAATCTGTATATCTATCTTTTAGCAGCAAATCTAATATCACAAAACTGTTTAATTGTGCTCAAGTCTTTCAAGGCAACATAATCTGAAGTGCCTTTCTAAAGAAATTGGGAAAGGGTTCACACATCTGTATTGTCACATAAATAAGGCCAATTTTATTTTAACAAGATAAACAAAGGCAACTATCTATGGAAAATTGCATAGGTTACCCAGGCCATTCAAAATTATTCAGTTAAACTAAATAAAATCACATAAGGAACTAAAACTTAATATACATTAATATAATTCACCAAATCCCTCCAGCTCTAGAACTATACCTAACGTCATGAGAATCTGAAGTTCTCCTTGCACTACTCTTCCAGCCATACAACAATCCATCTTATTCTGCTATTCCGATACTCACTAGCACAAGGCATCAGGAGCAATCCAAGATCATTACATTTGAGCTTCTGGTTTTTATGCTCCTCTGACATCTGAAACTCTGACTGCTGGTCCTTCCCATGTCACCTGATCACACAACTTCCGGTTATTCTCTGTAACTTCAACTAAATTTTCTGCACTCTCCTCTGCTTTGACATCAAGGGGACAAAACTCCAAGCCAAGAATAAGAGTGCTTTATATGAGTGACTTTACTTGGGTAAAGCTTGAAATTAATCTGCAGTTTACAGAACATTTGTTGAAATGGAGCTCAGAAAACTTTTCTCACAGCCTTCTGTTAAAAAAAAATTAATCCTACCAACTGGGAAAGATAGGCAGAGTGTAAAGTAAAGGAATAAAATGCTGTATTTTAGTAATTTAGTATTTTAGTAAAGGAATGAAATAAAATGCTCAGTGCTGGTTTAAATGGTGACTGACATCTTCATGCAGAAGCTTTAATGAAGGTACACAATGAAAATTTCATAAGTAGATTTAATCATGTTATCTTAGAACATTTTTTATTTTAAATGTTATTGTTGATATTAGAAAGTTCACTTAGAGGGAATAAGCAACATTTTACTGCAGCAATTCACGTAGTTCATTGCTTTATTTGTATTTAATGAAGTGTGATTTGAATGTGAAATTCAACATCATACTATATAATTTGCTTAAGTGTGACAGTCACAACAATGTTACAAAAAGAAAATGCACATTTTCAATCTTAAACACTTCATGAACCCATTCATTACAATAGATTACAAAATAAAAGAGAAAAGCTGGCAAGCATTTAATGATTAATAATCACAATACTAACATTTTCATCCACATTTTAACACCAAGGAAAATTCATTTCATATTCTCATGGCAATATTAATGGTATATAATCAAAATAACATTTTAAAAGATGGTACAATCCCAGTACATGGCTTTCTTCCTTTTTGTATTATTTTACAGCCAACAGTATTTACCCAGCAACTTAACATATTAGGACAGAGATAGACCAGAAGAACACTAGGGCTATCTTAGCTTTTTAAGAGTTATATTTGGGATGCACCAGCCTTTCTGGTATTGTTACGGACTCAGTGAAAGTCCCTTTAAGATAGAGAGTGTGTGTGTGGGGCGTGCTTACGTCAATAGAAGATAAAGGACGTAATGACGTTGTTGAAGAAGTTAGAAGAAGAAGAAGAAGGAGAGAGAGAGAGAGAGAGAGAGAGAGAGAAGGGAGAGAGACACCAGCCTGCTAGTGTTCTCTATCGATGGATGAGAAACAATAACTGTGTCTGCCACTGAAATCCATGTATGGAAGTTGGAAGTAATCCGATGGAGTTCACTTTGTTGCTGACCTGTAGAAGGAAACAGGTATTTGTGTGTGGGCGACCACGATTCGGATGCTTTTCGGGGTGAGGCAGTCACTACCGAGTAAACACTGGAGTGTCGTTTGGGTTCCATTGTGGAACATTTGGATTTTGTATGTACTCTCTCTCTGTTTTTCTACGTCTACGTCTTATCTTCAGACAACAGTGGTTGTTGAAGAAGCCCTTGCTCATGTTTCACCTTATGGCTTGCGGAACTGAACTTTAAGAACCATTCCGGAACTGGGAGTTTTGGACTTTGTCACACACACACACACACACGAGTTTAATTTTGGGGTTAACGTTCGAGGTTTAACATTTTTGAATTCTAACATACTAACATTTTTACTTTTATTTTACGTATTATCATAAGTAGTGATTAATAAAATAGTTTTTAACACTAAATCATGCTCAGTGTGTTTCTTTTGTTGCTGGTTCGTGACAGTATTCTGATTGCAATGGCATCAATCCACCCCTTCCTCTGGAAATCTATGCTGTGGGATGAATGAGAGGGAACTTGTTATGCAAAACTCCAGGATTAGAGAGCAGACTTCTGATCTGCCTTCTACCAGAAAACTATCATTTCCTCCCACGCATTTTTGTTGCAAGTGACTTGCCATGTTCCCTCCCTTAAATCGCAAGGGAATATACTGGGGAATTCCTAATGCCTTGATAACCTGTTACTAAGTGTATTAGCTTGTGAAAATAATTGGAATTTCAGGCAGGATAAATGGTATGATCTACAAGTCTGGCACATCGCACTCTGCAATATCCATAAAACAAGGACATGCAGAATCTAAAAAAATCCAGTCATGTCTGATTGAAGGTAAAAGGAGAGGCAGGATTGAGAGTTTTCTGCTTATTTTCTTTCATTCTTTGAAACTTCTACAGGTGACTTTACCACAGATACATATAGCTCTCCTAAAATTGAGGAAATAGTGAACCTCCTTAAGTCATAGGCATTATTACTAAGTATTTTAATTCTAGAGCATTTGGCTTGAAATATAGATTAAAATCTGCCAAGCTCTCCTTCATATTCAACCCTGCTACAGCTCAACAGGAGACCAAATCAACACATTAGCATTACACTAATGCTAGCAATCTGAAAAACAGCTTGTATTTCACTGAAAACGCTGGAGAGTATTCACTCATTGAGCAATCTGATACAACACGGAACGTTGAGGTGTATGAACGGCGAATGGATTCTGAACCTGCCACAAACAAGCTTCTTGACAAAGATCAGGCTTGCTTTCAGATAATAATGACAAATTTCAACTCACTGAGTAGAATATGTTTAGATAGTTCCAAATTCAACACCTCATCCAAGAGTCAGCAAGAGATAAGCCTTCTACGAATATTCATTCTCAATCTCCAAAATGTCTTTCAACATTTTCTGTGCTCATCCTCCACAATGTTAGTAAGCAAGGTTTAAAAGCAGCTTCAGAACAACCCTAAATCATCACACAATTTTCATAACTATATTTATAGGAGGGGGAAATGCATTTCATGACAGTACAATTGCTACTATGAAGAAAAATTAACAAATTAAATCGCAAAGACTGAATGTGAGGAATGATCATCATTAATACCTGTTCTACTTCCTTTATCTTTGAGAAGTAGGACAAACAGCAACGTGAAAGATACCCATCCACATATAACCAGCAGCAAATATCGGTGCCGCATGTTTTCAGACATAAGCCATGTGTTCTGCAAAATAAAACAATATTTGAAAATTAGAGTATTTTTCATATTTTGGTTCTCAGTACACTTACAGCATTTGTGTTGCTTTACTTGAAAAGCTTTTCAATTTTGTTGATTCAAAACTACTTATGCAGTGAAAGAAAACTTACTTAACAAAATGAAATTTAAAACTAAATTATTCACTGATTTACTTTAAACTGATAAAATGCAGTGCAGTACAGAGTATTAACACAAGTTCATAAGGTACAAGAGAAGCCAAAGAAATATATTACCATCAATGAAGCCTTTATCTTTAGTCAAGTAGCTCTCTCATCAAAATGTGCAACACTTTGATTAATAGAGACAAACAATCTAAATTAATAGATTTGTTGATTATTTCAACAAAGTTGCCTTCCAGTTTATAGATACCAGAAGCCACCTGTGGAAGTCAGCATTCTGAAAAGGCACATTAAAGGCATCTTTGTCAACAACCCTCATCAAAAAGTACATGGGCAGCTAGAAGCAAGGTGAATGACTACGACCACCTTTTTGCTGTTGAAAGCAAAACCAGGGCACTCTGAGAGGTGCCAGAGATAAGATTTTAAACTAAATGGAAATAAAACAGTACAGAACAGGAACAGACCCTTCGGCCCACAATGTTGTGCTGAACTAATTAAACTAATAATTAAATTCCTAAACTAATCCCTTCTACCCGCAAAATATCCATATCCCTCTATTCTCTGCACATTCAAGTGCCTATCTAAGAGCCTCTTAAATGCCTCTATCGTATTTGCCTCCACTACCACCCCTGGCAGCACAGTCCAGGCACTCACCAGTCTCTGTGTAAAAAAAAACCTGCCCCACACTTCTCCTTTGAACTTACCCCCTCTCATCTTAAATGCACGCCCTCTAGTATTAGACATTTCAATCCTGAGGAAAAGATACCGGCTGTCTATCTATGCCCCTCATAATCTTATAAACTCCTATAAGGACTCCCCTCAGCCTCCACCACTCCAGAGAAAACAACCCAAGACTGTCCAACCTGTCCTTTTGCACACGCCCTCTAATGCAGGCAGCATCCTGGTGTACCTCTTCTGCACTCTCTCCAAAACCTCAACATTCTTCCTATAATGGGGTGACCAGAATTGAATGCAATACTCCAGATGCGGCCTAACCAGAGTTTTATAAAGCTGCAACATAACTTCCTGATGCTTGAACTAAATGCTTTGACTAATAAAGGCAAGCATGCCATATGCCTTTTTTACCACCCTATCAACCTGTGCAGCCACTTTCAGGAAATTATGGACTTGGACCCCCAAATCCCCCTGTACATCAATGCTATTAAGGGTCTTGCCATTAACAGTGTATTGTCCTTTTACATTCGATCTCCCAAAGTGCAACACCTCACATTTGGCCGGATTAAATTCCATCTGCATTTCTGATCAATATCCTGCTCTATCCTTTGGCAATCTTCTACACTAGACACGCCACCAATCTTTGCATCATCTACAGACTCCATCATTGGAATTCCAAGCGCAAACTGGAGGAACAGCACCTCATTTTCCATCTAGGAATCTTGCAGCCTAATGGCATGAACATTGAATTCTCCCACTTTAAGTAATCCCCATCCCCCCCTTCCCCTCAACACCCCCCACCATGTTTCGTCTCTTCTTCCCTTTCCTAGCCAGTTGCTACAGAGCCATAACAGTCTAGATTCAAGTCTCACTTCAAAAGCACGAGTACATACGCACACTCAGTGTGGTGTTGAGAGGGTGCTGCATTCTTTGAAGTACCAACTTCCACAAATACAACAAGACCCCTGCTTTATGTGGACGTAAAAGATCCCATGTCATCATTTCAAGGAGCGGGGGAGTTCTCCAAATGGACTGGTCCAACATTGAACCAACGTTATCAGGTCATTGATTACTTAACATTTGCAAGACTTGTCCAGAAATGTTTTTCGGAAACTTACAGTGCAGCACTGACTTGCTTCAAAACTATTTTGAAAAACACCAATCAGAAAGGTCTAAAAGAAAGCCCTTTCATAAAATAATATTGAAAATAAATCTCCTCGTAAAATTAATTCAAACAATAAACAAAATCAGATTTTTAGGCTAAAATTGTGTCCACACTACTCAGGCGCTGCTCCGCTTCCAAAGTCACTACAACCTGTGCTAAAACGCCCTGATTGTAATTGTTCCCAGGTAAATGTGACGTTCAAAGAAGTGACCGCGCCCCCTTTATGTGGCTGAATAACCAGCTGAGTTGCAGGAGGCACCGGTCCCCTCCTCCAGCCCCAGCAGCCGAGGCACCAAACCTAACCGCCCCCCCCCCCCCCCCCGCAGCCGAGGCACCAACCCCCCCCCCCCCCCCGCAGCCGAGGCACCAAACACCCCCCCCTCCCAGCAGCCGAGGCACCAAACATCCCCCCCCCCAGCAGCCGAGGCATCAACCCCCCTTCCCCCCCAGCAGCCGAGGCACTAAACCTCCTCGCCAGCAGCTGGCACCGACCCCTCCTCGCCAGCAGCTGGCACCGACCCCTCCCCTCCACCGTCTCACCGACCCCCCCCCCCCCTCCACCGACGCCCCCTCCCCGACCCCTCCACCCTCGCACCGACCCCCTTCCTGCACCGGCCGAGGCACCCAGCCAGCCTCCCCTCCCCCCACAGCTGGCGCAGCACGGCCGGAGTGGGTGAGAGCCCAAGGACTGGCCGATAACGGCCAAAGCCCTGGAAACCCCCGCCCCCAACACAACCTCACCCACCTGCACGTCAGGCCGAGGGAGCGACCATGAGCCCGCAGCAGCCCGGCTCCCTCACGTTCGCTCCTCCGACATAGCGCCAGCCCCGCCGCCCATCACAGCCCGCTACAGCGCCCCAGTGGACGTGACCGGAACTGCAGCCTCGGGTCCGCCTGGTGGACAGGGTCGGAGCTGCAGGCCTGGGTCCCTGGTGGACAGGAGTGGAACTGCAGTTCCACGGCATTACAGCTTCACAATGGTCTTGACTCCAAGTGTCGACTGTCCGTTTCCCTCCACAGAATGATGCCTGGCCCACGGAGTTCTTACAGCTTCTTGTTTGTTGCAGCCTCAACACTGGAGAAAACGAACGCAGATTGGGTGATCACATTGCAGAGTACCCGTGTGCTCAGTTCACAGGAGTGACCCTGTGCGCCCTGGCCTGTTACTCTAATTCATCATCCCACTCCGACTCAGACCTCTCTGTCCCTGGCCTCCTTAATTGTTACAATGAGGCCCAAGGCAAGCTCGAGCAACAATAGAGATCAAATGTAAGGGGAAAGTATACAGTTAATGGCAGGACCCTTAACAGCATTGATGTACAGATGGGTCCAAGTCCAGAGTTCCATGTAGTGGCCATGCAAAGAGGTAGGGTGGTAAAGAAGGCGTATGGCATGCTTGCCTTCATTGGTCGGGGCATTGAGCATAAGAGTAAGGAAGTCATGTTGCAGCTATATAAACTTTGGTTAGGCGGCATTTGGAGTATTGTGTACAATTCAGGTCACCAGTTTTGGAAAGGGTAAAGAAGAGATTTACCAGAATGCTGCCTGGATTAGAGGGTATAAGATAAGGTATCTTTATAAGTCACATGTACATCAAAACACACAGTGAAATATATCTTTTGCGTAGAGTGTTCTGAGGGCAGCCTGCAAGTGTCGCCATGCTTCTGGCACCAACATAGCATGCCCACAACTTCCTAACCCGTACATCTTTGGAATGTAGGAGGAAACCAGAGCACCCGGAGGAAACACATGCAGACACGGGGAGAACACACAAACTCCTTATAGACAGTGGCCGGAATTGAACTTGGATCGCTGGCGCTGTGATAGTGTCACACTAACCACTATACCACCGTGTATGAGCTATAAGGAGAGATTGGACAAACTTGAGGTTTTTTCTGGAATGTCAGAGGCTGGGGAGAGACCTGATGGAAGTTTATAACATTATAAGAGGCATAGATAGGGTAGACAGAATCTTTTTCACAGGGTAGAAATGTCAAATACTAGGGGACATGCATTTAAAGTGACGGGGGAAAGTTTAAAGGAAATGTGCGGAGCAAGTTTTTTACACAAAGGGTGCTAGGTGCCTGGAATTGGCTGCCATGAGTAGCGGTGGAAGCAGATATATAGTGGTGTTCAAATTCTTCTAAGTATTTTGTATGTCTTAAGAGATCACCTAGTATTCTTCTAAACTCCAGAGAACAGAGGCCTAGCCTACTGATTCTCTCTTCATATGACAGGCCTAACCTTCCCAGGAGCCATTCTGGTGAATCTTTTCCCTTTGTGCACACCTTCAGGTGCACAATACTCCAGGTGCAGTTTCACCAAGTTCTTATTTATGTATCGTAAGACATCCTTATTGTTATACTTGAATCCTCTAGCAATGAAAGCTAACATACCATGTGCCTTGCTGATCAGCTGCTGCACCTGCTAAAACCATGTTAGTTTACATTTATATGTGTAAGGACACCCAGTCCCTTTGAACATAAACATTTTTAATCTCTCACCACTTAAAAAAGTGCTCAACATTTCAGCTTTTTTTCTACAAAAGTGTATAATCTCTTTTTTTTCACATTATAGTCCATTCGCCATGTTACTCTCAAATCACTTAGTTTATCAGATTTGTCTTGAAGCTTCTTTGCATTCTTTTCACCGCTATCACTTGGTTTCACTTAGGAATGTTATATTTGGTTCCTCAGCGAAATCATTGACTTAGATTGTGAATAGTTGGGGCCCAAGCACTGATCTCTGAGATATCCCACCTGTCATAGCTTGACAACCTGAGCAGGGCCTATTTATTCCTATTCTTTGTTTTCTATCTGCTAACAAATTCTCTATCCAGTCCAGTGTATTGTCTCAGTTTATGTGCATGTGTTCAGCAACCTCCTATGTGCGACCCTATTGAAAGCCTATAGAAAATCCAAGTACACCATATCCACTAGTTCTCCTTCATCTTCTCAACTAGATACATCCTCAAAGAACTCCAATAGATGTTTTCTCTTTCATAAATCCATGTTGCATCTGCTCAGTCATTTTATTATTTGGTTCATCAGACTGAACATGGATTGACCTCATTTCCTTAATTATGGATTTCAGGCTCACAGTTTGGTGGTTCTCTCTCAGTTCTTTATTAAATAGCGGGGTCGCATTTGCTATCCTCCAATCTTCAGGAACCATTCCAAATTCTGTAGAATTTTGGAAGATGATGACCAAAGTATCCACTCGCCATAGTATCTGTGAAAAGAGAAACAGTTGATGCTTCAGGTCCATAAGACGCATTCGAAGCACAATCTGATCGCAGCTGCTACTCCCATTGTTACATTTACTCATCCCATCAGAGATACTCACTTTGTTCTTTCCATCCCTCTCCCACTTCTCTGCTTTTGAAAGCTAACTTGATTTCTCTCTTTCCCAGTTCTAAAGGATCCAGGACCTGAAGCATCAAGAACTTGAAAAAAAGCAACAGAAGGAAAGTGACAGGCTGAGAGAGACTTTGTGGAATCCCCCATAGTCCATAATTTTCCTTTATGATTGTTTTATTGAAATTCAGTCTCATATGTGAGAGGTGTGTTGTCCAATTTCTAGGCCACAGTGTATTCCCAGCAAAAATTTGCAACTGCAGTGCACTAATTTCCATTGATCATGAAGTTAAAAGAACAATCTCAACCCATCTGTATAAAGATGATGCACAATGTGCATTGGGCATCATTCTGACAAAAATGTTCTCTCAGGGATGAACAGTGGATGGTTGTGATTCTGCAGACCTTAGGACCAGAATATCATTGTTACTATTTCAGCTATAACAGCTGTCATCATCATCAGACAACTGAAACACTGAGAAACTATTTTTATTTGTTCACAGAAGTAAAACCTGCAATTTAGGATTCTGAAGGTTGTGACCACCCCATAGATTCCCCCACAGCAAGCAACCCGCACTTGATGGAGCTCAGAATTTCATAATTTCTCACCAATCAAGTGCTTTCTATTTTGATAGAAAGAGCTGAAGGAATACCAGAAATACAAGCTGACATTGGAGCAATTTTGAACATTGCAGCTAAGTCTGGGGAAAATATTGAGGGAGTTTTGATTTAATTTAAGTTAAGGGAAAATGTATAAAGATTATAAATTTATCAGAAAGCTTCAAAAATTAATTGCGTTACATGCAAACATCAATCACACTGCCGGACAATTTTCAACATATAATATAACTTCTCTCTGATTAGCCATTGTTTCAAAGGATTGCTTTTTTTTTCATCATGTGGTTTTTCTATAAAGTCATCTGAAAATGAGAGAGAACTAATTTTAGAAACAAGATTCCCAGTGAATGACTTATCAAATAGAAAATAGCAACCTGCCTGTAGGTTTTAGTGCACATGACTTAATATTTGTTCAATCCAAGAACATGAGAAGCACTGACATTTTACATTTTGGAAGGTTGTGCCCACGTCAAAGAGTTTCCTGGTTTTGCATGTTTAAGTGCTATTAGGGAAATGTCACTGAATGATGATGTGATCAAATAACTCACTGTGATGAACTCATTAACAAAAAAACATGTTGTAGCAACCTATAATCCTCAATAAGTAATTTACCTCTTTAGCAGAAGGGCAATACAGACTGGTTGTTCAGCAGACATCAGAGGTTAAAATCATGGGGCCAAACATACAGATGGAGCCAAGGGTCATAAGTTGCGGCTGGAATCGAGGGTCAGGAACATGGGGCAGCTGATGTGGGGGCTTGGGAATATAAGAAGGTTTATAACCAGAGCCAGGGACTGGAAATGGGGCCCAGAATGTGGCCAAGCTCAGGACGAGTTATGAGGGAGGCATTGTGCAAGGGTTCCTGTGCCTGAGCCCACACATACGTGTATGTGCGGTGTGTTTGTGCATGCTTGTGTGTGTGTTTGTGATGTGTGTGTGCAAGGGAATGAGGGCACACATGCTAGTGACACCTACACATATGCCACCATTTATGTACTAACGCTAGTACGCACGCAGCAGAGTCTGGTCTCCAGTCACCTTGTTGCTCCTTGCTATTGGATTATTGGTATTGGTTTATTATTGTCACTTGTACTGAGGTACAGTGAAAAGCTTGTCTTACAAACCGATCGTACAGGTCAATTCATTACACAGTGCAGTTACATTGAGTTAGTACACAGTGCATTAACGTAGTACAGGTAAAAACAATAACAGTACAGAGTAAAGTGTCACAGCTACAGACAAAGTGCAGTGCAATAAGGTGCAAGGTCACAACAAGATAAATCTTGAGGTCATAGTGCTTTTCATTGTATAACAGAACTGTTCAATAGTCTTATCACAGTGGGGTAGAAGCTGTCCTTAAGTCTGATGGTACGTGTCCTCAGGCTCCTGTATCTTCTACCCAATGGAAGAGGAGAGAAGAGAGAATGTCCCGGGTGGGTGGGGTCTTTGATTATGCTGGCTGCTACACCAAGACAATGAGAGTCCAAGGAGGGGAGGCTGGTGTCCGTGATGCGCTAGGCTGTGTCCACAATTCTCTGCAGTCCTGGGCGGAGCAGTTACCGTACCAAGCCCTGATACATCCAGATAGGATGCTTTCTATGGTGCATCGGTAAAAGTTGGTGAGAGTCAAAGGGGACAAACCAAATTTCTTTAGCCTCCTGAGGAAGTAGAGGTGCTGGTGAGCTTTCTTGGCCATGGCATCTACGCGATTTGACCAGGACAGGCTGTTGGTGATGTTCACTCCCAGGAACTTGAAGCTCTCAACCCTCTCGACTTCAGCACCATTGATGTAGACAGGTGCATGTACACCGCCCCTTTTCCTGAAGTCAATGACCAGCTCTTTTGTTGACATTGAGGGAAAGGTCGTTGTCATGACACCATTCCACCAAGCCTCTGTCTCCTTCCTGTACTCTGACTCATCGTTGTTTGAGATGTGGCCTACAACAGTGGTATCATCTGCAAACTTGTAGATGGAGTTAGCAGAATATGGCCACATAATCATGAGTGTATAGGGAGTAGAGTAGTGGGCTGAGAACGCAGCCTTGTGGGCACCAGTGTTGAGAATAATCGTGTTGGAGGTATTGCTGCCTATCCTCACTGATTGTGGATCAAGACCTTGTTCTGTGAGGCCTGCTTGGTAGCTGGTGTGCAATGGCTCCCACATATTAAAAGAAGCCGCACACAGCCAACTTTCACTTCATGATTTAAAGTTCGGGATTTGGAATGTCAGGAGCCTCACAGATAATTCCAGCAGTGACAGAGTGAACGCCACACTGCTATCACGGTAGTGTAGCGGTTAGCGTAATGCTATTACAGCGCCAGTAACCCAGGTTCAATTCTGGCCACTGTCCGTAAGGAGCTTGTACGTTCCCCCCGTGTCTGCATGGGTTTCCTCTGGGTGCTCCGGTTTCCTCCCACATTCCAAAGACATACAGGTTAGGAAGTTGTGGGCATGCCATGTTGGCGCCAGAAGTGTGGCGACACCTGCGGGTTGCCCCTAAGGCACTCTACGCAAAAGATGTGTTACACTGTGTGTTTTGATGTACTAATAAAGATATCTTTCTTTATCTTATCATACCTCAGGAACTCTGATGCTTTCAGCATCTCCAGACAGGATAATACTCACTGGGCAGGAGATGACCAGTTTAGAGAACAAACCCATTGATAGGTCTTCTTCTGGAGTAAGCTTCAAAATCAAGAATGGCCTGGTCCAGTCTCTCAGGGACTCCACTTGCATAATTAGTGAGCACCTTATGACCTTATGATTAAAAGTGAATAAGGAGTATTTGCGATGGTCTTGCAAATCTTCTCAATATTTAGTTGAAGGAAAGTTCTGCTCAATCAGTTCTGAATACCGGATTAATAGTCTGACAATTTTGAGGCTGTGGAATGATCAGAGAGGTATGTGATGGTGAAATAAAGATAGGTGTCAATAGCTCATTTGTGCAAAGTGGCAGCACCTAGATTCACAGTGCCAATAACAGACTGGATCCCCGCACATACATGCCACCCAGATTCAGCCAGAGTTGGCAATTGTTTACAAGAATAAATAGACAAATTACACTTTAGTTAGACAGAGATGATTGGGAAGAGGGATGCTTTAGTCCAGGTTCAAAGTCACTCTAAAATTATGCTATTCTGTATAAAGATAATTATTGATGTGTTTAGATTGTATGCAAGGTAATGAATGTCTGTTTATTTCTATCTAGCAGCTTGAAATAGACTGTCACGGGAATCTGCCTGCTGAATGGTTAATTGATAACCAAGGTCCCTTGATGATCAGCCTGGCTCCTTAAATATAATGTGAGCCACAACCAACCAGGGACATTCTTCCAGCAATCAGCCAGATCTAATTTCCAGTCATCCTGTAGCCCACTTGGCCACTCAATACCCAGAGACAGTGAGCTGTGATTTGGTTTGGGTCTGATCTGGCACATATTGGGTGGGAGCACCAATGCATTCATGACTCTGTTAGCGTTTTTGGTGGAATCAAACCTCTCCACTAGAATTCTGTCTGATTGTGGGGGGAAAGCTATGGAGAGAAAATATTGATTTTTTTGTAGATATTTATTTATTAGTTCAATGTACATTGAAACACACAGTGAAATGCGTCTTTTTGAGTTACAGAGAATGTGCTGGGGGAAGCCCAAAAGTGTCGCCACTCCTCTGGCACCAACATAGCATGCCCACTACCCCTAACCTGTATATCTTTTAGAATGTGGGAGGAAACTGGAGCATCCAGAGGAAACCCACGCAGACATGGGGAAAACATATAGACTCCTTACAGACAGTGGCAGAACTGAACCTAGGCCGCTGGCGCTGTGATAGTGTTACACTAACCACTAAGCTACTGATAAAAATTTAAACAGCTATGAAGGAAAATTTATGGTGTTGTATTATAAATTTAATTTTAATCTCAGTGATCATTTCGAAAAGCAATGTTACCAGACAAAATAACAAGAATGATTTTATCTTGTGTATGTCATCAATCTACTGCTTGATCCCAATCAGAAACTTAAATTGGAAATTTCAATTTTTATGCATTGAAGGAGCACATTAAATGCACAACATTAACCCATTTAATGATTATTGATGGGGTCTGTAACTGGTCTATGCCACCCCATGTCTCTCTCCCTCCTTCCCCCCTAAGATTCCACACATGCACCTGATTCCAGAAATAAACACTTAAGATAGATTATCATGGGTACTTTACAAAATGTTACCAAGACTATGACAGTGTGGACGTGAGTGGACCAACACTCAGAACCTAAGTACAAATTGAAAGTTTGATCTTCAAGTTGATCTGTAGATGCAGTTATACAGTTACTTTTTCTGGCCACTTTTGTTAAAGAATTCCTACTGAATAGAAAAATTCCCTCCTGAAAATGTTTTAAGACTTCTGACAATTTAAATATTTCATGGTCATGACAGGAATAGATCCTTTCTCTAATATGTACTCAAAAGGCCAGAAATTGGATTCATTAGCACCTGTTTTCAGGTTCAGTTCCAGGTGAAACAATGCCCATTGGGAAATTTGCTGAGCACTACCATGCCTGATTTCCATTAGCGCCCCAAATGCTTTCCTGGTGTCAGTCATACATCTAATGACATCAGGGGTTGCAAACTGCATGTTTCCTCCCTTCCAATGTAAATTGGAGAATTTGGCTCCATCATACAATCTTTTTGAACATTCACACAGAGATTGCCAATGGAATATCAATTAAAGGGTTTTTGCTCTGACATTGATGGCAGCATCTGCCAGTCTCTTTCAGTGATAATTATATTTGTTCCCTCACTGACTGAACACCATGCACATCAGGACCACATAGTGAGATCCCTGCCCCACTGATCACTGCAGTTCATGGTAGAATGGCTGCAGTCATGCCACACTTCTCAATCAGGGCAGACAACATGGAAGATTGGCATTCCTAGCACCCCTGCACTCAACATTTTCCCTTACCTCCATGGCAACTTTTTATGCAGCTGTTCTGTGGCTGTTATGTGGAGAGTTTCTTGAATGTCTGATATCCTTTCCAGTGATTGTGTGACAAAAACAACACTTGGGAGATGTTCATGAAGCTCCCATGATTATGGGTATAAACAACCAGAGCACTGTTTTTAATATATTTCTGGCCAATATCGTGATGTTTTGCTGCAAGTCTGATTAGACGGAAGCCACTACATGCAGCACAAGTTTAGCACACCAAAATAAGATTAACTAAAATTTTCATGCATAATTCTTTGAAAATTGGCATCAAAATGAGTCCAAAGTAAAGAAGTAGGTCGAGACAAAAGCATTCAGAGAAGGGTAATTCACACTGACCACATTTTCATTTTAAGCACAGAGTGTGAGCTAAATAATAATGATATGAACATGCTGTTACCTGCTTTCTTATGAACTTACTGGGTTAACAAGGGGTCCAATTACCAACATACGTTAAGAATGTGAAAGAAGCACTAATTGGAAGTCTCCAAAGTGTCTTTGATTGGGGGAACCAAAGCTCATGAAGAAATGTTACAATATATGATATTGGATTAACTCTTTCTGCAGGAGTAACTTGTAAATTCCGTAAAAATTAATCAACAGAATAATCTTTGTGCATTCAGAATTATTTAGAAATCCAATTGTCTGCAAACATAACCGCAGTAACATTTGACCAAGGTAGCATTTGATTGAGTGTTGGTTCCAGGAGCCCCAGTAAAAGTGACATCAATGGTCATGAGAAGGAAAGAATTCCACACAAAGGAAGTGGTTGTTGGAGATCAATCAGCTCCAGGACATTACTGCAGGAGTTTGGCTTCATCAATGACCTTCCTTCCATCATGAGGTCAGAAGTGGGGATGTTTGTTGCTGATTCCACAATATTAATTTCATGCACAACTCCCCAGCAAATAAAGAAGTCTATCCTTGCATGCAGCAACACTTCAATAACTTTGAGGCAAGAACAGATAAGTGGTAGGTAACATTCATGGCATAAAGGTGCCAAGAAATGACTATTTCCAACAAGAGTCAGTCTAACCACCTACCTTTGACATGTAAGGGAGTTACCATCTCCACATCCTCCGCCACCAACAATCTTAGGGTCATTATTGACCAGAACTCAATGGGCCCAGCCCCATTAACACAGTAGCAACAAGAGCAGGTCAGAGGCTGGGTATCCTGTAGTGAGAAAATCTCCTGACATTCCAAAGCCTTTCTACTATCTAGATGGCACAAGTAAAGCACATGATGGGATACTTTCCACCTGGCTGAATGAGTTCAGCTCCAACAACTCTCAAGAAGATCAATGCCGTCCATGACAAAGGACAAAGAATGGCTCCCAATTCACCACCCTAGACATTCATTCCCTTCATCTCAAATAAAAAATATTCAAGCTTTTTTCTATGAAATATTAATCTTTTATTGGATTAAACATGCATTCATCAAGATTCACATATTTGAAGCCATGACAGGTTCTTTTCAAGTAACTGTCAAGTTAGTTTTCAGCACTCATTATTCTTTAGAGATAACTCAGGCAGCAGCTTGCAGCAACCGCACACAATTAAACATGAAAATCTAGAATGTATGCTTAGTCCACTATTCATTGGTGAGCTGACTGTAATCTCAGCTCTGCATTCCTGCTACCATTGATAACCTTTTGCCTCCTTGCTTATTAATAATATTCTGCCTTAAAAATATCGAAAGACTCTGCTTCTGCCATTCTTAGAGAGGATTCCAAGGACACATGACATTCGAAGAGAAAAAAATGTGTTCCATTTCTGTCTTAAATGGGTGAACCTCTATTTTTAAACAGTAACATTTAGCTTTAGCTTCTCAAAAGGAGGAAATATCCTCTCCACATCCACCCTGTCAAAATCCTTCAGGATCTCATATATTTCAATCATATCTACCCGCATTTCCTAAGCTCCAGCATATACAAGTGTAGTCTGTCCAACCTGTTGCCATAAGACAACTTGTAATTCCAGATATTAGCCAAGAAAACCTTCTCTGAACTGCTTCCTATGCATTAATATTCTTCCTTAAATAGGGAAAGCAATACTGTCCACAGGATTCCAGATGTGGTCTCAGCAATGCCCTTAATAACTGAACCATAACCACCTTACTTTTGTATTCAATTCCTCTCATAAGAACAGCAAACATAGGTAACATTCTGTTAGATTTCCTAACTACTGGCTGTACCTGCATACAAGCCTTCTGCACATCATGAGCAAACACACGCATATGCCTCTACATCTCAAGGCTCTACAATTTCTCACCATTTAGATAATACGCCTCTTTTTAATTTTCACATTTTCCCACATTACATTCCATGTGCCAGAGCTCTTTCCATTCACTTAAACTATGTATATTCCTTTGTAGCATCCTTATATCTTCTTCACAATTTGTATTCCAACCTATCTTTCTGCCATCAGCACATTTAGCAACCACATCTTCAGATCCCTTCATTGAAGTCATTGACATAAATTATAATTAGTTGAGGCTCCATCACACTTTCTTGTATCACACTATTTGTTACATCAAAAAATTGTACTTAAGTCCCCAAAAGTCAACATGCAGCTAATGATTAGGAAGGCAAATGGTATGTTGGCTTTTGTTAAAAGGAGTATAGGTACGAAACCTGAAATGTATTTAGGGGATAAACAGATGATAACTTAGTGGCTGAGCTGAACATCATATAGGATGATGAGTATAAACATAAAAAAAGGCTTATGAATAGCTGAGAGAGGGTAAGTAAATCTGAAATAAAAACACAAAAGGATGGAGTCAAAGGGCAGGACCTAACATCCAAAAAGAAGAATCATAAGACACCATCAAGGAACCAGATTCCTCTGTTAACATAGTGTGCCAGCAAAGGATCTTCACATCACTCATCATCACATCTCCTCTCTCCTAATGCTGAAACATCCAAACCACATCATCAGAATCTCCTATTATAAAGAAAGTGGAGGGGAGGGGAGTTAATGGATAAAATTATTAAAGCCACTGATAAAGCCAGAAGGTTGCAGAGAGCTGGAGAGAAAAATAAGATGCTGCTCCATGAGGATGCAATGAGTTTCATTTGAAGAGCATAAAATACCAAAGATGGAAAGGTTAGGGTGTAGAGGCTTGGGGAATTAATGTGGTAGGTGACAAATTGTTTGGAATCAGATCTGTAGCCAAAATGGAGATATTTGGCAAAGCAGTCATTTTATTTGACAAGAGGACATAATTGCCTGATCTCCTTCTGAAGATAATGTGTTGAATCTGCCCCCTATTCCCTCTAGGCTCATGTGTACCCTGTCAACAGAAAATATAGATTTAAAAAAGTCTTTCTCAGAAGAGAACAGCACAGATAAAATTACTAGTTGGCATTTGTCTGGGGCAAACAGAAATTGGTCAAAGATGACAATAGAAACCTTTATCAGTTTAAAATATTCACTTAAAAAACTCGAGATTAAATAGTCTCCTTTTCATAGAATTGAATCATGCAATTTTGATCAGCACCCAACAAAGTGCAAAATTACCTCTACTCACTAAACTGATGAAATTAGAAGACAAAGCAGTCATGAATTTAAGAGTGACCAACTTCCTGATAATTGAGCAAGATTTCCCACCTGCACAGTAGGGACCACATACAGGTAGAGAATTAAGCACTTGAAAGGAAACTGAGGTTAGTAAAATCGAATAACGGCAATCTTTCTATAATCAATTCAGGATGTCCCTGTGGTATCAACCCAATTCTGACCTCAATGAAATAAACTAGTACAAGGAATAGGCAGAAAGGGAAAATATCTTGGTAAATGCCTTCTCCACTTTGTGGTCATTTTCCAGAGATTCCCACGACCCAGAGGGGATATTGCACTTCTTCATGGAAGCCTTGAGGTTATCTTTGAATCCTTTCATTTGTGGTCTGGTGTTAGACTTGACAACAACATGGCCAGTCCAAGGTAGCCAACTGAGTGTAACCAGGGCCTCAGTACTGGGGATATTAGCCTGGGAGAGGAAAGTGACATCAATTTGCTAACCCTTTCAGTCAATTTGGAGGATTTTGAGGAGACAGCATTGGTGGTATTTTCCTGCGTCTTGAGATGCTTATGGCAAGTCGTCCAAGTTTCAAGAACAAATAAAAGGACAGGGATCACTGCTGCCCTGTAACCTGGTGTTTTGAGCCAGGATACGAGCTAAAGACTGATATGAGCCCAAAGTGTCTGCTCTCGCTACAGACAGTGAGTAATCTGCTGTGTGCTTCATGGTTTTTGATCTGTTTTATGTTCAAATACTATTGTATTGCTAAATGAAGATCTCATTAAAAGGGATTTTGATTGTAACAGATACCTTTATAGATAATTATTTTATTTACTTTATTTATTTTAACATTGTGTCCCACAATTCTTAAATAAATATGTATGGTTTGTTACATTTAATTTAGAAAATTGATCAATGCTAATTTATTCCATTTGATGTACACAAAGGAAAAGGATCATTTCTATTAACATGTGTTATTCACAGACTTATGGTACCCTAGAGAATAATTTGCAAAATACACTTTAATCCATTGCAACATTTTCATATGAAAGTTAGTAACATTAATAGCTCAGACATACATTTAGTCCAATATTAAGTGATCAACATAAAAGTTAATGAACAGCTGTTTGATGAAAAATTATACCCTATACTTTAAACTTTCCTATATCTTCTGTGTTCGTATGATTTAATCACTGGCCAATACCATATCCTTTACTAAAGAATTTACTGCAGTATATTGATAGCAGCATCATCATTTGAATTTGTAAATTCTGATCCACTTTTATGTCTAGAGTTTGGAATGAAAATTTGGCAGGGCCCTGGGGAATGTTGTAGAACAGAGAGACCAAGGGGTACAAATACATAGTTTCCTGGAAATGGCAACACAGGCAGACAAAGTGGTGAAGAAGGCGTATGGCATACTTGCCTTCTTTCAATGGAGCATTGAGTACAAGAGTTGGGACACCATGTTACAGCAGTATAGGACACTGGTGAGATCACACCTGGAATATTATGTGCAGTTTTGGTCACCATACTATAGAAAGGATGTGATTAAGCTAAAGAGAGTGCAGAAAAGATTCACAAAGATGTTGTTGGGACTGGAGGGCTTGAGTTATTAGGAGAGACTGGAAAGGACTGTTTTCCCTGGAGCGAAGGAGGCTGAGGGGTGACCTTACAGAGATTTATAAAATCATGAGGGGCATAGATAAGGTGGATAGTCACAGTCGTTTGCCTAGGGTAGGGGAGAGGTCATATGTTTAAGATGAGAAGGAAAAGATTTAAAGGGGAACTCGGGCCCGTTTTTCATACAGAGGGTGGTGCGTGTATGGAACGAGCTGCCTGAGATAGAGGTAGAGGCGAGTACAATTACAATGTTTAAAAAACATTTGGACAGGTTCGTGGATAGGAAATGTTGAGAGGGATATGGCCAAGTGCAGCAAATTGGACAAGCTTAGGAAGGTACCTTGGTTGGCATGGACAAGATATGCTGAGGGGCCTGTTTCCATGCTGTATAACCCTATGAATCTATGAAACATTTTCAGGGTCCCACATTCAATAGTCTAATTTTGAAGAGAAGGAGCAGTGTGATATTCTGTGAAAATCTCAAATGGAACTAACACAAGATGCAAATAAAATGAACAGAGCGAAACTCATAATGGTGATCTGACCTGGAATAGTTAGAATACTAACTAATTCTCAAGTGATTTCAAGTGGCATGACTACAGCTCCATGTCAGCTTTTGTTGACAGGCTATCCAATTTGCATATCCTCATTTTTTGCTTGTATTTTTAATTAGTTGTCCATTGGGTATTTGTACAAATGGAACATATGTTGAAAGGCTGCTCATCTTGTTCTGTTACCACAACATCAGAGGGATTGATGTATGAAATAATTGCGTTTGGTCATCATTCTGATTCTGCGCTCAAACTTCAAATAAGTTAACCTTTTCATTTTGTTATCCTAATGAATCACAGTCTAGCAGTTAGAAACTAATACTAATTAAATTTTCACTGCAATTTATGCAGCACAGATCTTTATTTTGGAAATAATTTTGCTCTTGTTTTAAATGTCACATCCAAATAATGATTGGACATACTGTTGCACTTTGCTTCCTTGTCAAATGCAATTAGGGATGACTAGTAAATACTGGCATTTTCCAGACCCCATAAAAATGAATTTAAAATCCTTTAATTTTACTTTTTTGTAAATTATGAAGAAAGTAAAGAAAAATTGCAGATACTAAATAGATCAGAAATAATTTGATAAATTAAATATAGTAAACAATTAAGTTTCATATTTGTTATTCATTGCAATAGTGCAGTTCAATATGCTAACAGATCCATATGGCAAATTGGAAATCTAGATGGGAATAACTCCATTTTTGATTGGTAAATAACAAAATAAATAATTGTTTAATGTGTAATCTCAATATTAGTTTTCATGCAGTGTATGAGAGTATACATTAATCTTTTTGATCATTAGTCGATAATATGGTAATATGAATAACAAAGATTGTGCATTTCCTCATTTGCTAAAGTATTGCATGAATTTGTTAAGCATATCACCCAAAATGAAGAAGAAATATTTGTGGTGGGGTTGAGAACCTTGAATCCATGCTTCAGGAGCACAGAGAAACCCAGTGCAAATAGTGGAAAGAGCACACCACCTCCCAAACTACTTGCCTGCCTCATTATACACCTCTGCTCCACCTGGCCTCATTAGCTACTTTAGAAACCTCAAAACAGGAATGGAAGCAATTGATCTTTTACCCTGACAGAACGCTGAAGGAGAAAATAAATGTGAAGTACATTTACCAATATTTTGTGTTGTTTGTATGTGTGTGTATATATGTGTTTTGTTCAGCAAGCTAATGGCCCAAACACTTTGGTCAATTTAAAATGGAGTGTATTACAGCAAAGTGCAATTCAAAAGACAATTGGATAGTATATAAAGTTGGCTGCAAAGTCATTACTGCCCATTTTGCAGTACCCTATAAGACCACTTTAAGTAAAAAAAATTTATCATGGATTCCATGGCAATTGTAAGAATGCACAATGTATTTTTGAATATATCTGGTAACCAATGGGCCATATTATGGAAAGTAACAAATGAAAATTGGAATTAGTTCTTCACATACTCTTCACATCAATTTATCCCCAATCTGTTCCAAATCTATAATTGTTTTACATTATAATGAAGCCATTTTCATTTCTATTTTAGCAATGTGTATTTAATACCAATTATAAATTGCCACATTATTTTAGACTATGCAATTTAGTTTTGTTCTACATCTAAATAACACAGTATGACTGTTTATATATTTTTTTTACAAATAATTGTCTGGTTGTCATCGAGTTACTGTCATGTAGTGAATCCATCAATTAATTAAATTCACTTTGCTTTTTAACTCAATTGCTTACTTATTAGTGATGTGTAATTTATGTTATGTGAAATATCTGTTTCTTTGATATAATATAAAAGCAGAAAATGCAGAAAACACCCAGCAGGTCAGACAGTTCCTCTGGAAGTAGAAACAGAGTTATTGTTTCAGGTCAAAGTTGTTTTTTTTCACAGAATTGGAAAAGATAGAAAACAAGTTTGTTTTCCTTCAGAGGAAGGGAGATGGGTGATTGGATAAAGGGAATTTTGTTGATATGGTGAGGCCAGATTAAAGATGAAGTCAATTATTTGCTGGAATACAAACAAAAGAACATAAAAGCTGTAAATTGCAGAGTCATGGGAAATGCCCAACAAGCCAAGCTGTGCAAGTGGAGTTAACTCAAAATTGAGTTAATATTACAGACGTATGATTTACTGCAAGACTGACCAATTGCGATACAAAGTGTAAATAAGTTATCTGAAGCTGTAGAATTCAATCTTGAGTCTGGAAGGCTACACGCTGTCCAGGTGGAAAATGAAATGCCGTTCCTCAAGCTTTTTATAATATTTTGGGAGGTTACAGTCAGGTAGGTCAGAGTGAGATAAACAATAGGGATCTCCCTTCTATCCCTCCTCCACCTTCTTTGTAACCTAAAACGAACTTGTTTTCTGTCTTTCCCCATTCTAGCAAGGGTCTTCAATCTGTATTGTTAACTCTCTTTCTCTTTCCACAGATGCTGCCTGACCTGCTGAGTGTGTCTGGCATGTTCTGTTTTTATTTTGGATTTCCAGCATGGCAAATTTAAAAAATATATTTATTTTCTCTTTGTTTCATATGTTGCATGTCATTTAAGATAGTTCTTAATAGATTCTCCATTCGACAAAATATTTTTTATTCTCTAAACAAATTATTTTAAGTAAGGACGATAAATCATTCAATAAAATTGGAGGAATTTGACTCTATGAACTCAGCCCCACCTTACAATATCAAGATGTTGTGGCGACTCACTGTCTAGTCGGGCGAACCGGCTCGGCAGTCGGGTCGCGCGGCGTCGGAGCGACGAGGCCCAAGATGGCGGCGGGCCTCGTCTTTCCGAGCGACAGGGAGAACCCGCGCGCGGGAAAGTCCTGATGACGTAGGACTTACGTCATTGCCGGTTGTTTTGGGCGGGAACATTCTCCCTTAAAGGGCCCGCGCAAGGCGGGAAAATAAACCAGTTCTGTTTGGCAATCCTCCGAGTAGAGTCTTGTTTTATTCCGCGGTAGCAACCGCTACAATGTGAACTATTTTATTCAGATTCTGTTTATCTACTTCTTTTACCAGAGATTTTGCATAAACTGCATTGGAAAGAAATTAATGTTAAAAAAGTAAAATAAGGTACAACATTTAAGTTTGGTGAACAATCATAAATTAAAAGTATATAACAAATTTAACCTTGCTGGTTAATTTCCTGGAATGGAATATAAGAACATTTGAATTAATTCGAATTGTCACATTTAGTCATCCCACCCACTGTTCTAAGTTCTGCATTAATGCTTTCTCCTGTTGCTCTTTCAAAAGATGTAACACCTTTTCAATAAGATTCACCTTCATATCATTAAATTAACCTCTGCATTGAGTTGAAAAGGTTATATCCCTTCTTCAGCTTTTTCAGTGTTCCCATGAAACAATGGAGAAGGAAGTGATGCTGGTAATTGTAACCCCATCACCCTAAAATAAACCAGGCAGTTAGACAATTAAAGTTGCCCAGATTACTTTTCCCTCATGGACCACTGACAGATAATCATTCCCAATTGTAACCTACCCAAATGGCTAGATAACAAACATATATTTCCCAAGGCTAATGGTGGGTTCTTTATTAATTATACCTGTCAGGTCCCTGCAATGTCATCAGGTCAATATAGCAATTTTAACTGGACAACCTAAGGAAAAAGCTAGAATGTTTTACCCGCAGTTAAGAATACCAGCCTTCAAGTAATACCTTGGGCTATACAGAAAATAAAGGTTAATCTCCAGGACATTGCAGTGGTTAAAAGGGAAGGAATATCATGCATATTAAAAATATTGTGTACTTAATTGGGTCAGAAAAGCCCAAACAGTTGAGTTTTCTAACTGCCTAGTGGTATCTCCAGATCAGAATTTGGGGGAAATGATAGATAATAACTTGGGTCTTTTTGTTGTCAAGAAAATGATTGGAACTTTTGGGTTGGTGGTATCCGATAATGCTCTTACTTTAAATACCTTTGCTAACCAGCAGAGATTCAAATTCAGACAAAATGCTTAAGGAGGAGTTTCTTATCTGCTGCATCTTCACTAAATGATTTACAAATTAAGATAATATGGCCTTTTCGACAGAAAGGTAATTAGTTAGATAATCTGGGGCTGTCTAAAAAAGCAAGCCTCCCTCAACACCATCACCACCAGTAAAGGTAACCATAAGCCAATTCACTGACTTCCTTCAGAGAAAGAATCTCTTATACAGATCTATTATGGTTGACTTTAATTGCCCCGATATGGCTTAGCAAATGTCTGTCTTAAACAGCATAAGTAATTAGGGCAGATCATCTGGCATTGACTATGGCACTGGATTTCAGCATAGCAAAGTTGCTTCCAGTCTAGTTGACATTGCAAAATTCTTTTTATGAACAATTGGCACCTAAAGTTGAGGATCACTACTTCATCAGCTGAAGGAGAAGGGTGGGTGGTATTCAGTCAAATGCTTCCATTCCATTGTTTGTCCTGACACCATGGGACTTAACAGGATCAAGAGCCCAGACCAGAAATAGCAGTACTGAGTCCTGAAAGCCAACTAGATCTGTGAAAGTCAATGAGGGAACTAACCGCATCTGACTTCATCCTCAGCAAAGTACCTATTGCTAGTACTTCCATAAATGATAGCAGAAATAACCACCACATGGTCTTTGTAAGGATCATCTTTAATGTTTCTATTATAAAGTTTCATCTTTACATTCCTTGAAAATTTTAAATCTTGTGTTTTGTTCAAATTTCTCTCTAACCACAGCTTCTGTTCTGCTTTATACAAAAACTCATCTATAAATACCTTTTAAGTATCTCCATTTTCAAAGCTGATTTCAAAGAAACCCAGTTACTGTTTTTCATTTGTTTTGCAAAACAGATTAGTTCCCCATCTGGCCATATGTATTAAATTCCTTTGATTATTTTTATGTGATTCAACAAACATAAAGTTCGAGCACAAGGGCTATGAAAGAGTAAAGATAATGAGGTACAGTGAGAGACAGCAAACATCCATGTGTTTGCTCTATTTATTTTACATTTCCTGTGTTACTTTTTAAAATCTGGGCAACAGCTTTATGCTAAAGTACCTGTAAACTTAGTTTAAATATCAATTTGCTGCATTTACTCAATAGACTGCCTCCTTTCTAGGATGTATGCTGATTTAAGCATCAGGAATAGTCTTCCCTTCTTGTTACCTTGGAGACAGTGCATTATGAATTTGAATGTGGTACTCTGTCTCCTCCACATGCTCCAGATCCAGATCCAGATTCTCCCCATTCACAATCTGGGTTAAGATAAGTCTGAGTTAAGAGCAGAAAACGCTGAAAACACTCAGAAAGTCAAGCAACATCTGTGGAAAGAGATGCAAAGTTAATGTTTCAGGTCTATAACCTTTCATTAGATCTGCTAAGTATTTCTGGCATTTTCTGTTTTTATTTCAGGTTTCAAGTTTCAATTGGCATACCCATGACTTCGACAAGCAGAGTTCCAGACACCATGGGACTTGACAGGATTGGAAAGTGGTCAAGGAGCCACATTCCCTAAAATTGACATCCTCAATTTAAGCAGCCAGTTTCCTGCTGGAGCAAGGCCTTATGGAAAAATCTAATTTTGCCATGGATGCAAATACCAGTCTACCACCTATGTATCCAGTCAAAGCTCTCTTCCTCTAAAAAGCCCTATAAAAGACCAATGGGCACAAAGGTATATCGGTCCATATCTATGAACTGGAAAATTTGGAAGATAGCTTGCAAAGCACCCACTGTTTGTTCTCTCTTCCAGGCAGAGGAGCCGTGACCTTCCAGAGGATCTGGGCATGAACTTTGAGCTTTGGCTCAAGAATGATGATATTCAGCTGACCATCTGCTTCAACATCATCTGATCAACTGGTAAATTTCACATCACCAGATGTGACTGCTTTTATTACTTCCTGATCCATTTCTACATCCACCCTGCCCGAGGGGAACTAATTACTTTAGAACTGACCCACTACACCAGAGAAAAACCCCACAGGATATTTCAGCCATCTGCATAGTTCAGAACATCTTCGTGAATGTGTTAGCCCTGCTTGTTGGACCTTCATACGTGACCCTGCTGTAGGACATTGGAACACTGCAGAATGACACTGTAATTGTAATAATCCGAAATAATATCAGTTTTTTTTCAAGTTTATGTGTTACTAACAATTAATCCACTATTCCTGCAACAGTTTCTACCTATCAGTTAGAAACAATTTAACTTCTTTTTAAATTTACTTGATCAGCTTTTATTAATTGTGACTTTTTTAAAATAGGTAACTGGTGTTAATATTCTTACACTAAGAGGTGTGTGTCATATTGTATTAATATAGTAAGAGATGCATTTAAATTAATTTTTTCTTGTCAGGAGTGTGTTTTATGTCAGAGCATTATGATGAGGGGTGTACATTATATCACTGGTATAATGGGAGGGGTGACCTATATCAAACTTTAGTAGAAGGACTATTGTGCAACTCAACAATCACTCTGATAATTTAAAACTTCCTCTTTCAAATGCTGGGCAAAAGTTTAGAAACTGCACAAGACTGTTTAATAAATTCATGCTAGCATTTCAAAGTTGGTGAATCAAAAAGTTTACAAAGCTTTACACTGAATAGCTTGTTCAACCAATATACATGTAAAATAAAAAGCATACTCAACTGTATTTTGTGCAAGGTGCTTTTTAATAAACTCAGTGCAAGCAGCTAAAGTGGAGCTGCAGAGCCATCCCTGTGGGTGGAGGGAACAAGCTCATCATTCTAGCTCAATCTGTGCTCACAATTTCCACCTTTACAGCTGCTAAATTAAAACTTATTGAAATTTAGTGAAGATCATTTTCACCTTTGTTATCTGTCCAAATCAATGCGATGAACATCAGGAGGGTTGTAGGGCAAATGCACCATCAGACTGAAGGTGAAAAATGTCCCTACATGTTAAGGCTCCAGACGTAGCAAGCAACCAAATGAATAAGAGAGTGAACTATACTGATCAATCAATACAGCAAAACCTGGGGGTTCTTCTAGGGGCACTCTTGGCAAAATGCATCCCAATAGCACAGGACACTGCCCTAACATTATGAGGACAATGTAATGCTGAAGGTTCCACATAATAGAATAGCATAAATCCATAAACAAAATCTACCAGGAATCATTGCAATCTGGTATTGTAATTGAACAAAATTGATTTGTAACGTAGCAGTGCCAATGGGGCCTCAGGACAGCATAAAAAGCAGGGAAAAACCCATTTTTCTTCAGAGAGTTGCAGTAGATCACAAGGTCAGCACACTGGTCTTCCTGTCCGATTAACTGCTGGTCATTGCTTTCTTCAATTAACTAGTTAATATCTCTGCAACAGAATAGGACACATCTGTGGCTTCACTTGGCTTCTGCTCACAGGTCTCACAAGGAAGGCAGAGCTATTAAAATTAATTGCTGCGGCAGAGAAGCAGACCTTGGCAATGGCTTCAGTTGACTACCTGTTACTGCGGGTCAGGTGATCAATACTGAATTAATATGACTACAAGAACTGTGAGTCAGAGGACCTGCCCCCTTATTCCCACTATTCCCCTTCCCCACCGAAGCAGTAAAATTTTCGGAAACTTGTTTTCTGACCAGGGAGAACATAGTCAGTTTTATCAATGGGAATTATATTGGCAAAGAATCTTCTGAACAAAAGCAAACAATTCAGCTATAAATTGATAAGAGCAGACATTGCTTGCATATCAAATCAACCATTTTCATATCTGCATACTACTTGATGTAATCCTGCCCAGATAGCACTGTCACCTGCACTGAAATCATGGAGAAGCACTAAGCCCCTAAATCAGAGGATATTTTGCTTGTACAGTGGTCAAGTCAAATGACATCCCGAGAACTGAATCAAGTTTTAAACTGCTGCACGTAGAAGTAATGCTCAAGCCTAGGAAACAAGTCAGAGTAGGGCCATTACACTGATATCTAGTGCCCAAGAGAACCTGATTAATCAAAGAAAGCTTTACACTGAATGGCTTGTTCAACCAATATACATGTAAGATAAAAAGCATAATCAACCGTATTTTGTACAAGGTGCTTTCTAATAAAATTGGTGCAAACAGCTAAAGTGGAGCTGCAGAGCCATCCCTGTGGGAATATTTTGGAGTGAAGTTTTGCAGGTTAGGTTAAGTACAAATGTTTATTTAGCCCTTCAGAATTAGTGCAGCTCACAATAGTGTAAACATCCCACCTGGTGAACCTTTTTAGTTCAAACCAATGGGTCAACTTGCTCATAAAGCTGCTGTATTTTCAATCTCTTGGTTTGGTGTCTGCATGGCAACATTCAGTGAGTGTAGGATGCTGATTGTGTTCTAAGCCTGGAAAAGGTTTGGGCCCTTGTGGTGAAGGATTTGGACAAGTGCAAAACCAAACTTGTGCACATCCTAGGTGTACATTTAAAATTATCCCTAGTATGTTTCTTTTGTTTCTTCTGATCATGCTTGTGTTTCTGCTTCTGTCTCTACCTAGTTTACTTCTTTCTATATTTTTCAGCTTATCTGTATTTTTATCATTCTTTTTGTGATATTTACTCGCAGATGGAAATTGATGGGTGATGGGCTGTGGATAGGCAAGATGCACAAATTGTATTTTCTGCTGCATTGGCAGTTCCATGTGAAAGAAAACTGTGAATGATTAATCACAACATTTTGTGATGGCGGATGTGGTGTATTGAAGAGAATTATAACTTGTCAGGGGTTAGGAGAACTGTTTGTACTTGTGAATCCAACTTCAGCCATATCATTAAGAGAGCTTCCAGGGCTGACTTCAACAAAATGGGCAAAATAGCCATATCCAGCTGGACTATAAAGAGAAGCAATTTGAAGGTTTTGTAGCTTAAGCTACATTGTCAACATCTGATTTCCCCCCGTTACACATGCAATGCCTTTGATAATTCCAGACTCCAACTCTACAACTTCCAGTGTCTACCCCATCTTAGTCCAGATGAAGGGTCTTGACCTGAAGCATCAACTGTCCACTGCCCTCTACAAATGCTGCTTGACCCACTGAATTCTTCCAGCAGTTTGTTTTTTACTCCAGATCCCAGCATCTGCAGTCTCTTGTGTCTCCTACCCCTGCACTGTCTACTCCCTTACATTACTTGATTCTAACTATACACCTACTCCATTTCTCTATTTCCACTTCCCTCTCTCTGGCACATTAAATACTCCCCTTGCCTTTGAGTTTGTTTCTCTTTTCTTCCATTCTGACTAATTTTATTCAATTTAGCCAATAAGCTAGAAACACATTTTGGAGGAATCAGTGTATTCTGCATTGTGGAAGTTTGTATTGGCAATAGAGCACAAATCATGACTTCAATAGATGGATTTCAGACCCTTGAATGGTTGTGTGATGCCACTGTGGAACTCTACTCTTGAATTCCTTTGATAATTTATCTGTTCTATCTTTGTACACATTCAAAGCTTTCAGCATGTGATAATGTGCACATCTGAGTAATTTGTCATTATATTCTCTCTTACCAAAGATGTGTTCAGAGCCATGTAATTTCCTTTCAAATTGTTATGTTTGTGCTTAAGTTAATATCTTAATATCTGATTCATTCCCTATTTGCTTAGTAGTTCCACCCAAAACTGTGACTCCTCTTTCATGCAGCTCTGCTTTAATTACCATGTGGTCATCTCCCCTTGGGAATGATTCCATTCTATATTCACAAACATCTGTCAGATCACATGCCTTTATTCCAAGCAGCCCAAATCTACCACATTACAGTACACCCTTTATTTCAATATTCCATACATTGATTCCAACCATGACTTTCAGTAAGGCACTGAAAAACCTGTTTCTTACAAGTATTGAAATATCCTGTTTTCACATGTCAATAACTAATCTGTGACTATACACCTTCTTGTTAGATTTTAAATGAATAATTGCAAACTCCTTCAGGTAAATTTGACTGTAACTTTAATGACATTGACATTCACACAGAAGTACATCTCAAACACATGAATGAATTAATGGATAAGATTGTCAGAAGTGCTGGCAATTACTTTCGTCTTCTCTTTGGTTGCTGACTGGTACTTGTTAGAGCACTAGGTTAGCATGGATCCATCAGGTAGAGTTAGCCACTCCTTGGCAGATTTAGCCCACAGCAGTGTCCATCTTATATATTAAACACATCAGTTTAGGTCCCACATGGCCTGGGACAAAATTAACACTTCATTATCAAACAGTTTATTGGTTCTAACCAGATTGTCTCTATTGATTTACTTTGCCAAAGTCTGCCTCATATGGCTGGAGATGGCTCTTTTGACTCCCATTCTTTGTTACTTAGATTGTCCCTATTTGTCTGGTTGTTGTTGAGGCCAAAGTTTTATTTTGTTCCCAAAGCTCACATATGTTATTATAACTATAACCATCAATTAGTTGAGGCAGATGTTCTTCAAATGAGTAGTCTTCTTCACAATGAACAATAGTCTGCTTCTATGTGAGTTAATTGTAGCGCTAGGGATTTCTGCAATTAGCTGAAATTTATCTTCTCCTCTGTAATGTGATCTTTTTCTGTTGGAATGTCCACAAGTGTTGTTCATACTCCGACTTTGTGTACAGCTCTGGATATATGAGGGAACTGAGTTTTGGTCTGAAAGGCTAAATTCTTTACTTTGTTAGTTTCCTTCTACAGCTAATGTTCTTAGGTCTCTACTATCAAAACAAATAAAAGTTAATATACTCAGATCAAGGTTTTTGATATTATAATTGTGTTAAATGGTACCACCTAAAAGCTATACAAATACTGATTAAATTGAAATCTAAATTTTATCAGGCTATATGGTAACCATTCTAGCAAGTTTAAATGGTGCTTGGAATTCTAAGATTATGCTTGTCCAAGACTTTCATCCTGTTGCCATATTTTAAAAAAAACATTTGAATGAGATCAAATAAAACTGCAATGAGATTGATTTTCTCCCAGTATTAATTTAACTGTTTAACCATTCTGTTCTAACCTTGCTTGTTTTGTTTTATTTTGTTATAATTTATACTCCTCTAGATTTTCCTCTTGTGTTCTTCCTAGGTTTCAGAGATTCTACTCTTAATGGTCTTCTCGTTATTATTATACGATTTGGAATCTTTGTCAAATTCCAAATCAGAAGAAAGTTTACATTAATTTTTTGATGCAATTGAGATGTTCCTTTAAGTTTCTCAAGTTTCCTTACCTTAGGGAATGAGGCCATTTGGCCCATCAAATTTATGTTGACACTCTGAGAGCATTCCTATCAGTCCCATTCACCCACTATTTCCCTGTAATTTATTTTTCCTTTGCATCCCATCAATTGCCCCACCCGCTGCCTGTTCACCTGTCACTCACCAACACCAGGTGTAACTTACAACAACTAATTATCTTACTAACTAAAAAGTCTTTGGGATGTGGGAGGAAACTGGATAACCCAGAGCAAAACCCCATGGTCACAGATAGAACATGCAAACATCACATAGACAGCATCCAAGGTCAGGGCAATATCTAGGTTGCTGGAGTTGGAGTTTAAGCGTTATGTGTTGAGAGCTTTGCTCGAACATGTGTCACTTCACAGTTATTATTCCTATACAAATATACTTTGACTTCAAATCAAATGGAAACCATTTAACCATCAAAATGGTTTAATTTAAGGAAAAAATGTTGCGTAAGATATAGAAACTGAATGAGTTTTCACACTGTTGCAGAGGCAATAAATCTATTTAAATGTGGTTAAAACCTCGTTTGCCATAATCTCAGACCTCAACTCCTCTTCTGTATCAGTTTAACATAGCCCTCAATTCCCAATCTTTCAAAAATGTATCTATTTCCTCTTTAATTACCTCCAGTGATCTCACCTCACCAACACTTGGTACAATTGTAATAATATTTCTCTATGTTTAAACTCTAATCCATCAGCAGTAAAGGCCAATATGCCATTTGTCTTCTTAAGGCACAAATGTGCATAACGAGAGAGGTGAAGGCTAAAATAAAAGCAAAAGGGGCGACGTACAAAGAAGCAAAAATTACTGGGAAAACAGAAGACTGGGAAGCTTTTAAAAACCTGCAGAGAGAAACTAAGAAGGTCATTAAGAAAGAAAAGATGAATTATGAAAGGAAGTTGGTGGATAACATTCGAAAGGATACTAAGAGTTTTTTTAAATACATAAGGAGTAAAAGAGAGACACGGGTTGATATAGGACCAATTGATAACGGTGCAGGAGATATTATAATGGACGATAGAGGGATGGCAGAGGAATTGAATGAATATTTTGCATCGGTCTTCACCATGGAGGACATCAGCAATGTGCCGGTTAGTCAGGAGTCTCACGAAATGGAACTGAGTTCAGTTAAGATTACTAGGGAGAAGGTGCTAGGAAAACTAAATGGGCTAAAGACTGATAAGTCTCCCGGACCAGATGAGGTGCATCCCCGGGTTCTGAAGGAGGTGGCTTTAGAGATAGCTGAGGCATTGGTGATAATTTTCCAGGAATCGATAGATTCCGGCATGGTTCCGGAGGACTGGAGGGTCGCAAATGTAGTTCCGTTGTATAAGAAAGGTGGGAAGCAGCATAAAGGAAATTACAGACCTATTAGTCTGACGTCAGTGGTGGGAAAATTATTGGAATCTATCCTCAAGGATGGGGTTACGGAATACCTAGAGGCGGAAGGCAAGATAGGTCCTAGCCAACATGGTTTTGTGAAGGGAAGATCCTGCCTGACCAACCTATTGGAGTTTTTTGAAGAAATCACAGGTAGGGTGGATAAGGGAGAGACGGTAGATGTTGTGTATTTAGACTTTCAAAAGGCCTTCGATAAGGTGCCTCACAAGAGACTGATTAATAAGATGAGAGGTCATGGAATTACAGGTAGGATAACAGAATGGGTGGAGCATTGGCTGGTTGGCAGGAAGCAAAGAGTGGAAATAAAAGGATCTCGTTCTGGTTGGTTACCGGTTACTAGTGGTGTGCCGCAGGGGTCGGTGTTGGGACCGCTCCTTTTTACCTTGTACATTAATGATTTGGATAATGGAATAAATGGTGTCGTGGCTAAGTTTGAGGATGACACCAAGATAGGTGGAGGAGTAGGGAGTATTGAGGAGATAGGAAGGTTGCAGAGAGACCAAGACAGTTTAGGAGAATGGGCAAGGAAATGGCAGATGAGATTCAATGTTGAGAAATGTGCAGTTGTACACTTTGGAAGCAGAAATAAGCGGGCAGATTATTATCTAGAAGGAGAGAAAATTCAAAGTACGTAAGTACAAAGGGACTTGGGGGTACTCTTGCAGGATACCTTAAAGGTTAACCACCAGGTCGGATCGGTGGTAAAGAAAGCGAATGCTATGTTGGCATTCATTTTGAGAGGTATAGTGTATAAAAGTAAGGAAGTGTTGATGAGGCTCTACGGGGCACTAGTGAGGCCTCACTTGGAATATTGTGCGCAGTTTTGGGCCCCATATCTTAGGAATGATGTGCTGACGTTGGAGAGGGTTCAGAGGAGATTTACGAGGATGATTCCAGGAATGAAAGGGCTTATGTATGATGAGCGTTTGTCGGCTCTTGGACTGTATTCACTGGAGTACAGAAGAATGAGAGGGGACCTCATAGCGACATTTAAAATGTTGATAGGAAAGGACAGAGTAGATGTGGCTAGGCTGTTTCCCTTGGTGGGTGAGTCCAGGACCAGAGGGCACAATCTTAAAATTAGAGGGTAGAGTTTCAAAACAGAGATGAGGAGAAATTTCTTTAGCCAGAGGGTGGTGAATTTGTGGAACTCCTTGCCACGTACAGCAGTGGAGGCCAGATCAGTGGGGGCATTCATGGAGGAGATAGATAGATATCTAAATAGTCCGGATATCAAGGGATATGGGGATAAGGCCAGAAATTGGGATTAGAATAGTTTTTTTTCTCTCCCCCATTCCCCATTTCTCATTTCTTTTTTCCCTTTTCCTTGGAGCAGACTCGATGGGCCGAATGGCCTGCTTCTGCTCCCTTGTCTTGTGATCTTGTGAATTGCGTGTTACACTTGCATGCACAAAAACATCTAGATACCTCTGCACTCCACACAAGCTCTTCCCATTCAGATAATAATCTGCCTTCTAATTCCTCCCACCAAAGTGTGTGACCTCACAGTTTCCTACATTAAACCCCATTTGCCAAGCATTTGTCTTATTCCTCAACCAATTATATCCTGTTGCAGAGTCCAAATATCCTCTTAATGGCCCTCCCACCTATTTTCGAATCATCAACAAACTTGGATGTCTTACAGACTGCCTCCTTTCCATGACATTAGGTAGTAAATAACTGAGTGTGACTCAACAAGTTATGCCTTTCCAGTAACTTATTCCAACTCTCTGTTCTCTATGTGATAACTAATCTATAATCCATGTTAATACACTTCCCCCTTTTCAGCTTTTTATGTGGCACCTTATCGAATGCCTTCTGGGTATTCAAATACACCACATCTACAGATTCTGTTTGTTATAGCCTTGAAGAACTGTGGTAAATTTGTCAAAAATGATTCCCCTTTCCTAAAAACATATTGACTTGATTGCATTAAGCTTTTGTAAATGACTGACTATTTCATCCTTAATTATGGGTGGCACTGTCTTCCCAACAAAAGATGCTAAGTCAGCTGGTTGATAGTTTCCTAGAATTTGTCTCCCTCCCTTCTTAAACAAGGGTGGTACATAAAGACAGTGGTGAGTTGATAAAGCCCACATATAAGCAAAATAATCTGGACCAGGTTTGGAATTGATCAGAATGCATGTCGAACACTTTTTTTTATATTGGAATTGTGTAGATTCAACATTCTATAATTTTGTGGCACACTGTTTTTACTTTCTTTATAAGTATTATTTTTAATTTTCTGACAATGTTTATTTTTCCACTCTCCAAGGATCTAGAGATAAGCTAGTCCTCCAACAAAAATTTTAATTCAACTCTATCATCAGATGTTATTCATATAAACTCCATAGAGAGTGAATACTCATTCACAAAAGATGTCTTTGATACTAAGTAATAACATATGATGAGTGAAAAACTCTGCAATGATTAAATCAAGATCTGTGACAGTCTCCTGTTCTTATGTTCTTCCAGCTTTGAGGTCTGGGAAAAAATAACTTTGTTATGTTTATATTTTAACTACCAGTCTGAATTCAGTAGTTTCAGTGTAAGTGCTCTAATTACATAAAAGATTATATTGTGATCTTCTAAAACTTGCACTCTAGTATTGGGTCAGAATTTAACTCAGATGAGGAATGCGAACTTCTTCCACACTGATTGGATATCACATCAACTGAAGTGTAGTTCTAGTGTGACAGCAAATCAGAATTAACAAATGTTCATACACTAATGATTTCCCATAACAATCTGCTAATACTGTATTTGGATATTCACCCTGAAACTATTAGACTTGGAATGGCAGCTAAAATATACTTGCAACAAAGTTCATTTCTCCTACACCTCAAAACTGCAAGAACGTAAGAAACAGGAGCAGGAGTAGGCTGTTCAACCCCTGAAGCCTGCACTGCCTTTCAACAAAATCATTGTTGATCTTCAACCTCAAACACCATTTTCCTACACCATCTTCATATATTTTCATTACTTTAATATCCTGAAATCTATTGGTTTCTATTTTGAACAGTTTCAATGACTGATACTCTGCAGTCCTTCAGGGTAGAGACTTCCAAAGATTCAAAAACATCTGAGTGAAGTGGTTTCTCCTAGCTTCAGTCTTAAATGGCCTATTCCTTATTTTGACACTGTTCCAGGTGCCTTAACAAGGGGAAACATCCTCCCCAAATCTACCCTCTGAAGCCTGGTAAATAATTCAGTATGTTCCAAAGAGGTTACATCTGATACTTCTAAACCTAGGCCTCTGTTCTCTAATCTCTCCTCTCTAACATCAGATGCTACACTAACTGGTCGATACTTCCCATAACAGATTGCTATTTGAAAAAACAACAAGACACTGGAGGAACTCAGCAGGCCAGGCAGCATCCGTGGAGAAAAGCAGATGGTCAACGTTTCGGGTCAGGACCCTTCTTCAGGACTGAAGATAGAAAAAGGGGAAGACCAATATATAAGGGGGGAAAAACAGAGCAGTGATAGGTGGACAAAAGAGGGGAGGTGGGGAGAGCACAAGGTGGTGATAGGTAGATGCAGGTAAGAGATAGAGATAGGCAAGTGCAGGGGAAGAGGGAAAAGCAGATCCACCAGGGGATGGGTCAAAGGTATGGAGGCAGGCACCCCATGGGGGAGGGGAGAAAAAAATTAGGTGAGGAGAAAAAAGAGAGGTAGGCCAGGAAAGGGAAGAAAAGAAGAGGCATGGTGGGGTTGGGGTTAGGTTTACTTAAAGTGGAAGAATTCAATATTCATGTCATTAGGCTGTAAGGTCCCAAGACGGAAAATGAGGTGCTGTTCCTCCAGTTTGTACTTGGACTTCTCCCCGCAGTGGAAGAGGCCGAGGACTGACATATCAGTGATGGAGTGGGAGGGGTTGAAGTGACTGGCAACAGGGAGATGCAGACTGTTGTTACGGACGGAGTGCAGGTGCTCTACGGATGGCTAGTTCTCTGTTTTCTCTCCTATTTCATAAATGTTGGGGTCACATTTGCTCCTTTTGATCTGCAGGAAGTATTCCAGAACCCAGAAAATTTCGAAAGATGATAACCAGAGCATCCATTGTTTCCAGTGGCACCTCTTTCAAATTTCTGGTATGTAGATCATCAGGTCTTTGGGATTTGTCAGTTTTCTGGCTTATTAACTTTCTAGAAGTATGACTTTACTAATACTTCTTTTATTTAATAACTTGTACTAGATAATGGCTCTCTGTTATTTAAGGTGAATGTCTTTGTTTTCCTGTGTGAAACCAGACAAGGCATTCATTCAATTCCTCAGTCCAGGGGGTTCCTTAAATGTTTCAGATTTTCCCTCCTCTTAAAATATTTAGTTGTTTTTAAGCCTTTGTGGACAGTGAAGACACCAATGTTAGACTATTGTTTATTGACTACAGCTCCACCTTCAATACTATAATTCCAAGCCAACTTGTCAACAAACTCCGAGACCTGGGACTCAACACCTCCCGCTGTAAATGGATCCTTGACTTTCTGACCAACAGACTGCAATCAGCGAGGATAAGCAGCAATACCTCCAGCACGATTATTCTCAACACTGGTGCCCCACAACGCTGCATCCTCAGCCCTCTACTCTACTCCCTATATACTCATGACTGTGTGGTCAGATTCTGCTCTAACTCCATCTACAAGTTTGCAGATGATACCACCGTAGTAGGCCGTATCTCAAATAACGATGAGTTGGGGTACAGGAAGGAGATGGAGAGCTTAGCGGCATGGTGTCATGACAACAGCCTTTCCCTCAATGTCAACAAAACAAAAGAGCTGGTCATTGACTTCAGGAAAGGGGGCAATGCACATGCACCGGTCTACATCACCGGTGCTGAGATCGAGAGGGTTGAGAGCTTCAAGTTCCTAGGAGTGAACATCACCAATGGCCTGTCCTGGTCAAATCACATAGATGCCACGGCCAAGAAAGCTCACCAGCATCTCTACTTCCTCAGGAGGCTAAAGAAATTTGGAATGTTCCCTTTGACACTCACCAACTTTTATCAATGCACCATAGAAAGCATCTTATCTGGATGCATCACAGCTTGGTATGGCAACTGCTCTGCCCAGCACCACAAGAAACTGCAGGGAGTTGTGGGCACAGCCCAGCGCGTCACAGAAACCAGCCTCCCCTCCTTGGACTGTCGCTGCCTTTACCTCTCGCTGCCTTGGTGAAGCAACCAGCATAATCAAAGACCCCACCCACCCGGGTCATTCTCTCTTCTCTCCTCTCCCATCAGGCAGAAGATACAGGAGCCTGAGGGCACGTACCATTAGGCTCAAGGACAGCTTCTACCCCACTGTGATAAGACTATTGAACGGTTCCCTTCTACGATGAGATGGACTCTGACCTCACAATCCACCTTGTTGTGACCTTGCACCTTATTGTCTACCTGCATTGCACTTTCTCTGTAGCTGTGACACTTTACTCTGTACTGTCATTGTTTTTACCTGTACTACCTCAATGCACTCTGTACTAACTCAATGTAACTGCACTGGGTAATGAAATGACCTGTGCGATCGGTATGCAAGACAAGTCTTTCACTGTACCTCGGTACAAGTGACAATAATAAGCCAATACCAATACCATATCACCATGGCTTTATCTTGTGGCCTTCTTTCTAATGTTTTCAATTAGTGTGTAATTCTGCTTTACCACTTGGCCTTTTGCCTTGGTTTTGTAATTGAGGATAATTAATATAACTGTTTCAACCTTCATCTTATTCGAGAACCCTGGAAGTATTTTGCATTTATCTGTAAGTTAATTGTATTCAATTCTGGAACTGGCTGCGCCTTTTGGACCGATCAAAGTGAATAATGCGGTTACCATTTACTGGTGTTCGCTCTGTATGTTGATATTGAATATGTCCTATCGTTTCTTTCCTGTTGTAGGCGGGAGTCGAATGGAAATACATTGGCATTGTAGAAAAGGAGGAATGTAGTAAGACACATCATTATACAACAAGCTCCTGTGACTCATAAAAGTGCAATTTTGTGTGACATTTGATTAAACTCCCCTCTGCGTAGTAAAAAAGTAGTTTTTATTTCTAATCTTATTAACTTTTTAAGCAAGAACTGTTTGAAGCGTGCCGGAGATCAGCGGGGATATTGCTTTATAAATAAGAAAGCAGTGTGACATTTATGCGGCAATTGGGATGCCCGCTGGGCGTTGATTAGACGCCTCGGTGCAGGAAGTGAAATACTATAAATTGAGGATTTCTCGCGTCTCGTCACTGAGTTTTCAGCGATCACAACACTACTGCGAGTAAAACCATGCTGAACTAACGCTCCGACAAGGCAGTAACCCTGAGACCATCAGGAAAAATCGTCAAAATGAAGAGCAGCTCTCAAATGCACATTATCCTGGTCGTCTGCTCTCTGTGTACTTTACCCATAAGTTCAGGTGCGTCGCTTTTGAAGTTTAAATTTAAGGACGAGCAGTAAAACATTACAGTCTGTTTTATTTTTAGTTTTCCAAATTGAATTTAAAATGCAAATATTCCACCAAAGTTTAAACTTACTTTGCGAAGGACGGCGCCTTATCCTGACTGTACAGCAGTTTAATTTGAATCAGAATGAACTGTCACGTCACATTTTCAACCATCCAGACTTTTGTGTTGTATCGAAGTGTTAATGTCTAACTTTCCCGACGGTACTCACTTTAGATGAATGCCGTTGCTCCACGGAAGAATGGTGGCTGAGGATGCTTCCAATGACTGATTGTATTGTGGTCTATGATAGTAAAACAGTTTTCGCGATTAAAATCAGATTTTTATTAAGGTTTTGACACAGTACGTTATTCTCTGCACAGGAAAAATGGGTCGAAGCAGACAATTATACTACATATGACTTTATTTTATTGTGTTAAAGATGCTTGTCATTTAAAATTTCCATCCATGGTTAGATTCAATTCTATAAGTTTTGTGCGACTTTAAATTGGAAAATTGTTTTAATCCGAAGATTCATCGCGAGGCGATAATTGTAGATATTACACGACAGATAAGGAATGCGCTCGGCTTCGTATTGGATTGGAATGCAAAAGGATGCAAGATTTTGCCATCAGTCCAAATTACACTGGACTTTAAAGGATTACGGTTCCACTTTCAGGAATACGCCGTCTCCTGTATAGATCTGACCCGTCAAATGGCAAAAGGTTGTGAGAACGTAACGAGAACACTGAGAGAAAGCAATAGTTCACAGATTCATGGTTATACCGCATGGAAACAGGCCGTTCAGTCCAACTCGTCTAAACCAACCAAGATGCCTATCAACGCTCACCTCGTTTGCCAGCGTTTGGCCCATGTCCCTCCAAACCTTTCCTTTCCATGTACCTGTCCAAATGCCCTTTAAACGTTGTAATTGTACCTGCCTCTAACACCTCTCCTGGCAGCCTCTTCCATATTCCCACCACCCTCTGTGTGGAAAAACTTGCCCTTCAGGTCCCCTTATTTTTTCCTTATTAAATTAGTTTTAAATAAGTTCTACTTATTTTAAAGATGTATAGATCCCAAGATAGTTGTCAAAAACTACAGTATGTTCATAACTTGCTGTTATTATAACTGTTTTGCAATAAATACAATAATAATCCGTACATAGTATTGCTCTCTCAGAGTTGCTCACAATTAGGCAAAATTGATTGAAATAGAGGTCCTTTAAATTGGACTGGGAAGATATCAGACAAAGGTCTGAAATTGTGCTTACTGCTCTTTTAACTTAAATATGAGTTACTGATATTAACAAAATGGCAATAGAATTCAGGCCATTATGTTAAACATTCCTACGTATTTTACCACATGAATTGATTTCAACCTCCTATCAGTTACTCAGATTACCAAACCGTCAATCATGGGACAGGTAAGATGAAACATTATTCACTAAAGATACATTACACCTTCTAGCGTACAAACAAGGAAATTAAAAGTGGGTTGCTGTAGTGGAGGACCCAGGTCTTGAAGAGTTTCTCAATCATTTGTACCATTCAATAGATTTAAAATAAAACAGAAATGATTTCTTCGAGTTATTTTGGGTGAAAATATTATGGCACAGGAAGCTACAAGTGGGCAGTCATTTTTCTCAATTTTAATTAGAAATTTGGAAATGATTTTAAATGTATGTCCTCCACTTTTAACCTTCCACTTTTCTATTAAAAATATCATGGGAATCGGTTGGTGAAGCTATTAGGATGTGTACCTCTTGTTGGAAGTAAATCAGGATTGCTCATGTCCTGAGAGCATTATTTATGCTGCCTATTTCAAGTTTTCATTGTTTACAGTGGAAATTTACCCTTTTTTTGATGTCATGCAGTTCAAGGTTACTGCAGTTAATATAACTTACTCTTTCTAATGCAACATAACCAATTTAATGTCAAAATTCCCCAGTGATAACTCTCTGATCAGAGACTTTTGCATTCAAGACCAAATCAGGATTTCAATCTGTAATTTAGATTGGCACCTTAATGGACCCCTGCATTGTTGGTGAGGTGCATATCTGTCCCTAAAGGCTCTTGCAATACTAAATATTTTTACTTCTCAAGCATTTTACATACATGTGTGAAGTCAATGTTTCCTGCAATGCTCATTGGTAGTAGGCCTGTAATTTGGCAAGTGATGGGAAGTTGGGGAGGGATATTGGTTGTGTGTCTGACACGATGTAAAGACTACATAAAAACATCTTTAGAATTCTGTGGCAGCACCAATAAGCTGCCTGGGAGCTCCTGGTGCAGAAAATAGGCAGAATTGGGGACCTCCTTTGTCCTGACTGGCAGGAAGCACAATAGACATAAGTTATAATGATATTAGAGATCACAGTATATGTGAATTTTACAAATCTATTATTTGCTACATAGATGCAATGCCAGCAGTTGTTTTATAATCTCATGGCCATTGTTTGAAAGCATTGAGCTCATGCTCTCTGCCCAGATGTCCATCAATTACACCCTCAGTAATCACAACTCATAAGACAATCTCCCTCATGTGCTTTCACTACACTCCTGGCAGCACATTGCCATTCCTCATTTGTCCACACTTATTCTTATAATTCTCTTTTCTTTACAGTACATATCATACCAATGAAGCATCAGCTATTTCATCACACTCTCCAGACACTTCAAGACTCAGTGGTGCATTCTATTTGCTCATGAAAAAGAAGTCACATGCTATTCAAGGCAAACTAGCATTAACAGGAGGAACAAAAACCATACATACCCTCCTCCCTCTGAACAAAGTCTGCTCACCATCATGGGCAAGAACAGGGTCAAAGCTTTGGAGACCGATAATGATGGAGAAGGTGTCATGATGGTTTCTTCAAGCCTAAACCTCTGTATATTCTGATTTCTTTCTCAATTTGCATGTTCTTTTCTTATTTGTTCCTTCATATCACTAGCTAAATTTTCTCCCTTTTACTTAGGCACTGAGAGTCTTGAAACTGCGGTGACAGTGGAGTAAGATTAGGGAAGTGCCCTTAACAATGCATTGTCACAAGTGTGATCTGTACAAGCCCCAGCTCAGAAACAGGGACCATGCAAACACTAGAGGCTAAATTATCCTTTTGTTTCCACAGATGCTGCCTGACCTGCTGAGTTCCTCCAGCACTTTATTTTTTGCCCCAGCTCCCAGCATCTGCAGTCTCTTATGTGTCCATTAGACTAGAAGAAGTGTCCACAAGTGGTCATTTACAGGCAAATAGCCTAGGAGATAGGGCATAGGGATCACATGCTGCAGCTGAAGACTTTGAAGGGCCAAACTACTGAAAAAGACATGTAGCTGTACATTACGAGATGTAAGGTACAGTTCACAGCTTACCAAAACTGTAAACCGTGGAGATATATTTCTGACATGTATCAAAGCTTCAGATAATACATAGTGTGTGGATCAATGTGAGAGACCCCAGATATTACCTTTTCAGGTTACTGATGTTTATTACAGCCTTTCTGCCAGTGCCCAAAATGCCACAAACCAGACTGCTACACTGATGTTAAATCTGCAACCCCCCCAAATCCAGTCTCCAGTATTTTGTACCAAGCTAGCACCTGTTATTATCAAATTTTCATGTCAAATTGGGTGTTGCATTAGATCAATTATCTTTTCTCAACAATCGTAGGGTTGTTATTTAAATATTATAATAATCATTGTGAGCATCAGCTACGACTCATTTAGTAGCACTCATCCCTCTTGAGTAGGAAAATTGTGGGTTCATACACCTGTTGTAATACTGTACAAGGGTCATCTTTCAGATATTACAAATTTGTCCTCTGATTGGTAGTGCTAAACATGCAATATAATAGCATTTCCAAAATTGGGTTCCTTTAAAGTCTGTGACAGTCTGAGTCTCCTGAAGATAAGCAAGCAGTTTTAAATTACCCACCACCCAAAACCTCCCTAATAGAAGCAGTGCAACCTTCCAACTTGTAGCCATTAGGAATAGGTACACAAGATAACCACCAAGTAGTTGTAAGTGAGTGATTCTTAATTATTCTTGTTAATTGTTATCTAAAACTGGAATAGAGATATTAAAGCCCCATCCATTCCTCCCCTATCTTCCCAGCAACTGAAAACAGTGTTTTCCTCTTTCCCAGTTCTGAAGAAAGTTCTTCAACCAGAAACATTAACTCTGTTTCTCTTTTCACAGATGCTGCCTGACCTGCTGAATATTTCCAGCATTTTCTGTTTTTGATTTAATAGAACCATGGTTGATCCTGTACCTCAAATCCAGTTTGCCACTTGATCCTCATACCTTTGGAAGTCCTTCATATCCAAAAACCTATTAGTCTCACTCTAGAATATACTCCTGTTTCCTCACCAGATTGTCCACAACAGTTCTCAGCCTCATTCAGCTGGAATCTGTCAAAATGTATAACAGATTAGAATGAAAGCTTCTGGTTATTTATGAGCTATATTTCACTTCTAATATTTTTAAAAATAATGGTTACTCATTCACATCCACTTTCCACATTCCCATGAATTGTTATATTTGGAGTTAATGCACATTCTTTGGTCATATGCTTCTGTCACACTTATTTGTTTCTGTTGACAGGCTCTCCACATCACTTTCAAGATTATTCTGAAGAATGGGACAATAATAGCGCAGAGGTAAGATTAATGACAAGTTAATGTTTAGCGGATGTTAGATTTGATATTGCCTAACTTCACCAATAAATTACATTCTCCAGGGCTGTACAATGTAATTTAAATGTACTTGTAATTTTGATTTCTCCTCCACAGAATTTGGCTTTGTGTTTCACTCACTTGAGAGCACTTCAGATACAGCCTCAGGTAAAATAACAATCTTAAATTTATGTCTTGAAAACATAGATGAGAATTATTTTTAATCAATGAGCTGTTTGATGGTGAATTATTCTAGATAGAAATCGCAATCCAATAAGGACATTTTGTTTCTGATCATTAGTCTCTCTCCTTCTCTTAGACAGGCCCTTGGGTCATGGATAACCTGTTTCCTCTCCAGTTCTGAGGGCTCTGATGAAGCCAGTGTAGTCCCACAGACATTTCTACTGTGGGGGAAGGGTTACTTGAGAGGTTGGGTATGTGGGCAGCTTGAGCAGTGGTGTGTTCCTTCCTCTATTTACACTGAGTATCCGTGTGCTTCCAAAGAATGGACTTGAGGTTCTCAATGCCAATCTGAATGCAACTGCTTCATTTTGACCAGTCATGGGTAGGAATTCCATGAGTTTGGTTGGGAATAATACACTTTTTCAAGGATGCTTTGAGAATGACCTTGAATCATTTCCTCTATTTGCCTGGTACTCTTTTGCCATGGTGGAGCTCAGAATAGACCATCTGATTTGAGATTCTGGTACTGAGAATGCAAACAAAATGGCCTGCCTACTGGAGCTGACGGAGTGTAATTAGGGCCTCAATGCTTGAGATCTTGGCCTAGGAGAAGATGCAGATGTTGGTTCAGTTTTCCTGCCAGTGGATTTGGAGGATCTTGTGGAGGCGGGATTGGTGGTACCTCTCCAGTACTTTAAGGTGTCTGGAGTTCATAGGCCGTGGTTCAAAGGATTAGCTTTGTCTGAGGTTTTAAGTCTTGATCTTTAAAGTCTTGATCTTTAAAGTCTTGATCTTTAAAGTCTTGATCTTTAAAGTCTTGATCTTTAAGTCTTGATTTTCCTCACTCAACTAAGCATGCACAAGGCTGGCAACAACTTTTGTTCTCTTTGACAACACTATGGTCAAATAGTCTTCTGATGCTTACTGTCTTTTACCATATCTTTCATAATGACCACTTGGGCAAAATATGGAATTGGTACTGAGTGTCAGAAAATTAAATTCTCCTCCAAAACCATAGATGCTAGACATCTGCTGAGGAGATATTTTTATTCACTATATGGGCCATGGGCTTTGCTGACCCAACAGCATTTATTGCCCATCCCTGACTGCACTTGAAAGCGGAGGTCAGCTACCACCTTTAATTATTGCAGTCTGTCTGGTGAAGCTATTCCACTCTGTTGTGGGGTAGAGAATTATAGGACTTAGACACAACAGTGATCAAGGAACCTCATTATAGTTTATGACTTGGATGCAGTGTTCCATGCGCCAGTTGTCCTTGTCCTTCATGATGGTAGAGGTCATGGGTTTGGGAGATGATGTTAGAGTAGCCTAGATAAGTAACTGCAGTGCATTTTGTAGATGGTAGTACATCACAGGCAATAATGGAGGAAATGCATACTTAGTGTAGCAAATGAGGTGCCAGTCAAGCAGATTGCTTTGTGCTGAATGAAATCAAGTTTCTTGTATGTTGCTCGGACTTTACCTGTCCGATTAAGTGGAGCGCATTCCATCACATTCCTGACTAATGTTTTGTAAGTGGTGGAAAGTCTTTGGGAAGTCAGAGGTGAGTGGAACGCTCCTATATATGTAACCTCTTGCCTTCTCTTGTGGCCACAGGTTTTACGTGATAGGTCCAACTGAGTTTCTGGTCAATGGTGAGTCTTCAGAATGGGGAACTTAGTGATGGTAATGTCAAGGGCTGGGGGCCAGACTCTCCTGTTGGAGAAGTTCACTGCCTGGCTCTTGTATTACACAAACATTACTTGCCTCTATTCAGTCCATGCCTGATTGTTGTCTGGCCCTCATTACATGTGGGTAGAGACTATTCATAATCTGAGGAGATTTAAATCAATAAAACTGAATATTGTGGAATGTACAATATCTCCACTTCTGATCTTACAATGGAAAAAAGGACCGTGATGAAGCAGCTTAAAATGGTTGGACCCTGGATACTGCCCTGAGGATCACCTGCAACAATGTCCTGGGATGATTATAGTTATAGAGCACTACAGCACAGAAACAGGCCCTTCGGCCCATCTAGTCTATGCCAACCTGATCTTCTGCTTAGTCCCATCTACCTGCACCTGGACTATATCCCTCCAAACCCCTCCCATTCGTGTATCTAGCCAAACTTTTCTTAAATGTTACAATTGAACCCACATCTACCACTTCTGCTGGCAGCTCGTTCCACACTCACACCACCCTCTGAGTGAAGAAGTTTCCCCTCATATTCCCTTTATATATTTCACCTTTCACCCTAAACCTATGACCTCTAGTTCTAGTCTCACTCAACCTTAGGGGAAAAAGCCTGCATGCATTCACCCTATCTATACCCCTTGTAATTTTGTATACTTCTATAAGATCTCCCCTCATTCTCCTGCGCTCCAGGGAATAAAGTCTTAAGCCATTCAACCTTTCCCTATAACTCAGGTCCTCAAGTCCTGGTAACATCCTTGTAAATTTTCTCTGCACTATTTCAAGCTTATTGATATCTTTCCTGTAGGTAGGTGACCACAACTGCACACAATACTTTAAATTCGGCCTCACCAACGTCTCGTACAACTTCAACATAACATCCTAACTCCTGATCTATTGCCAAAGTGCCAAAAGCTCTCTTTATGACCCTATCTACCTGTGACACCACTTTCAAGGAACTATGGATCTGTATTCCCAGGTCCCTTTGTTCTACTGCATACCTCAGAGCTCCACCATTCACTGTATGAGTCTTACCCTGGTTTGTCCTCCCAAGGTGCAAAATCTCACACTTGTCTGCATTAAATTCCATCAGCCACTTTTCAGCCCCTTTTCCTTGCTGGTCAAGATCAGGCCGCAAGCTTTGATAGCTTTCCTCACCGTTCACTATGCCCCCAGTTTTGGTGTCATTTGCAAATTTGCCAATCCAGTTTACCATGTTATTATCTAAATCATTAATATAGATGATAAACAACAATGGACCCAGCACCGATCCCTCCGGCACATCACTAGTCACGGGCCTCCAGTTAGAGAATCTACTACCACTCTCTGGCTTCTCCCGCGAAGACAATGTTGAATCCAATTGGCCATTTCATCCTGAATGCCAAGCGACTTAACCTTCTGGACCAGTCTCCCAGGTGGGACTTTGTCAAAGGCCTTGCTAAAGTCCAACGTCCACTGCCTTTCCCTCATTGACCTTCTTGGTAACCTCCTCGAAAAACTCAATAAGATTGGTTAGACATGACCTACCACGCACAAAACCATGTTTCCTATATCTAATCAGGCCCTGTCTATCCAAGTACCTATATACCCTGTCCCTTCCAATAACTTACCCACAACTGACATCAGGCTCACCAACTATAATTTCCTGGCTTATTCTTAGAGCTTTTCTTGAACAATGGAACAACATTAGCTATCCTCTAGTCCTCTGGCACCTCACCCGTGGCTAAGGACATTTTAAATATCTCTGCTAGGGCCCCTGCAATTTCTGCACTAGTCTCCCACAAGGTCTGAGGGGACACCTTGTCAGGCCCTGGGGATTTATCCACCTTCGTTCGCCTCAAGACAGCAAGCACCTCCTCTTCCATAATCTGGATACAGTCTATGACCTCACTACTCTTTTGCCTCAGTTCTGTAGTATCTGTGTCTGTCTCCAGAGTAAATACGGATGCAAAAAAATTCATTTAAGATCTCCCCCATCTCTTTCAGCTCCATGCATATATGACCATGCTGATCTTCAAGAGGACCAATTTTGTCCCTTGTTAACCTTTTGCTCTTAATATGACTAATGAAACCCTTGGGATTCTCTTTCACCTTGTCTGCCAGAGCAACCTAGTGCCCTCTTTTTGTCTTCCTGATTTCTCTATTAAGTGTTCTGTTGCATTTCTTATACTCCTCAAGCACCTCATTTAATCCTAACTGCATATACCTGATATGCAGCACCTTCTTTTTCTTTACCAGGGCCTCAATATCCCTCAATAACCAAAGTTCACTAAACCTGTTAGCCTTGCCTTTTATTATGACAGGAACATACAGATTCTGTACTCTCAATATTTCACTTTTGAAAGCCTCCCACTTACCAAGTATCTCTTTGCCGGAAAATAGCCTGTCCCAGTCCACGCCTAGCAGATCCCTTCTGATGCCATCAAAATTGGCCATACCCCAAATTAGAATCTCAACCTGAGGACCAGTCCTATCCTTCTCCAGAATTATCTTGAAACTAATGGAAATATGATCACTAGATCCAAAGTGTTCCCCCTACACACACTTCTGTCACCTGCCCTGTCTCATGCCCTAAGAGGAGATCCAGTATCATACCCTTTCTAGTTGGGACCTCTACCTATCAATTGACCTTGGTTAATTAAAACCATGCAAGGTATGACTCCAGCCACTGGACTGCTTTCCCTATGATGCCCATTGACTTCAGTTTTTCCAGGTCAGCTAATATTTAGTCAAATTCTGTCTTGATCTCATGAACAATCATTATGTCCCCACCTCTGGAGTTCAGCTTTGGTCCATGTTTGGATCAAGGCTGTAATGAGGTTTGGTAGTAAATGGTCCTGGAAATTTAAAGTTAATGGTAAGTATCTTGTGTTGGCACTGACACATTCCATCATTTGGCTGATCAGGTAGTAATTAATCTCATTGGATTTGTCATACTCGTTGTAAACTGGACACATCTGGACAATTTTTCATGTTGTTGAGTAGACATCTATGTTGTAACTGTACTGGAACGATTTGATTAGAGGCAGAACTGGTTTGGAAGCACAAGTCTTCAGCACTACCTCTGGGATGTTGAGTGATCCCATAGCCTTTTCTGGTCCTCTCAGCTATTTCTTGATATCATGTGGAGTGAATCAAATTGTCTTAAGACCACCTTCTGTGATGGTGGGAAGCATAAGAGGAAGCCAAAGTGAATCATTCACATGGCACTTCCAGCTGGAGATGGCTGGAAATGTCTTGTCTTTGGCACAAACATATTGGTTCTCACATTGTAGAGCATGGAGATGTTCTTGAACCTGTGTCTTAACATTAGCTTTTAATTGCCCACCACAGTTCACAATTAGATGTGACAGGAGTTCAGGGTTGTGATCTGATCTAGTGTTTTGTGGCATCACTTTGCATATTGTTTTTGCTAATTAGCATATATATATTGCAGCTGCCAGTTTGGAACCTCATTTTTTAGACATGCCTGGTGCTCCTGACATGCCCTTACTAGATCTATTCATGGTAAACACTAGTGTGATCTTAACATCCTAACTTCCCACTCCACTCTCTCACTCTAACCCACATCAACCTCACCCCTCCTTCCCACAGCCTCTGAACTTGCAGCATTCTATTCACTAAGAACCAACCCCAGCGTTATCATATAATCTGCTAATAGAATGATACAGTTGCTGTTTGGAAAACTGACCTCTACTTGCACAGACTGATTGCCAGCTCTCTGACACCCCTTCTGGACCAGGACCTTATCACAGAACATCAGGCTATTATCTCCCTTGCAGTCACTGACCTCATTTCCTCTGCAGATCTTCCTTCCCGAGTGTTTGGCCTCAGTCCCCCAGCCATATGCAGCCCACTTCTACCTCCTCCCTAATCCATAAACTGGACTGTCCTGGAAGACCTCTGTTTCAGCATATTCTTGTCCCTCAGTACATGCTGACTACTCGATCTAAGCCCAACCAGGGCAAGTTTTTTACAGAGTGGTGGGTGCCTGGAATGTGCTGCCTGGGGTGGTGGTGGAGACAAATAAGATAGAGACGCTCAAGAGGCTCTTAGATAGGAACATGAATGTGAAGAAAATGGTAGGTTGTGGACTTTGTGTAGGCAGGAGGGCTAAGTTTAGTTGGGCATTTTATTACTAATGTAATTGGTTTGGCACAATATTGTGGGCTGAAGGGCCTGTTCCTGTGCTGTACTGTTCTATGTTCTAACAAGACTTTACTATGTGTTCGGTCTGGGTCAGGTATCAAAAAGATCATAGTTTGTTGGATTTGGGTCACTTTTGGATTAGCTGTGGTCAGGTCAGATTCAGGTCAGCTTTTAAATTTTTACCTGGCCAAATTTCTACACTGTTGCCTTAAGTGGCATATTTACTTCCTGGGCTGTATGTACAAAGTCCCTGAAAAAGTGTATAAAAGATGATGAGCGAAAAGATTTCAGGAGGCATTAGTTATTATCATTTCAACATGGCTACTCTTTCTAGATTGATGGATTATTAAATATCCTTTTACAACTGACCTGGGGTTGAATCAAAATGGGTAAATTGAATCCAGGTCTCTCTATCCTGACTGGAAGAGTTCTGAGTAATATGAATTTATCAGTACAATTTCATCATAATTTTTAATTAAGAAGTAAATCCTTGAAATTGGCATCAATTTAATAATGTCACTTAGAAGTGGCTAAGTGTTGAAAAATTCATAACTTTCATGGTTTGATAATCAACGCCATTTGAAGCTGAACCTAAATGTGTAATGTTTGGACAAGGCAAAGAAAGCTTTTCTCTTGTTCTGATGGTGTTGATGGATCCTCCAGATGTTCCAATAATAACAACTCTTTTGTTAATCATGCACCACTGCAGGATACTAGTTCTCAGCTACCAGATATAGCACTTTGGATTAGCAGGAAACTGCACCTTGAGATGGAAGGAGAGGGAAAGGATGTCCAATTGATCTGTTTTCTCCTAAAAGCAGATCTGACTTACATTCTTTGTTTTTTAAATGTCAGTGATGCATCCATTTGTTAAGCATTTTAGGTAAAAGAAACGAGGGACCACAACACCAGGACAACATTGGAACAATAGAATTACCTTAATGTGTTTATGTTAATTAGAAATGTTTATTTCTGTTTCAGATGACTAAATTTGTTATGGAATTTTGCAATGCTATCCTACAAAATATGCCAAGAACTGAGGCAAGTATTTGGCATCAATCCTTTGAAGTTACTTCATTCAGGTTTTCCTTCATTTTTGCATACTTTGCTTTTTTTAATAATGGAAGTCACAAATGTTACTGTTACTTTCACTTTGCTAACATTGCATTGTTTCACCCTCTAGAGTGATGATAATGAGGCTATGTATAAAAGAGTAAGTATACTTTATCTTAAAGATTAAAATTGTGAAATTTGTTTGTCTCACTGAATATTATTAAAATCTTTTTTTTCTCTGATGCAGTTTTTATTTCATTACTCCAAAACACAAACACCACATCTGAAAAATACAGTAAGTATTATCAGTTAAGATGAAACTATATCAGTATTTAAGCAGATTTTATTGTGAATACTATTCCACTATCAGTTTTCTTATATTGTCAGTAGGTTCTTCTGGAAGGAATTAAATCATTTCACTTTCCAGTACTACTTCATAATCAATAGCAGCAAAGAAACGTATTCCAAATTCTTAAGAAACAAATGAGCTATTAGTAGTTTAAGAAACTACATATATTTCCCCATATTTTAAATTTAAAATATTTAAATACAAGGACTTGAGTTTAGATTTAAATAGTAGTTAGATTTCAATAGAATGCATGAAGGAATCTGTTATTAGAATAATTGTGTCTCGAAGCTTATTGTCTGACCAAAATGGTGCTGGTACTTAGATTTTCTGCAAGTGTTAGTCTATTGATATTTTCCATCTAATGTTTCTTTTTGTTGTAGATATCTGCCGTGCACCCCTTATTGCATCTTGCTCCAAAACTTTCTGAAAGAAGAATGGACAGAACTCTTTATTCAGTATGTATCTTTTCCTTTTTTTAACTGTGAATGTGCCTTGATCTTATTTGCCCAAATCTGCAATAAATAGTTTTTGTCACAAGGTTTCTTAATAACAAAATAATGTTTAATCTTTCTGTAAAGCTATGTTGTATTAATTATGAATGAGAACGACGTCTGATTTGAAAATGGAATAAGTGGATAATGTTTTGTGGTTCTAAAATTCAGAAAGGCCAGAATCAGAATCAGATTTATTATCACTGACTTAAATGACGTGAAACTTGTTTTGCGGCAGCAGTATGGTGCAAAGACATAAAATTACTATAAATTACAAAAATAAATAAATAGTGCAAAAAGGAATAACGAGGTAGTGTTCACGGACTGTTCAGAAATCTGATGGCAGAGGGTAAAAAGCTGTTTCTGAATCACTGAGTGCCTCAAATTTGACTTTAAGTTACAAACTAGAGAATGCCTGTGAAATCAAATCTATGAGAAAAAGCATTACTAAGCAAACCTACAGTAAAATTTTGTATCCATAAACTACAAAAGATATTTGGAACAGTAATGTTTCATGTATGTATACATTTTTGGTCTTTATTGGTCTGTTCTGTTGATGGGGAAGTAAATAATTTCTTATTTTTTCTTAGCCTTGGCAATTGTAGGTCATTTTGATAGGGAAAACTCTGCTCGCAAAAGGAACATAAATAATTCAATATAAGGATATGGGGATTTTTGTCGATAGGGCTCCTTTTTATTTCTGTCGCTCTGGTAGCTTCAGGTAGACCACTTAAGACATGATGAGAAATGCAACAGAAAAATTGCAAAGAGAATGTGGGGAGAACAAAATGGATTAGGGTAGGATTAGTATAAGTGGATACTTGATGGTTGGTGTAAACTTGGTGGGCAAAGGACCTGTTTCTGTGCTTTGACACTGTCTCCATAGCTATAAAGATGGTGGAAATTCAAATACTAATATTTGAAATAAATGATTACCTCAATCACATGGCCAGATAATACTTGTAATTAATTGTTCCTATTTTTGTGAGTTTCTTGTTTTTGTGGGCTTTTACTTTAAAGTTAAGCCACTTTCTGTGAAAGCACTTAATTTTTAAATCTATGAGAACCATCCCAGGGAAACTAAGGCCAATACTGCAACATATGTTACACAAAATGCTTCAATTCATTGCAATGAAATCAGGTGAAAGAGGAATTCATAGGTTTACATTTAATTTAAATGCAGTTGTTTTAGCTTTTTTATGGGAGATTGTTGAAATTAATTTCTCTAACCCTACAACTGAATCCACTTGCGTGGAAATTGTAGGGTTTTTGCAATGTTGCTATCAGCTGGATTGCACAAGGGTGGATCATTACGAAATCTTTTTTAGTTTCCTTGCAATTGCTATGCAGTTAATGCTACATCACACTTCCATTTTATTAATTGGTGAGGTGCAGGAAAGTATACCAAACATATCTGAATTTTTTTTTTGATTTTTAGTAAACTGATCTGAAACTTGTTTGCCACAAAGTTCAGATAGGGGCTGATAGAAAATGTTTCTGGTAAGTATGTATCCCCTACAATCTGCTGAACTACAATTTCATATACACTCCATTTGGGTGTAGCTGGATTTCCTGCAGCCACCCATTCAGTGTTTTAATGACTGCCTAATTCACTCTGTTCATTTCTACTGAGTATACAAAGAATTATACACAACCAGCTATATATTTCCAAACTGTTTTCTGCGAATGTGTTTTCACAAGTGGCAAGATTTTAAACAAAAAACAACCTGGAATGTTATACAGATTCAGTTAGATGAAGTTGTTTGGATGGAAATTTTATGGATCATAGACCCTGGGTCACATGGACCAAAGAGGTTGAAAACTTGTTTCCTGCTGTAAATTCCATATATGACAATAGAGGAAAGTTGAGCCTTGGAAACCATGGTCTGCACATGCCATATCTGTGTAAATGTCAGATAACAGAAAAGATGAAGAATGGGGGAAAAAAGGCATAACCCATAAATAGAATGATCTGCAATTCTGATAAGCAATATAGTAACTAAAGAGATATATTCAATACACGTAAGCTTCATATATAAGAATTATCTTTTGAGAGTCAGCTCCGTTGTTTCATAGGCTAATGTAGCAATGTCCAATAAATTTTGAAAATGTAAGTGACGAGTTGCTAGACTGGATTTGGTGATTAAAAATAGCAGTGATGCCATCAGCAGTCACTGTTTTTAAAGAATATTGAACAACAACTTCCAGTGACCTCATGTGCACAATTAAATATAGAAATCAGGAAATAACTGTTGAACATACTGGTTCTTCTCAAGCTTTGTTACATCATTATTTCGCTGAGAGACTTGTCATTGAATACCATGGAATGGCATAATCTGTAATACTTTCTAGCTAATAGTTACCCATCAGGTACACTAGAAATAGTTATGTTCAAATTATAAATGAATTTTAAATTGTGCATTAAGCCTCCATTACAGACAGAACCTCTAGGGCAACAGAAAATGAACTTTACAAATGTGGTCTTATTCCCTCAGCTTTAAATTATCTTTGGAAATAGTAATAAAGAAATGATTTTCTTGTCAATCCCTTGCATCTCTCTCTCTTTCTCTCTTACTCTATCTTTCTTCCCTCTTTTATTTTGCACATTATTTGTGGCTGAATTAATTATTTTAACCAGCACTTCCTGGTTCAGAGTCGATGGGGTAATTTTATCCCCCCAAAACTGAGTCAAGGGTTGAACAGAGGTGTTAAATCTCCAACCTACCTCCAACCCATTTTTTACATGTCCACTCCCAAACAGAATGGGATAGGGAGCAGGTGGCTAAGCAATTCTCAGGGGATGATTTAATCATTGAACCATTTTAATGTCTCTAGCAGTAGACTTGGTGCTTGGTGAATTGATTATGGTTGAAGATTTATGTTGGGGATATTTGTTGACCAGGAGGAGCAGGAGTTTGCCACACCCATTGCAGACCAACAACCATTTCCATCCCCTACCCTACCTCAACCAATTTCAACAATTACCCAGATTCTCACCCATCTCCCTAGGGACAGAGGTTAGATCCAGAATGCCCTGGGACAAGTCCCTCTCCTAATGTTCCCAGTAGCAGCTCCAGAATTCTTATCTCAGCTGTGTCCTCCTCTGAAGTACAGGTTTCCCAATGGAAAGCCAAGCCATTAGTCAATTTGACTTTTTGATTGTGATGCTTGCTGCATGTTAATATATGCATGCAGTGGATTTAAGCTCTACTATTAATAATGAGTAATCATAACCACTGCAGCTGAGATATGAATCTATTCAAAAGTACTCTGATTTACCAAATGATAGGTGAGTAAGTCAAAATAAAGTTATTGACTTTTTTGTAGTTTTAATGGGAACTAAACCTGTTCACTAAAAGTGGACTTGTCTGGTGATGTTATAATGAATGTCTTTTTCACATTGTTATTTATCTTCAATTATGATTTTATCACTGAAATATGAGATGTTTGCATTATAACAAAAGGCAACATCTTAAGTTTAATGTGATCTGAAGGTTAAATTGGAAAGTTTCCATTTAATTAACTTTTACAATTACATTGGATAGATTTGGATATTGTATAACAAATGAAATAGTTCAATATCTTGTAATTTAAAAAAGTAATTACTAGGACATCATTTCAGGTGATCAATTTTTTAACCACGTCATGAACCTAGAATGAACATACAGATTACTACAGTATAGCCTCAGGTCTTCTCTCACATTATTTATGACCTTAGTACATGACTAGATTTCAGTTTGGTTTTCGTTCTCCATTGCCTATGTAAAGAAGTCTTAGCTGCTATTTTGCCACTCTTCTCAATAAATATAAAAAACCCTTGCCATATTTCAACACTTTCTTCACACACACATATGCAAAGTATTTCAGACAATTAATTCAAATCCCAATCACTCATCTCCCCTGTTCTTGTTGTCCAATATTGGCTCCCCTGAAGCAATGTCTCAAATTTAAAATTCTTATTGTGTTATAAACCATCGATGGCTTTTTATTCTATGCTCTCAGTCACTTCCTCCAATTCTATAATGTTTTGTCAACTCTATTTCTCTAATTTTGGCCTTTTTTTCCATTAATGATTTTCTTTACATTACAGTTTCACAGTCATACCTAACCTCTCTGTCTAAGACTCATCCTCTCTCTCTGAGGCTCTCTTTCCAAGCCTCCCTCACATTCTTACACTCCAAGACTCTCTCACTCTCTAGCCTTCTAAACATCTCACTAAGATTCTATCTCACTCTAAGACTTTCTCTTACCCTTCTTCACTTATACATTTTTTGGGGAACTGTATTTCTCTGATTCTGGCCTCTTTTGTATCAGTGATTTTCCTTGGCTTATAGTTTCACAGTCATGGCTTCAGCTAGCAAAGCCTTAACTTTCTCTCTCAAAAACTCTTTCTCTATAACTCTCTCTCACTTTCACTTTCCTTAAAAGTTACCTTGTAGAGTAACCTTTTGTCTTGCTTGAATTGACTTTGTCTTGCTTATCATATTTTGTATGATTTACCATCATTTTTACTTTTATTTTATTTGAGTACAAGTAAATGCAAGCTATTTTGATTGACTTATGAATGTAATTGGAGAAAATGAAGCAGCTATTTTGCAAGAAGCTGCAGATAATGTGGAAAGCACTTACTGTTTGTGGTGTTGAGAAAGGGGTAAATGTTGGCTGGGAATTCAGAGGAATGTTTTTCAAGGTATCCTTAAGATTCACCTGAACCAATAGGATAGAGTTGCAGTTTAAAGTCTTAATCCATGCAGCTGTAATTTTTTCTGGTGCTGTGCCAAACGAGTTGCTTGAAAGTTGGTATTTTTGTTCACCCCTACATTATCCTTTTGGGTTGGTTGATATTTCTCCAAAGGGAAACTTAGACATGGTAGAGTTATCAGATCATTTTCTCTTGAGATTTTAATGAGGCTTCTGAGGCTCCTTCAAGATGTGCACCAGGAGAATGTGGGGAGAATAAAATGGGATTGATATAGGATAAGTATAAATGGGTTATTGATGGTCACAGCAGCCTTTGTGGGCTGAAAAGCCTGTATCTATGTTTTATGACTAAATTTATCTGTGTAATGTCATCCTTATTCCCCTTACTAAATCAACTTCACTTCATCATTGGGAATTGTACTGATCCCATTTCCTTCAAAAGGTTCCCTCCTTACCCTTTCAGCTTCATTGTTGTTCTCTCATAAAATTACATAGAAGTTACAACATGGAAGCAATATATTTAGGTTGGCCCTCTGAGCATCATCCTAATTCACACTTTTCCAATATTGCTTTATTACTTTTACCTTCAATCAACTGTTTGTACAGTTAAGATGGATCTGAGGCCATGACCACTTCTGCTAAACAGATTAAGCCCAATGAAAAATATAAATACAATAAAAGGTTTCGAGAGCATTCATTGCATTTGTATTTTTCTCATGCTCTCCGTTATTGCAAACACACACAGCATTCCAGCCTCATTCTTACTAATGTTTTGTGTATACACCATAGCATCTGCACTTTTATTTTCCTGATTTCATGCCATAAAACCCGACTATTGCGATATCTGTACTCTTTTCATAGCCTTAGAGACACAAGAGACTGCAGATGCTGGAAATCTGGAGCAATACACAAAGGCGCTGGAGGAACTCAGCGTGTCAGGTAGCATCAATGGAGGGAAATGGACAGTCGACGTTTCAGCTCAAGGCACTTGATCTGGACTGGGACTCAATCCAGATGAAGGGCCTCAACCTGAAATGTCGACTGTCCATTTCCCTCAATGGAGGCTGCCTGATCCACTGAGTTCCTCCAGCGCCTTTTGTGTGTGTTTTTCATAGCCTTATTCATTTCAGGTACTCTAGTTGAAGACTTGAAAACTGAATTTCCTGGTACCCTTTCTTTCCATATTCTACAGAAGAGGGACAAGTATAAATAAGAGTACTATGTTAATTTGCCAATATCAGGGCTTCTATTGATTAAAAAATGTCTTGCTTTTCAGGAACAACAGCTTGCTCAAACGGAATTCAGCAAAAAGGTATATCCGTGATTTTTCTAGATAATAAATTTGTATTAAGAGTATTCCTAAATGTAACATAATTTTGTGGGATAGTCTTGGGAAGACCATTCCTTCCATTTAGAGTATATTGAGTTTGTCATATCTGTCTGCTGCAGTTCAAAGATAATGCAATTAATATCCTAATGTCAATTTTAATGATCTGTTTCTTTTGTATTTTTGTTACATATTTGTTCATACTTTTATTGTTGATTTTAGCCTCATAATGGAAGAAATCTTGATGTATACTCACGATAAATGAAACACCGGAAATGTATGTATAACACAGCTTTTAATTTTCCTGGTAGAATAATCCAAATGTAATAAGTATAATAAAAATGTATTTTTTTATGGAAGACTACATGGAAGGAAAGACTGAAGTGAGAAGTAATTCCATAGTTCTGAGGTGGAATGAATTAGACTTGACTAATTCATAGTCCTGCAAATGTAACAACAAGTACTTCCAAGTTTGGTGCTAATCAACAAAAAAAATGTTATAGTTAAAACTTAATTCCAATTTCTACCAAACTTTGGGATATATTTTCATATTGGTATAGATCAACCTGAAAATCACTGCCAAGATGCACTAAGATCTGCTGAAAATAGTTTGTTGCTTAGACCTTGTTATAAGATGACCTGAAGATGTTCAAAAATATCAACCTTGCCTTCACTTTTGATATATTATACAAAATTAGTCTACATGTAAGTTTTTTTAACAGATATTTTTGAAATAACCATTTAGGAAGTGAGTAGTTACAAACTGCAATCAACCTTCATCCTGCAAAGTCCCTGATGATCATCAGCTACAAGTGATAAACTATAACTTCAGATATGTTGTTTTAAATCACAAAGTGTTGTAATATGTGTCATAAAATTAGTGATGTGTATTCTACTGTGAATAATAAATATTTCATACAGCATTTGTTATTGTCTATAAAAATTGTTTACAAAATATTCACTTCAGCCAAATATTGGTCTGGATATTTTGCTGATTTTTTTTTCATATTGTTCACTTGGCACTCAGCTGGCAGACCTTTAAATCACTGCCTTTCATATTCTCTGAGTCTCACATCTAGGATGTTTGTAATCACCGAGTCACCTCCAGCTACTCCCTTTCTACCATGCCAGTGCATCTGTGCTGGTGACACCGCTGTAATAGTGATAACTATGTAACTGCCTTCCAGTACATTAGGTGATGCAGTTTCTCTGTAGACTAGAGGTCCCAAACTAAGGACTCAAGGCCAAAATTGACCCACAGAACTAATTGATGGATTAGCCTGCTGACGGGAAGCTCTCTTGAAGTGGAGGCTCAATGTTCTGTTAGGAATGAAGCCCAAACCCTCACCCACAGTAGAACAGGCCTTGGTCTCCCAGCATTGTAGAGAGTGAGTGGGTGGGAGTGCGTTGTAGGTGAAGGGCAGAGGATCATGGAAAGGGAAATGGGTGTTAGGTAGATATAGTGGGGAGGCTTTGGAGTTCAGGTTAGACAAATGAGGAAGGGTGAATGGGTAGGATAAATGATTGGAGGGTTGGGGTCATGTCAGATGATAGGAGAGGTCTAAGATCACAGCCAACAGAGGTGAAGGGGAACAATCTGTAATGATGGAAAATTAACAGACAACTAATGAATGAACACCTCATATAGTATCAGTGGCACAGGTAGGGGTCAAGCTGACTGAAAGTAGACTTCAACCCTCCTCTGTGATCTGCTTTAATGTTCACATGAGCCTCACAACCATATAAAATGAATGCTGTGTGCTGTTAGACAACACTGCACATGCCTCTATGTGCTTGCATGTCTCATACACAAAAGTGCTAGCATGATTTTCATTGCACGGTCTTCTGTTCCCCTCAAACCAAAAGTGGCTATCCAAGGTGAAAATTCTGGAAATTTCTTTGCTGTTGTGCTCCATGTTATTCTGCAGAAAGTTACTGTGTGGTTTGTACAATTAGAGAGTACTGTTGGTGTGTACTTATCACAAAATGAAAAGTATTATTCATTCTGTGTGATGCATAGGCAAACTTATATAAAAAAGGCACTTACTATTGTCATTAGCAGGTAGACACATTTTGTCCTCTGCCTTTTAATGCAGTCTCTCTCACACATGACTTTTCAGGATAATGTCACACCATGTTCTCTAGTACCAAATAAGGACTTAAGAAATCAGAAAAGGAGTAGACTATGTGATCCCTTTGAGCTAGCTCTTCCATTTAATAGTGTCATGGCTGAGCTTCTCTATCAACTCCACTATCCTCCGCTTTTCTTATATCCCTCAATTACCTCAATAGCTAAAAATCTCTTGATTTTATCCCCAAACATCAATCGATCAATCATTTGCAATTTTGGAAGTAGAAAATTCCAATGATTTACTACATGCTGAGTGAAGAAGAGTTTCCTCGTTGCAATAATAAATAAGAATATGAACCATGGTTCCAGACTTGCCAGACAGAGAAAACACCTCTTCCAGCACCCACCCTTTTTTCTCTAACAATTCTACACATTACTATTGATCATTTGCCATTCCTGTAATAAGTGCCCATTTTATTCAATATCTCCCTGTCTCAGCCTAGTAATCAATCTAGTGAACCTTTGTGCATCTCCTCTGTGGCATGTATAATGTTTTTTCTGGATAAGCTACCCTAAACAAAAGGTCTCATTAAAGCCTTATCAAAATGCAGCAAGCTCTCCTTACTGTTATACCATGCTCCTAGCATGGTAAAGCCTAACCCTAGCACATTTTTAACAGTTTTAAGCCTAACCCTAGCACATTTTCATCATGGATGTTCAATCCCTTTACACCTCTATCCTGCATCAGGAGGGGCTGAGGGCCCTCCATTTCTTCCTGAAATGGAGGTCCAGCCAGTTGCCCTCCACCAACACATTCATGTAATTGGTGAAACTTGTCCTTATGCTTATCAACAACTCCTTTGATTCCACTCACTTCCTCCAGACTAGCTATGGAAACTTACATGGGCCCTAGCTACACCTATCTTTTTTGTTGGATATGTGGAACAGTCCTTGTTCCAGGCTTACTTGGGACCACTCCCCCAACTTTTTCTTCAATATGTTTATGACTGCATTGCCGCATCCTTCACCTATACTGAGCTCAAAATGTTATCAATTTTCCTACCAATTCCATCTTGCTTTCACATTTACATGGTCTATCTCTGACACTTCCCTTCCCTTTCTGAATCTCTCTGTCTGCATCTCAGGAGATGGACTAGCCATTACCATCTTCAAGGGTAGTCCTAAGCTTCCTGTTGAATGTCACTTTAATTTTCAATCCTACTCCCATTCTGAGCTGTCTTGTCTGCGGCCTCCTCCACTGCCAATATGAGGCCCAACATAAGCCAGAAGAACAACATCGTATCTTCCATCTGGGCATTTTATAATCTTCTGAATGAACACTGAGTTCTCCATATTCGGGTGTAACTGCATCTCATCATTTCCCATTATCAAGCTTATGTCCCTTTATCACCCTGTTTCTTTAAAATGTTTCGTTGACAGTCAGTATTCATTCTCCCTATCACCTGACCTGTCTTAACCAATCTGCATTCCATTTTTTTTGTCTTACACCTCACTTGTCCCCCTAATTTGGTTTTGAAAACTGTAACCTTCCCCTTACCCCAGTTTTGAGGAAGGGTCCCTGTCCATTTCCCTCCACAGATGCTGCCTGACCCGCTGAGTTCCTCCAGCAGTTTGTTTCTTGCTCCGCATTCCAGCATCTGCAGTCTCCTGTGTCCCCCTGAGCTGAAACATTAACTGTTTTTTCTTTCCAACAGATGTTGCTTGACTGGCTGAGTTCTTCTGGTATGTCTGCTATTGCTTCAGATTCCAGCATCTGCTGTTGTATTTGTTTTCCAAGCTTTCCTTATTCTTGTACTCCAATTCTCTTTCAATAGAGAATATCATACCATTTGCTTTTCTAATTGCGTGCTGCACCTGAAAAATATACAGGGACCCTGAAATCCTGCTAAATCCTAACATGTGAGGTTGAGGTCTCTCATCTTCTTAAAAAATCAAATCCAGTTTTCCATTTTCCCTATCAAAGTGGATCATTTTGCATTTCCCCGTTCTGCTCCATCAGCCATCTCCTTGCCCAAACACTTAACATCCCTCTTTGAATGCTCCTTATATACACCATATTTTACATTATCAGAAAATGTAGATATTTTATATTTGTCTCCCCTTCCCTTCATCTAAACTGCTGATGGAGACTGTAAATAGCAGAGACCTTGCTTCACCTTGGCAGTTTCTGACAGTTTTCCAGGCAAATGATTCATCTGGTCCCAATCAGTCTTTTTCCCAAGGTTGGAGAATCAAGAATGAGAGGGCATAGGCTTAAGGTGAGGGGGATAGATTTAATAGGAACAGGAGGGGCAACATTTTCACCCAGAGTGTGGTCAATATATGGAATGAGCTGCTAGAGGAAGTGGTTGAGGCAGGTACGTTAACAGAGGTACTTGGACAGGTACGTGGATAGGAAAGGTTTGGACGGATATGAGCTAAACGTGGGCAAATAGAACAAGCAATGATGGGAATCTTGGTCAGCATGGACCAGTTGGGCCGAAGGGCCTGTTTCCGCGCTGTTAGACTCTATGACTCTATGGTAGGATACGGCAGTTGAAAATGCCTTTGCTAAATTTGACAATGCACAAGGTCTTTGTGTTTCCTCTCACAGTTTAAGTCTGAACCTTGGTTATGATTGCCATGGCCATTTCTGCCCATAGCCTTCAGAGGAATGTCTGAAGGGCTATCTGTAGAAACAGAATCTCTCTCCATCCCTGCAGCATGGCCTCCAAAGCTTCATTTGTCCCTTCTTGTACAAAATCAAAATGGTGGGGATGGTGGGGATCTGAAATAAAAATAGAAAATACTATAAGTACTCACAGCACATACAACATCTCTGGGGTTTACACTTCAGGTCAGTGACCCTTCATCAAACTTAGAAATAGTAGGGAGATAAAACAAGTTTTAAGATACACAGTAAATTGAGGGGGGAAGAGAGGTTAAATGATGGTGGAAGAGTATTCTACAGACCCCCCAATAGCAGCAGAGACACTGAGGAGGCAGATTTTGGAAAGGTGCAAAAATAACAGGGTTGTTGTCATAGGTGATTTCAACTTCCCTAATATTGATTGGCACATCCTTAACATAATGGGGATAGATGGGGCAGAGTTTGTTAGGAGTGTGCAGGAAGGATTCCTGACACAGTATGTGGACAGGCTGTCTAGAGGAGAACCCATACTGGACCTGGTACTAGGCAATGAGCCTGATCAGCTTTCAGATTTTTCGGTGGGAGAGCATTTTGGAGACAGTATAACTCCTTGACCTTCATCATAGCCTTGGAGAGGGATAGGAGCAGACGATATGAGAAAGTATTTTATTGGGAGAGGGGGGATTACGATGCTATTAGGCAGGAACTTGGGAGCATAAATTGGGAACAGATGTTCTTGGGGAAGTGCACAATGGAAATGTGGAGGTTGTTTAGGGAATAGTTGCATGGTGTTCTGGATAGGTTTGTCCCCTTGAGGCAGGATAAGAGTGGCAGGGTGAAGGAACCATGGTTGACAAGAGACGTAGAATATCTTGTCAAGAGGAAGAAAGTAGCTTACTTAAGGTTTAGAAAGCAAGGATCAGACAGGGCTCTGGAGAGTTACAAGGGAGCCAGGATGGAGCTTAAGAATGGACTTAGGAGAGCTAGAAGGGGGCATGTAAAGGCCTTGGCAAGTAGGATTAAGGAAAACCCCAAGGCATTCTACGCATACGTGAAGAATAGGAGGATGACTAGAGTGAGGGTAGAACCAATCAAGGACAAAAGAGGAAACATGTGCCTGGAGTCGGAAGAGGTTGGGGAGATCCTTAATGTATACTTTGCTTCAGTATTCACCAGTAAGAGAGACCTTGACATTTGTGAGGATGGCGTACAACAGGCTGATACGCTAGAGCACGTCGACGTGAGGAAAGAGGATGTGCTGGAACTTTTGAAAAACATTAAGATACATAAGTCACCGGGGCCAGACAGGATATACCCAAGGTTATTACGGAAAGTGAGGGAAGAGATTGCTGCGCCTTTGGCGATGATCTTTGTGTCCTCACTCGCCACAAGAATAGTGCCAGATGATTGGAGGGTGGCAAATGTTGTTTCTTTGTTCAAGAAAGGGAGTAGGGATAACCCTGGGAATTACAAACAGGTGAGTCTTACTTCAGTGGTGGGCAAATTACTGGAGAAGATTCTTAGAGGCAGGATTTATGAGCATTTGGAGAAGCATAGGTTGATTAGGGACAGTCAGCATGGCTTTGTGAGGGGCAGGTTGTGCCTCACAAGCCTGATTGAATTCTATGAGGATGTGGCAAAGCACATTGATGAAGGTAGAGCAGTGGATGTGGTGTACATGGATTTTAGAAAGGCGTTTGATAAGGTAGATGGAGTGTATTCTGCCTGGAGGTCAGTGACGAGTGATGTTCCACAGGGATCTATTCTGGGACCCCTGCTCTTTGTGATTTTTATAAATGACTTGAATGAGGATGTGGAAGCGTGGGTTAGTAAGTTTGCAGATGACACGAAGGTTGATAGTGTTGTGGATAGTGTAGAAGGTTGCTGTAGATCACAACAGGATATTGATGGGATGCAGAGCTGGGCTGAGAAATGGGAGATGGAGTTCAACCCGGAAAAGTGTGAAGTGATACACTTTGGAAGATTGAATTTGAAGACAGAATACAAGGTTAATGGCAGGACTCTTAGCAGTGTGGAGGAACAGAGGGATCTTGGGGTCCACATCCATAGATCCCTCAAGGTTGCAGTGCAGGTTGACGGGGTTGTTAAGAAGGTGTATGGTGTGCTGACCTTCATTAGTCGGCGTATTGAGTTCAAGAGCCGTGAGGTAATGTTGCAGCTCTATAAAACTCTGGTTAGACCACACTTGGAGTATTGTGTTCAGTTCTAGTTGCCTCATTATAGGAAGGATGTGGAAGCTTTGGAGAGGGTGCAGAGGAGATTTACCAGGATACTGGCTGGATTGGAGAGCATGTCTCATGAGGATAAGTTGAGCGAGCTGGGGCTTTTCTCTTTGGAGTGAAGGAGGATAAGAGGTGACCTGATAGAGGTGTACAAGATGATAAAGAGTGGACAGCCAGAGACTTTTAATCAGGGTGAAAATGGCTAACACAAAGGGGCATAATCTTAAAGTGATTGGAGAAAGGTATGGGGAGGACGTCAGAGGTAAGTTTTTTACGCAGAGATTGGTGGGTATGTGGAAAGCACTGCCGGCAGAGGTGGTGGAGGCAGATACATTAGGGACATTTAAGAGACTCTCATTAATTAAGCAAAAACTAATTTATTTTTAAATGTAATATGGTTATAATTTGGGGAAAATGGGGCTGCCTCAATTGGATAGTGCTGGAAAAAAGATATAGGAATTATAATGTATGAATAATCTATGCCTGTTTGCCCAATGCTGTGAATCTCATTAATATGCTTTCACCAACCAGCTAACAACGATGCAGCTTTCTTCATGCTGGTCATTTTTTGTGTGTGTCTAACTCCTCTTCAAGCTAGTTAATGCTGGTTAAAGCCATCCCTTCATTCATTAAAAGGGAAACACTTGTGGCTGCAGCCTGTTATCTTTTTATAGGTTTTTGTGCTTGGTAGAAGTCATGGCTAATTACCTTGGGCAAGTTGATTTCTGATGTAGATACAAAAGGCTTCAGATGCTGGAATCTGGACAACAAACAATCTGCTTGAGGATCTCAGTGGGTTGACCAGCATCTGCGGGAGAAAAGCAACTGTCGAAGTTTCAGGAGGGTTGAAGGATGACAGGCAGATGGAACCAGGTAGGAGAGAGGGAGGGGTGGAGTTGGGAGGCAGAGACAGGTGGATGATAGATGGAGGCAGACAAGAAAAAACAGGAAGATGGAATCAGATGGGGGGTAGGGAGGTAAATGTGGAAACAGCCAGGAGGGTGATAAGCAGGAACACAAAGGCTACAAGTGCTGGAACGTAATAAGTTATGAAGGTGATAATGGAAACCATTACGGAAGACGTAGGCAGATGGAAGCTCCGAATACAGTGTAGGAGGTTGGAGGAGGTACATAAGAATCTTTGCCTCAGTGGGAAGGGCTGTTTAGGTCCCTGGATGGTGATCAGTGAGGAGGTGTAAGAACATTTGTAGGGAAAAGTGCTAGGCATCAGGGAGGGGCGGGTGGGGAGGGATGAGCAGACAATGGAGTCATGGAAAGAGTGGTCCCTGTGGAAGGTGGTCAGGGATGGGGAGGAGAAGATGTGGTTGGTAATGGGATCGAGTTACAGCTGGCGGAAATGATGAAGAATGATGTGCTGGATGTGAAGGCTAGTATAGGGTGAAAGGTGAGGACTGGGCAACTCTGTCTCTGCTATTTTGCTGAGTACTCCCTCATCAGTCTACTCTCAACTATCAGCATCGTGATGGAAGGTGTGTTAACTTGAATTTATTTACCATTAATCTGTTCACCGATATAAAAACAGAAAATCTGGCGATACTCCGCTAGCCAGACAGCATCTGAGTGGAGAGAAGCAGTTAATATTTCCGGTCAGTGACCTTTCATCTGGACCAGAAAAATGAGAAAACAAGTTGCGGAGAGGGAGAAGATTGGAGGGAGCAAAGGGAACATTTGTGATAGGGTCAGGACCAATATTGTCGAAGTGACATAAAAGCCATTGTGAAAAACAAACTCCTGGAGGAATTCAGCGGGTCAGGCAGCATCTGTGGAGGGAAAGGAATGGTCGATATGGGTTGAATGGGTTGAGACCATAAACTATAGGAGCAGAATTAGGCCATTCAGCCATTGAATGTGCTCACCATTCAATCGTGGTTGAAATTTTTTTAACCCCATTCTGCTGCCATAACCCTTAACCCCTTTACCAATCAAAAACCTATCAATCTCTGCCTTAAATACACCCAATGACTTGGCCTACACAGCCTTTTGTGGCAACGAATTCCACAGATTCACCATCCTCTGGCTGAAGAAATCCCTGCTCATTTCAGTTTTGAAATAACGTCCCTTTATTCTGAGGCTGTGCCCTCAGATCCTAGACTCTCCTACTAGACCCTGCATAAGGCCTTTCCCTTCAGGGATGCTTACTTCCCTGCTGAGTTCCTCCAGCGGTTTGGTAGAGGGGAAGGGAAAAGGAAGACAATTCACAACCATATGTGTGGAAGGTCAAGGTAGTAGTGGTATTGGTATTGGTTTATTATTGTCACTTGTACCGAGGTACAGTGAAAAACTTGTCTTGCATACCGATCGTACAGGTCAATTCATTACACAGTGCAGTTACATTGAGTTAGTACAGAGTCCATTGATGTAGTACAGGTAAAAACAATAACAGTACAGAGTAAAGTGTCACAGCTACAGAGAAAGTGCAGTGCAATAAGGTGCAAGGTCACAACAAGGTAGATCGTGAAGTCGTATTCCATCTCATTGTATAAGGGAACCGTTCAATAGTCTTATCACAGTGGGGTAGAAGCTATCCTTAAGTCTGGTGGTACGTGCCCTCAGGCTCCTGTATCTTCTACCCGATGGAAGAGGAGAGAAGAGAGGATGTCCCAGGTGGGTAGGGTCTTTGATTACGCTGGCTGCTTCGCCAAGACAACGAGAGATAAAGACAGAGTCCAAGGAGGGGAGGCTGGTGTTTGTGATGCGCAGGGCTGTCCCCATGACTCTCTACAGTTTCTTGCGGTCCTGGGCAGAGCAGTTGCCGTACCAAGCCGTGATACATCCAGATAGGATGCTCTCTATGATGCATCGGTAAAAGTTGGTGAGAGTCAAAGGGGACAAACCAAATTTCTTTAGCCTCCTGACGAAGTAGTGGGTCTGTAGGCTTGTAATGAACATTGGTTACTAAACAAACTGAGCAAACCTGGTGCTGTCAGGTGCCAGAAAAGGAACATGGAACATATTTTAACTGTCTTTATTGAAACCAGGTATGCACCTTACAAATGTCCTAATGTGATAACCACCAATGTTGTCACCCCCTTTAAATAGACATAGATCTATTTATTTTTAAAATATATACTCTTCAAGTCTCGGCCGAATCAATAAAATTCTCTCGCATACTCAGGCTGCTGTGACAGCCAGCATAAATGTGATGGGCCGAATGGCCTCCTTCTGCATTGTAAGATATAAGCAAAATAGCTGATCGAGAAAACTTGGAGCATAAGGAAAGGTGGTTGTTGAAGTCACACATCTCAGACCCAGGGTACAAATGAAAGGTTGAATTTGAATGATCAATAACTATACACTTGTCGATATAGAACAGAGAACAGTACAGCACAGGAACAGGCCCTTCGGCCCACAATATTGTGCCGAACCAATTACATTAGTAATAAAATACCCAACTAAACTTAACCCTTCTGCCTACACAAAGTCCACAACCTACCATTTTCCTCAAATTCATGTGGCTATTGAAGAGCCTCTTGAACGTCTCTATCTTATTTGTCTCCACCACCAGCCCAGGCAGCACATTCCAGGCACCCACCACTCTCTGTGTAAAAAACTTGCCCTGCACAACTTTGAACTTTCCCCCTCTCACCTTAAATGCATGCCCTCTGGTATTAGACATTTCAACCCTGGGGAAAAGATACTGGCTGTCTACTCTATCTATGCCTCTCATAATCTTCTAAACCTCTATCAGTTCTCCCCTTAGTCTCCGCCACACCAGAGAAAACAACCCAAGTTTGTCCAACCTATCCTCATAGCACATGCCTCCAATCCAGGCAGAGTCTTGGTAAATCTCTTCTGCACCCTCTCCAAAGCCTCAACATCCTTCCTATAATGGGGCGACCAGAACTGAATGCAATACTCCAGGTGCTGCCTAACCAAAGTTTTATAAGCTGCAGCATAACTTCCTGACTCTTGAACTCAGTGCCTTGACTAACGAAGGCAAGCATGCCATATGCCTTCTTTACCACCCTATCAACCTGTGTAGCCACTTGCAGGGAACAATGAACTTGGATCTTCATTTAGGGCCTTGCTATTAACAGTGTACTGTCTCTTTACATTTGATCTCCCAAGGTGCACCACTTCACATTTGGCCGGGTTGAACTCCATCTGCCATTTCTCCGCCCATATCTGCAACTGATCTATATCCCGCTGTATCATTTGCCAGTCTCCTACGCTATCCACACCACCACCAATCTTCGTATCATCTACAAATTTATTAACCCACCCATGTACATTTTCATCCAGGTCACTTATACACATCACAAACAGCAGAGGTCCCAGTGCGGATCCCTGAGGAACACCACTAGTCAGAGACCTCCAGCTAGAATAAGTCCCATCAACCACTACCCTGTGTCTTCTACAGACAAGCCAGTTCTGAATCCAAATGGCCAATTCACCGTGGATCCCATGCATCTTAATCTTCTGGACGAGCATCCCAAGAGGGACCTTGTCAAACACCTTACTAAAATCCATGTAGACAACATCCACAGCTCTACCTTCATCAATCAACCTCATCACCTCATCAAAAAACTCAATGAAGTTAGTAAGGCACGACTTGACCTGTACAAAGCCATGCTGACTGTTCCTAATTAGACTACATTACCAGTATGGAGAAAGCAATTCTATTTATAAAGTCACAAATGATAACTTATTTAAAAAACATTTTTATTTCAGTTTTTTTAACATACACGGTCTAATGCTGGAATATGTCTTTGATATATACTGCAGGTAAGTATATAGAATTCTGAGACACAAGAAATTCTGCAGATGCTGAAATCTGGAGCAGTACACAAAAAGTGCTGGAGGAACTCAGCAGGTCAGGTAGCATCCATGGAGGGAATCAAATAGTTGACATATCAGGCCGAGACCCTTCATCAGGACTGGAAAGGAAGAGGGCAGAAGCCAGAATAAGAGGGTGGGGGGAGGGGGAGGAGCACACAAAGCAGGTGATAGGTGAGTTCAGGTGATAGGTGAGTCCAGGTGGGGGGGGGGGGGGGGGGGGGGAAGCTGAGAGGTGATAGGTAGAAGAGGCAAAGGGCTGAAGAAGAAGGAATCTGGTAGGAGAGGGCAGTGGACTATGGAATAAGGGATGGAGGAGGGGAGGAGAGGAGATGGGCAGGTCATCAAGGCGGAGGAAGGGAGCCACAGGAATAAGGGAAGACAAAGGAGTGGGGGGGGGGGGGGGGAGAAAAAGAAGGGGTGGGGTTACCGGAAGTTACAGAAATCAACGTTGAGGTCATCAGGTTGGAGACTCCCAAGGTGGGATATGAGGTGTTGTTCCTCATATCGGTATATACTGCCTCACAGGCAGTAGAGGAGGCCGTGGATAGACATGTCGGTATGGGAGTGGGATATGGAATTGAAGTGGATGGCCACCGGGAGGTCCTGGCTGTTGTGGCAGATGGAGCAAAGGTGTTCGATGAAGCGGTCGCCCAATCAGGTCTCACCGATGTACAGGAGGCCACACCGGCAGCACTGGATGCAATAAATGACACCCCCGGACTCACAGGTGAAGCGCTGCCTCACCTGGAAGGATTGTCTGGGGCTCTGAATGGTGGTGAGGGAGGAAGTGTACGGTCAGGTTCAGCACCTGGTGCGGTTGCAGGCATAAGTGCCGGGGGGTTATCAGTGGGGAGGGACGAGTGGAGGAGGGAGTTGTGGAGAGACCGGTTCCTGCGGAAAGCAGAGAGAGAGGGTGAGGGGAAGATGTGCCTGGTGGTAGGATCCCGTTGGAGGTGGAAGTTGTGGAGAATGATGTGTTGGATGTGGAAGCTCGTGGGGTGGTTGGTGAGGACAAGTGGAACCCTGTCCCTGTTATGTCGTGGGGGTGGGGGGTGAGGGCAGATGTGCAGGAAATGGAGGAGATACGGGTAAGGGCAGTATTGATGGTGATGGAAAGAAAACCCCGGTTACTGAAAAAGCCTCATCTTGGGAACAGATGTGGCGGACGCTGAGGAACTGGGAGAAGGGGATGGCGTCCTTACAAGTGACAGGGTGGGACGAGGTGTAGTCAAGGCAACTGTGGGAGTCAATGGGTTTGTAGAAGATGTCTGTGGTTAATCTGTCTCTGGAGATGGAGACAGGGAGATCCAGAAAGGGGAGAGAGGTGTCAGAGATGGACCACGTGAATCTGAGGGCGGGGTGGAAGTTGGAGGCAAAGTTGATGAAATTGATGAGCTCAGCATTGACAAATTCTGAGATCTACACTTCCAACTAATTGAAATGATTAAGTTCTAGAAATCCGTGAATATCAGCCGCTTACTGCAGCTGTTGGACAGAGAGGAAGCAATAGGCGCGGCAGCGAATCAATGACTCACTCAGTCATTAGGAAATGTTATCTCTGCTACACCTTGTAAGGAAGCATCGGAAACCGGAAATTAGTGCAACGTAAAAAGAAATCCCTTGCACCACTCGAAAAATGACTATCATTTGTGTGGGTATTGCTGTAGGACAAGTTACAGAGGAAGTGTGTGCTCCGGGACATCAGCGAGTGTGCCATCCGGAAGCGCTACTCTGGGCTGTGTGACAGCAATACTCCAGCACTATGCAGGTCAGCAACTTCTCTCTTTGCAATTTATTTAAATCGACAGAGCAAGAAATAAAAGTGACGTGCGTTCTTGAGAATGTTATGTTATGTAGTTGAACTGTTTCTATTGATACATATCCAGGCCGATAAGCGACTAAACCCCAACTCGCTTGCACCACAGTAGTATTCTTCAATGCTTTTAATGCTCGAGACTTGTTGGTTACTTTCCCTAATTAACGCCGATTTCTTTCTGAAACCACGCCCATTTTATTTTACTAGGGATTTGTGCATGTAAGGTTGAATTTAAATGAAAGTATACCCACTGGGATTTAATTAAGTTGAATAATCTAGAGCTCATCATGTTTAATATGTATAAAAAATCTGAAATTTACCATTACAGAAGAAACCTTTGACATGAGGTAAGCATGTTTTTTTTCAAATATTGGCCCATCTCTCTAGTAAAGTTGGAGGGAAGTGCTTTACCATTTGCACACATTCCGTTCTCAAAGTGAACAGTAGAGACCAGTCCATCTTACATAATAGCAAGATCAAACTCTCTTGTCACTTTACAAATTTTACATTCTACATTTGCATATTACAAATAACTTGGTTAAAATTTTAATTTAGCAATAGTATCCTAATGAGATCTGTGTCTGTCATGTTAATGCAAGCTTTCGAATGTAGGGATGAATGTTAGATGATAATACTTTGAGGTTCCTTCCAAAGCTTAGTCTACTTTGGAAACACAAAAGACTGCAGATGCTGGAATCTGGACCAACATACAAAATGCTGGAGGAACTCAACGGGTCGAGCAGCATTTATAGAGGGAAATAGTTGAAAATGTGGGCCGAGACCTTTCATCTGGACTAGAAAGAAAGAGGGGAGATAGCCAGTGTAAAAAAAAATGGGGGGAAAGGGTGGAGCAAGAGCTGGCAGGTGATAGGTAGATGAGGGAGGTGGGGAGTGGTAATGATGTCAGATGCTGGGAGGTGACAGGTGGAAGTGACAAAGGGCTGAAGATGATGAAATCTGATAGGAGAGGACAGTAGAGCATGGAATAGAGGGGAACGTGGGAGGAATGTGTGGGTGATAGGGAGAGGGTGGGGGAGGGGAAAGAATCAGACTTATTATCACTGACATATGATGTGGAATTTGTTGTGTAGTGAGAGCCGTACAGTTGAAAGACAAAAAATCTCTAAGTTACAAAAATAGTGCAAAAAAAAGAAATAATGAGTTAGTGTTCATGAATTATTCAGAAATCTGATGGGGGAGGGGAAGAAGCTGTTCCTGAATCGTTGAGTTTGGGTCTTCAGCTTCCTGTAATTGCTCCCTGATGGTAGTAATGAGAAGGGGGCATGTCCCGGATGGTGAGGATTCTTAATGATAGATGCTGCCTTCTTGAGGCACTGCCTCTTGAAGATATCCTCAATGGTGGGGAGGGTTGTGTTTCTGATGGAAGCTATAACCCTCTGCAGCTTCTTGCAATCCTTTGCAGTGGAGACTCCATACCAGGCTGTGATGCAACCAGTCAGGATGCTCTCCACTGTACATCTATGGAAATTTGTAAGAATCTTTGGTGTCATACCAAATCTCCTCAAACTCCTAATGAAGTAGAGCCACTGGTGTGCCTTCTTTGTGATTATATCAATGTGTTGGGCCCAGGATAGATCCTCTGAGATTTAGATGCTCAACAACTTGAAGCTGCTCACCCTTTCAACCATTGACCCCTCAATGAGGACTGCTGTGTGTTCTTCCAACTTCCCCTTCCTGAGGTCCAATCATTTCCTTGGTCTTGCTGACGTTGAGTGCGAGGTTATTATTGTGACACCACTCAACCAGCTGGTCTATCTCATTCCTGTAAGCCGCCTCATCGCCATCTGAGATTCTACCAACAACAGTGGCATCATCAGCAAATTTATTGATGGTGTTTCAGCTGTGCATAGCCACACAGTCATGAGTGTAGAGAGAGTAGAGCAGTGGGCTAAGCATGCATCCTTAAGGTGCACCTGTGTTGAAAGTCAGTGAGATTTAGTATGTCCTCAAAGACTCTTGCAAACTTCTACAGATGTACAGTGGAGAACTTTCTCACTGGTTGCATCACCGCCTGGTATGGAGGCTCCAATGTGCAGGATCGCAAGAGGCTGCAGTGGGTGGACACTCAGCCAGCTCCATCACGGGCACAACCCTCCCTCCCATCAAGAACATCTTCAAGAGGCGGTGCCTCAAGAAGGTGGCATCCATCATTAAGGACCCTCACCACCCAGGACATGCCCTCTTCACATTACAACCATTGGGGAAGAGGTATAGGAGTCTGAGAACCCACACTCAATGTTTCAGGAACAGCTTCTTCCCCTCTGCCTTCATATTTCTGAATGGTCCATGAACACGACCTCATTATTCCCCTTTTGCACTATTTATTTATTTTTGTAACTTATAGTAATTTTTATGTCTTTGTCTTGCACTGTACTGCTGCTGCAAAACAACAAATTTCACGACATGTGACAGTGAAAATGAACCTGATTCTGAGGAGAAGATATAGGGTGATGGGGGCCAGTTGGATCAGGAGGAGAGAGAGAAAAGAACACTGGGAGGGAAAAGGTTACCAGAAGTTTGAGAATTCGACGTTCATGCCGCCAGGTTGGAGACTGCCCAGGTGGAATATGAGGTGCTGTTCCTCTAGTTTGTGTTTGCCCTTGACCTACTTTGGAACTTGTTTTTACTTGCAGTTATTGCAGAAAATCCACTCTTGTGCAGATAGTAGAATGGAAGGGTAATAAGATTTTAACTGCTAACTCAGTGAGTTCTGGATATTCTGTATTGACTTTGATGTAGGAATTGGGTAATGTCAGGTTTTGAAATTGTAACTTAAGGCCTTTTGTCACTTGATACCTACAGCAATTTGTCCTCTTGAGATCAGTGATGTCTTGGTCTTTACAGATGAGAATGCATCACAAATCCATTGTTTTCATTCTATGTGGATCAGAATATTTGGAGCATTGATTTTTGGGTGGAACAGTATTATTTCTCATTTGAGAGTGAGGTTGACCTCTTTGCTATCGTCAGTAGTTATCATCATGCAAAAGAATGTGCCAAAAAATTGTGCTGATGTTTCTGAATGAGGCACTGTGTTGCTTGAGTGTTTGGTGCAACTTCCATCACTCTGGTCACGTCACCTGACTGTCAGTCATTGTGGCTGCTCCATTGGTGCAAGTTCCAATGCAGCAGTATGACAGGAGCCCATGTTCTGTTCCATTGCCATGTTGGTCTCAAATTTCAGCACCTGTTGTAATTTATGATAGTCATTCACAGCAAAATAAACCTTCATGAAGGGCCCTTTCTTGGGCATAGTACATGTAAATAATAAGAAACACAGCATTGCAAATGTTTTGTAACAATTGGGATTTGATGTCTTCTGTGATATCAGTAATTCATCATGAGATGAAAATATTGTGTGATAATTAATACTGCTGATTTTTCTTGGCAGCTCTATTGCTCAAGAGGTATCAATAAGCATCTATTATTGAAGGCATTATTAAGTTTTCACCTAGTGTAAATGGTGATATCTTTTTTCATTGGCGTTTGACAATGTAATGGACTAGGAGATACAGTTCCTTTAACATACTTTAATGTAGCATGTGGTAGTTCATCTCTTCCATGAGAAATGTGCCACTGGCTTTTTGTTTAAGTTTGGGTGTTTGCTGTTGAATCATTTGGAAGGTTTCGTATCATTTCGTTGTTTGTCTACATTGGGGGGGGGGGGGGTGAGTATGATGATAACATTGAGCAACTTTGGCAAGAAATTATGAAGGGAAAATCGTGTTTGACTAGACTGGAAAAAGGAAAATCATAATGTTATTGTACAAAAATTCAACATTGGTTCATCAATGATTTATGACATTAAATCGCAAAGTGCATAGATTGAAGAGTTCTTCCTAAACTAACAAGTGATAAAAGTATTGAAAAGTGCCATACAATGCATACAGCGAAGCTTGACAATCTTGATTGCACGTTATATGACTGGTTTTCCTTGAAGAGATCAGAGGGTGCATGTATCTCAGAACAGGATTCCAGGGTAATACATTGTTATGTGAAAGTATATAGTTTGGCAATTTATTTAAAGATTTATGCATAGAATACTAGTGTGTGATGTACAGTAATGTTTATTTTGGGCAATTCTCATGCAACCGGCCCCCGCATTCCCCATGGATGCTAATTGGCTGACAGTATACTTTATTTGGATTTTTGGAAGGCTTTTAATAAGATCCCACACAGGAGCTGGTCAACAAGATTAAAGCACGTGGAGCTGGGAATAATGTAATAACATCAGATGAGAATTGGTTATTGGACAGAAAGCAAAGAGTGGGTGTAAACATATCTTTCTCAGATTGGTAAACTGTGACTAATGGTGTACAATCAAGATCAGTGCTTGGGTCCCAGCTATTCATGATCCATATCAAAGATTTGCCTGTGGGGACCAAAATTCATATTTCAAAGTTCGGAGATATAAAACTTGTTCCAGGGATGGCAAGATTTCTGCATGAAGAGAGATTAGAGTAGACTATGCCTGTATTCTCCAGATTTTAGAAGAATGAGCGATGTCATTGAAATGTAAATTCTTACAGGGCTCAGTGGGTTGTTCTTTGGCTGAGCAATCTAGAACCAGGATGTCAGAAGAGGGATATGCTGTTTAGATGAGGAGAAACTTCTTCACACAGAGGATAATTAATCCTTAGAATTCCATCCCCGGAGGACTATGGTAGCTCATTTTAAATGAAGTTGGACATATCATTTTGTATTTGGAGACAGAAGAGAATCTTGTGCTTGATTACCTAACTACACCTAAATGTTGTTAGAGAATTGAATGAATGACAGTGTTAATGTAAGACAAATGGTTGTTGGACAGTATGACTTGTGGTTCATCCGAACAAAGAGTTGAGTTTAGGATGGTGAGCCATCAGAAAAACTGATTTTAACAATGTGTTAAATTCTATATATCTAAAGTCAAAACATGTGAGAAAGTAAATAGCAACTGTATCTGAAAGAGACATGTTAGATGTAGTCCATTGTCACAACCAGAAGTAAGGCGGAGAGATTATTCAACAGATAAATTTTGGGGACTAATATTAGATTTTTTAAAAATTCATTCAAGGAATGTGGTCATCACTTGTGAAGCCAATGTTTATACCTCATCTCTATTTGTCCCTAAAGAAAGTAAAGTTCAGCTTTCTCCTTGAACTGCTGTATTCCACGTAGTTTTCCCAAATTAGGGGGAGGGAAGAAATTCCACAGCTTTGACGCAGAAGGAATGCTTCTATATTTTCAAATCTGGTTTGTGAGTGACTTGAAATGGAACTTGGAGGTGAAGGGATGTTTTAGTGTTTGTTTCCCTTGCTCACTGAGGTTGGGGAATGCTATTAACAGTTTTGTTGATTTTGCTGTGAGTGCACCATGGCTGCAATGTGTTGGAGAAGGCGACAATTAGTTAATGCTGAGGTAACGTTGAGATTCTTGAGTGCAGTATTCAAGCAGGTGGAGAGTATTCCATTACACCCATTGTTTGGTGTTTATAGATGGTGGAAAAGCTTTGAGGAGTTGAGAATAGTTTGCCATTATGTACTGAATATGCCATCGTGCAAAGGTTTATATTGTCAGAGGATCTCAACACCAAATTAAATAGTTATCTCTTTCCCTATAGAGCATCATGGGATAAGGAAGCATTTGTCTTTAGAGGAAGCACGTGAATAGAAAGAGGAGAGCTTTAAAATAAAACATTTGCTGGTAGAAAATATCTGCAGTTCTTTGTGAACTATTAAAAAGGGAAAATAGGATAAGATGTGAAGAAATCCTTTGACAATATCTTTGCTGCTGGCACTTGCCCATGGCTGTAATGCTACCTGCTCTAGCGATTAGTGCACCTTTCCTCCCTCGGGTCAAAAAATATTCAGAGTTATGTTCTGCCTCTGATAGTGGTGTCCTCCTGTTTTGGATGATAGATCCTGCATGAAAGGCATAGCAAAATTATTATGAGATGTTTGGAGAATAGAATGCTTATTGTGGAACAGCTTGCAGTGTCAAATATGTAGTGTGAGATTATAACAGTCCACCAGCATTGAGGATGACTTGGTTCTACTCTGGTTTTGTGAGTTCTGATATGACTGATGCCAATGTAGGACCTGAAAACTCTTCCACATATTGGGGTGGTGAGGTGGTGTATCCCTTCCACTATTTACACAGAGCTTCTGTGTGCTCCTGTTGGACTTGAGTTAATCAAAACCATCCCAGGTATTTCTCTATTTTGATAGATGGGCCAGTAATTCTCAGGAGTCAGAGGGGTTGCTGCTTTTTTTCTTAGGTAGTTTCATCTGTCCAGTCTGGGTAAACCCTTCTCGTGATGGGACCCAAACTGTTTCGGGAGTCTCATGTTGTGCATGGAAACAATGTGGCCTGCCCAACAGAGCTGGCTAACTTTTGCTGAGGTTTCAGTGCTGGGCATGTTGGCTTGGACAAGAATTTTGGCTCACTTATCATTCTAATTAATTCGGAGGATTTTGCAGAGATTGCATTGGTGGTATCTTTCCGGTGCCCGCTGAAGGTAGTCCAGGTCTCAGAAACATTTTATGAGGATTAGAATCACTGCTGCTTGTAAACCATGTATTTAGTGCTGGGTCTGAGGTCTTGATCTTTAAACACTGGCTTCCTCAATTGACAACTGTGACTTTCAGAATCAATATCAGCCTTCACCGGGAGGTGGCTTCCGAGATATGTGGTCCATGTTTTCCAGGATCTTGCTGTAAACTTTTTATTGCTGAAGGGCAGTATTGTGCACCAAGGGCAGGTTTGTAGCAGACTGTTGTCTTCTGGATGTTGAGTGCAAGGCCAATGCACTTGTATACTTAGTATATTATTGCTTGAAGAAGTTGACAGTGGCTTGGAGTTGGAATTTGAGCTTGCACGAACATCAGTGTTGTCCGCACACTTGAGTACAACTACTAGATTTGGGTGATCTTGGCTCTTGAGTGCAGTTGCTGTAAGTTGAACAGTTTCCCATTAGTACTGAAAATGAACTCCATGCCTGAGGTGAGTGTTGTTGGAGATGAGTGCAGCATTGTAGTGAGAAAGATTGGATAAAAAGTGAGGCAGTGTGATGGTCTTGTTTTACACTGGTCTTTCCTGAGATCGATTAGGATTGTGCCTTGCAAGGTACCATGAAGCAATCGCAAGGAGGAGGTGGTATAATTTTACAGGAGCATTGTGAGCACTGAGCCAGGAGCTGTGATGTTGCCTTTCTAAATCCAGTGACTTCTTAATTCAATTATCTTTTTTCCTGTCCTGACAGCCAAGTTCTTGGCAATGTTACCTTTTATAATAAAATTTAGTTGTCTTTTGACCTTCTCAGTTCCTCTGCACTCAAGCTCAGCATAACCATGTAAGCAAAGTTTATATCAAACTAATCTTTCTCTTCTAGGTGCACCTACTCATTTCTAAACATACTGTATTTTTTCTTTATTTACATTTATTTTCCTTAGGATCCAAATGCAGACACTGAGTGGAATGACATTTTACGGAAAAAAGGCATCCTTCCTCCTAAAGAGGATCCAGATAAAGAAATCGAGGCACTGGAGGAGGAGATCATTCAGAACCAGCAGTCAGTTGGTAAGTGAAGAGTTAATTTTATTTGGCTGGAATTTACTGACCCAATTCTTTAATCCAGAATCTCTGTCAGCAGCCTACCTACACCTGTAGGTATTGGTCTGGGCGCAAATGGCCAATCTCACTAGCCCTCTGCACCAGCAGCGGTGGGGGGGGCCATCTTCAAGGCACAGTGCAGACCCTGACCCTGAGGTTCCCTGGTACCCTATTGACAGCTGGTAAAGTTAGGGTCAGGGATGTGCTGGTTATAAATGCTGCAAATTATTTTTAATTGTTTCTGGCATATAAACATTTTCAATTGAAATAATTCACATTTTTTTTAAAGTTAACTAAAACACAATTAAAAGTAGTATAATATTTTATTTAAGATATAATTTGCTTTCCCCTTCCTGCAATCCCCATTGAATTCAATGGGATCTTGGATCCTCTGACTATATCCTGAGCTTACTGCTGGGGAATTTTCAGCAAGGCTGTGCACCATCACTGGAGTTCTGTAACAGAGTGAAATAGATTCAGCTTCCTGAATCTGACAAAGTTCCAGACTTCCACCTTTTACAGAACAAACACCGAAGCCTGGTACTTGTTGCCATTTAAGTGCTGAGTGCTGGCAGATCTGTTCAGCACAGCTGGTCGTAGCAAGGTCTGGCTCATTACTACAGCTGATAGTTATATATGGATAGTTCATATTTAATAGGGTCATGAATGGTGCTATTAGCTTCAAGATGTTTTGAGAGTTGAGCTGGTATCCAGATTTGTAGTTGTCCGCTGCATACTCCATAACCTCGTGTTGGACCAGTCCTTGTCACCATCTGCCAGACAACACACTGACAAAAGGCATGCGGTTATGCTCCTACTCAGTTTTGGACTGATCTGGTGATGCAAATTCAAGTCTCAACAAAGCTGTTAGAGGATTTTAATTTTTTTTTCCTGCTTTTGTTCTCACCTGTGTCAAGCAGAGAAATGTTTCTTCATTGTTTCATTAGCTATTGCAGGGTGAGACATCCTGACTTTACCCCTCCCTCCCTCCCCCCCTCCCTTTTGTCTCTATCTTCTGCCTGGATTACCTTTACCCTTTTCTTCATTATATGGTCTCTTTGGGAGAAGTGATGGGGCTACATTCCCTCCACCCCCCCCCCCCCCACCTTTTAGTGTCCAGTTAATTAATTAAACTTAGCATAAAAAGTTAACTTTATAACAATGACTATGAAACTACCAGATTGTTGTAAAACCTAACTGCTTTAATAATGCCATTCAATAAAGGAATCCTGTCCTTGCCCTCCAGACCCATAGCAATGTGTTTTTAAAATACCAATTTTTTATGCCTGCTTAGTTTTGCTTTCAGCAGCATTTTGATGGGATATTTTTTGTGCGTGAACCATCAACATCGTGCATGCCTGTAAATGTATTAATTTGATATCTCCTTTGCCTAATCTGTAGATAATAACAAATGGATTGGCCAGGAAATTGCACCAAAGCACCTTTATGAGAACCACATATTTTAAGATGTATATTTGGGGTGAAAAAAACAATTAATCTTTTATTGTAAAAGTTGTAATGTGTTTGGCTAAACCATAAGCCAAAGGGAATGGTCTAAATAGTTGATTACTCAGGTATCGAGGCAAGGAAGTCAGTGCTGTGAAGTGAAAATCCAACTCTGGAAGGTCTTTAATCCAGCGTTGCAACATCCCTGCACCAATATGAATTTCATACTTTCCTCCCCAGACTTCCTCCTTACAAATTTTATTATAAGCATGTTCCATGTCTGCTGTCAAGCTCGCACCACACTGTTTGCTGGTAAATTGCTCACTTTCGTGTTTCACTGACAGTGGTTTGGAGAGTTGGATTGAAATCGGAAGTAAAAGGATGAAATTCAGTCACACAGAACTTAAGCTGCATAGCTGCTCTAACTTTTCTTTACAATCAACCAAGTAACAATCCATTGTTTTAATCATTTTTGTGTGAACATATCTTGGTGGTTCTGACTGCTCCCTCTGTGAATGTCTAAGTTTGCCATTTCTGTTTGCAAAAAAAAAATGTCCTTTTACATGTGCTAAGTGGCTCATCAGATTTTCTTTTTAAATGTCTGGTTCCCAGTATGACTAATGACTCCTCTTCCTTCAGTTAAAAGGTATGAAGACATGACTCTGGATGAGCTAGAAGAGAATGAGGATGAATTTGCTGAGGAAGATGAAAGAGCCATTGAGATGTACAGGTAAACAACATGAAGATGTTCAAAGTTATGCAAGGGTGTAATAAATGCAGATCCATCTTTTAATAAGGTTCAGCAAACTTGAGCGCATTAACTAAAGCAGACACGAGAGTGTCCTGGTGTGTAATCTCTTTTACTTTGATTGTTTGCTATCAATATTTGGCATGGCTTTTGTTTTCCCAAAGGCTAAAGAGTGGGGATGTTGCACAATGTAACATTTATGTTGGTGCTTTATGCATGGTACAGGAAATGGCAATCATTTTATGGATTGTTGCTGGGAATTGGATAGTTCCAATTAAATTATTTTAGGTAAGATCTCCTGCTTGTATGATCTTTTTATCTCTTTTTTGCAAATTAATCATTTCTTTTTCAATTTAATGCCAATGCAATGCTGTGCATCTTTAGGATGACACGTTAAATGCAGTCTTCAGCTGCCCCTTCAGGTGGACATCAAATATACCATGCTGTTATTTTGGAAAAGAACAGTGATTCCCAATATCACACAACAGATTTGCTGGTCGTTATCTGATTGATGTTTCTGGGAGGCTGCTGCAAACAAATTGGCTGCTGTACTTCTTGCTTTACACATTGACCACAGTTCAAAAAGCCTTTGGCTGTCCAAAGTGTTTTTGAGATGTCCTGGAGCGGTGAAAAAGAGCTATGAAAATGAAAGGTTACTTTCCTTTTGTTCTGTTAACTAACTACATTGTTGTTCTTTGCCTGTTTCTTTACCTTTAAATATTGGCTGAAATGTAATCAAATTAATGGTCAAACTAATGATGATTGCCATTTTTAAAATATAAATGGTGTAGCAAGTTGAGCTGATGGTTAGGTGGGTGATGAATGATTCTCTTGGTTTCATTTACTGGAAACACTTTTGCTGTCTGTTTCAGTTCTCACTAAGTTGATTTTGATGATCCTTTGATATGATAATTGTGCAAGAACCTTTTGATGCCATAAACCACCAAACACTGCATTATATCTCTGATTTTTATTTACACACACACACACACACACACACACACACAACTTGCAGCATGTAGCAAATTGCACTTTACAAACAAGTTACTTATTAGGAGTTTTGCATTATACCATAATTATGCAAGTTGTGGTGTCCAACTTGATAACATTAAGGGACACCAGTAGTAGGTAAATTATTGGAAGGTGTTCTGAGAGATCAGATATACAAGTATTTGGACAGCCAAGGGCTGATTAAGGATAGTCAGCATGGCTCTGTGCGTGGTAGATAGTGTTTAATGAATCTTGTAGAGTTTTTCAAGGAGGTTAGCAAGAAAGTAGATGAAGGAAAGGCTGTGGATGTTGTCTACATGGACTTAAGTAAGGCCTTTGACAAGGTCCCACATGGAAGGTTAGTTCAGAAGGTTCAGGCACTAGGTATCCATGGAGAGGTTGTAAACTGGATTCAAAATTGGCTGTGTGGGAGAAGATGGAGAGTGGTAGTGGATGATTGTTTCTCAGACTGGAGGCCTGTGACTAGTGGTGTGCCTCAGGGATCTGTGCTGGGGCCATTGTTGTTTGTTGTCTATATCAATGATCTAGCTGATATGGTAAATTGGATCAGCAAGTTTGCTGATGACACTAAGATTGGAGACGTTGTGGACAGCGAGGAAGGCTTTTAAAGCTTGCAGAGGGATCTGGACTAACTGGAAAAATGGGCCAGAAAATGGCAGATGGAATTTAATGCAGACAAGTGTGAGGTGTTGCATTTTGGAAGGACAAATCAAGGTAGGACATACACAGTAAATGGTAGGGCACTGAGGAGTGCAGTGGAACAAAGGGATCTGGGAGTTCAGATACATAATTCCCTGAAAGTGACCTCACAGGTAGACAGGATTGTAAAGAAAGCTTTTAGCATCCTGGCATTCATAAATCAAAGTATTGAGTATAGGAGTTGGGATGTTATGGTGAGGTTGTATAAGACATTGGTGAGACCAAATTTGGAGTATTGTGTGCAGTTCTGGTCACCTAACTATAGGAAGGATATCAGTAAGATTTAAAGAGTGCAGTGAAGATTTACTAGAATGTTGCCGGGTCTTCAGGAGCTGAGTTACAGGGAAAGATTGAACAGGTTAGTACTTTATTCCTTGGAGAGTAGAAGAATGAGGGGAGATTTGATAGAGGTTTACAAAATTATGAGGGGTATAGACAGAGTAAATGCGAGTAGGCTCTTTCCACCTAGATTAGGAGAGATAAGTACAAGAGGACATTGGTTTAGGGTGAAAGGGGGAAGGTTTAGGGGGAACATTAGGGGGAACTTCTTCACTCAGAGAGTGGTGGGAGTGTAGAATGAGCTGCCATCTGACATGGTAAATGCAGGCTCACTCTTAGGTTTTAAGAATAAATTGGATAGATACATGGATGGGAGAAGTCTGGAGGGTTATGGACTGGGTGCAGGTCAATGGGACTAGCGGAATAAAGTTTTGGCACATACTAGAAGGGCTGAATGAGCTGTTTTCTGTGCTGTAGTGTTCTATGGTTCTATCAGTAGGACAATTGGGCTGCCTTACTGTCACCATGTCTATTCAGTTTATACCCCTTTCAGATGCCTTGGAGAAATTCATAGAAAAAGATAGCTGGAGGATGAGAAGTTACTACTACCTTCATTCTGAGTATAGCATTTGTTTAATGGAATTGCAGACAAGTTTAAGCAAATAAGCTCTAAGGCTACAAAGAGATTGTTTGGAAATTAGTGTGGAGAAGAGCAAAGTAATAACATTTGCCAATAGCAATGATAAATATTAACAATGAGAAGCTAAAAGAAGAAACACTTATTTATTTTGGAGCAACCATCACAGAAGATGCTACATCAGAAAAAGTATAAAAAGTGAGAGCAGTCATTACTAAAGAAGTTGAAGCAAAGCTAAAGAAAATCACAATGAAAAGTAAATGCTTTTATCATTTCAACATTCTTCCCATGCATTAGAGACCAAGCAATTCACTAAAGGAGAATTGAGACCTCCTAAAGGCAGTGTTTCAGAATCCTGGCAAATGCAAATCCTTGCTTGAAACCAGAAGAAAGTTGCAATGGTTGGCCATGTAACCAGAAGCCCTGGCAGCATGAAGGTTGGTTAACAGACAAAGAAGAGGAAGACCTAGTTTGAACTAGATTGCCAGCATCAAAGACTGAGTTGCTTTTGGGTGTAGTAGGGGCTGGAGTTAATAGAGGAATGTGGTTGCTATATCAGAAGTGCCCAAATGCTCAGGTTCATGATAGACTTGGCTATCCTAGGTTTAAATATCACATATCACATGCACTTCATTGTTTGGGTGGTTTTTTTTCTCTCTACTAAGGCATAATGATTCATTAGTTAATTAATGATTTAATCTTTTCTAGGCAACAAAGACTAGCTGAATGGAAGGCAAAACAGATGAAAAAAGTATTTGGAGAAGTTTTGGAAATTTCTGGACCAGAATATGTACAGGAAGTAACTAAAGCTGGAGAGGGTCTGTGGGTAATACTGCACCTTTACAAGCAAGGGTGAGTTTTAGATTTTTGTTTATTAGTTCTCAAGATGTGGATGTTCTGGTAATGCTAGCTTGTGTAGTCCATCCCTATATGCTACTAAAATGAGGTGGTTAAGAGCAATTAATGTTTACGTATGATGCCTGTATTTTTCAGAGCAGAACTGCAAGCTACAAATAATCATCAGTCTTACGTGCTGTAGCCTATAGCTACAATTGTTGGTGTACTCCCTTTTTTAAAAACCAAAATGTAACACAAGGCAATACCTTTTCAGTTCTTTGGTATAAATGTTATGGACAGAATATTGTAGACAATTGTGCCTGAATGTGTAACTTGTTTTCTCCTACTTCTACTTTGCTCAACAGACATGTCATGAAGAGAAATTCTTTTTAAAACCTGTTCTTGCAGACTGTAACCAGTAAATGTTACAGGTGTTTGAACTTTATACAATATAAATTATTTTGGTTCACACAGCTTAGTCCTCATTGGTGACAATCCAGTAGAATTAATTTTTAAAAAAACATTTAAGACTTTAGCTCATAGCCTTAACTGAAATGTGGACTTATCACAACTTGTTGCTGATTATCCTGCTGTATGGTTTTGCTGTTTTCTGATTGTTTCTTTGTACATACTAGGATACCTATATGTGCCTTGATAAATAGGCATCTAAGTGAACTGGCAAAGAAGTTCCCAGAGACAAAATTTATTAAAGCTATATCCACAACCTGCATACCCAACTATCCAGATAGGAACCTCCCAACGGTCTTTATTTATCGAGATGGTGATATCAAGGTACAATATGTTGGACCCTTAGTATTTGGAGGCATGAATTTAACGAAAGATGGTAAGTGATTAACTAAATTGAGTTGTACAAAGTTTTGTTTTAAATCATTGAGTTGTATCATTTGGAGAAAGTTGTGAGCTCTATCTTTGCAGATTTTTCAATCTAAAATAACTGAACATTTGACTTCCCAGATTTTAGCAGTTATCAGTCCAATGGTATTGCCAGAGAACAAATAAGGAGAGGGTGTAACATTACTCCCACAGAATGATTCCACTTCTCTGAAGAGCAGAGATTACCCCAGGAAAGGCTTGTCAAGCATTCCAGTAGGTCTTCATTCCTCTGCTCAATCCACAAGAAACTTAATACATATGGTATACTTGCAGAGAGACATCCTTCTCTACCACCTTGTCTTTTATGTGTTCACAATATTAAATTTCAGCCATCCTCTTTTAATATTCATTGCAGATTTGACCATTTTTGCCTTGAATCTGAATTGTAATTGGAAATTACAAAAAAATGATGCCAACTTTCACCTCTGGAGTACTTCAGTAAGCAACTCCACTCTTGTGAATCAGAATCTGATTATTTCCATCCTTTAGAAGAACCTCCCCTTTTTGGGTGGTTCACCAACTTGTACATTCAATAATCCTGGACTTCAGTATCAGATCCACTCCCAAGTTTTATTGTTATGTGATTTACTCGTTTATTTCTCTTGCTATGTAATTAGTCACTAAATTATGGGAAGGGAGGTTGTGTATCTGTAATTGATGAAGCAATAAACTTCATGGAATACAATGTAAAATGAATGTTTCAATGGAATGTAAAATGCTAATAGTAAGCCAGTTTTCTCTTGGTCATAGTTGATGATAGCTTTAGTCAACACTTAGCACAGTGTTCCAATAAATTAGACCTTCTGTATGGTGTAGTTTTTGTTTTTCAGGATACTGGTCAATATTTGTCCTCGATTAACACACCAAAAGCAGTTCAGCTTTTCTCTAGCTTGCTGTTTGTCATAAACTACTTGGTGCAAGTCAGTTCCTGAATTTGTCAACATCCAACAATAACTGTATTTCCACAAATTGTTTGTAAAGCACACTGAGACTTCCCAAGTATATGAAGAGCATTGCACTTTTCGATTACTTAAGCAACGCACAAAATGCCGGAGGAACACAGCGGGTCAAGCAGCATCTATGAAGGGAAATGGACAGTTGACGTTTCGGGTCAAGACCCTTCATCAGGACTGGGAAAAAGAGGGGAGATGGCCAATGGGGGGGGTGGGGGGGAAGGGGTGGTGCAAGAGCTGGCAGGTGATGGGTGGATCCAGGTGCTCTGCCACACCTTTTGATTACTTCCTGTTTTTCTTATGCTGGCACTTTAGGCCATTTTAGCAGTTGTGTGATCTTCTGCGAGAAAAGCAAAAATGGTTTTGTGTTCTATGTCCTTGCGATTGCTGCACATGCTATGGTGTAATGAATCATCATAAAAGTGTCATGCATTTCTGGCAAATGAACTCCTTCCATAAGCCAGCATTTCAAAGAGAAAGGATGCTCCAGAAAGACTTCTTCAACCATATTCAAAGTATCTTTTAACTGCAAGTTCTGTGAGGTTGTGATCCCTGGGATCATCTAAGAGCTGGCATTCAGCCTAGATGGAAGATAACATGCTAGCCTTCAAATTTACACTGGGAATTGTTGGAATGGTTAAGAATTGGTATCAGGAGTGGGATGGAGAATTAAAGTTACAGGCAACTAGATGCCCAGGTTCCCCCTTGCAGATTAAATGGAATGTTCTGTGATGTGGTCACCCAAATTGCATTTGGTTTCTCCAGTGGGGAGGAAACTGCATTGTGAACAACAGATGCAAGACACTAGTGTTGGAAGAAGTGCAAGTGAATTCCTGCTTTGCATGGAAGGACTACTTGGGTGCTGGAAGATTCAAGGGGAAGAAGAGGCAGGTGTTGCATCTTCTGTGGTGGATGGTACTGTGAAAAGGGAGTCGTTGCTGGAGATGGAAGAGCAAATCAGGGAGTTATGGGAACTGTACCTTTTGGAACATAGAGAAGAGGTGTGGGGAAGATGTGGTGGAATCTTGTAGAAGGTGGATGAAATTATTTGGGATGATCCATTGAATGTGGAGGCTGGTGGGGTGAACATTGAGGACAAGGGAATCTTGTCCTTATTCTGGCTGGGAGAAGAGGTGCTGAACGTGGAAGTGTGGGAAGTAGGGTGGATGCCCTGTGAACTATGGTAGAGGTAAGCCATGGTTAGGGAAAAAGAGATCTCAGCAGTATTGGTGTGGAAAATCTTGTCATCAAAATACATAATATGGAGCTGGAGAAACTGGGAGAAAGGAATGGAGTCCTGGTGGGAAGCAGAGTGGGAGGAGGTGTATTGAAGATAGCTATGGAAGTCTGGGCTTGTAATGAATATAAGTTGCTGATCTATCCCATATCCACAAGATGCAAAAGGTATCAAGGGTACGAAGAAAGAAACGTTTAGCCATAATAGTTTTAAATGGCAGAGCAGACTCAAAAGGCTGAATGGCCTACTCCTATTTTCTATGTTTATGTGAAACCGATTTGGAGAGGTCAGGAAGGGAAAAATTGGATATAAATTGCATGAAAAATAAAGCAGGGTGAAAATTGGAGGCAAACAATGAAATCTGAGAGTCCTGTGCATATGCAAGAAGCAGCACCAATGTGACCATACATGTAATAGAAAAGTGGCGAGGATGGAGCCTGAGTGAGATTGAAACAGTGTTCCACTATCCATGAAGACACAGGTATAATTTGGACCCATGTGAGTTCCCTTAGGTACACCTTTGACTTTGAGAAAGTAGGTGGTTATGAGAACAAGTTCAGCCAGGAAATTTTGTGATTGTTGGGGACTGGTTGTACCTCTGTTCAAGAAAGTAAAGGGCCCTCAGGTCATCCTGGTGTGGGATGGACATGTAGAGGGACTGAATATCCAAGGTGAAGGTGAACTGGTTGGGACCAGAAAACTGAAAAGCTGGAATAGGATGGCATCAGTGTCACTGGTAAAAGTGAGAATTGACTGTACAAGGGGAGAAAGAAAGAACAAAAATTGACAGATTGGGTCTATTAAGATAGTCTGCCTGTAGATCTTGGGGAGGAGCTAGAAGGGGCTGTGTGAGTTTAGGGGACCATGAAGCTGATGACTGTAAGGGGAGGATCTCCTGAGTAAATGAGGTCAGTGACTGAGAAGTGATAGTGTGCTGAGGTCATGTTCCACTGGGAGGTAATGAGGAGATGTCCAAGAGGTAACATTTTGTCTGTATGAGGTAGAAGTTTGTACACCAAACCACAACAGCATGGCCTTGTCAACAATGTTTGACAATATTGGGATCAGTCCCTTGGTGAGCAGAATGCTGCAGTTCAGAAGGAAGTAGTTTAGAATGAGTAAATGTGGTGGAAAACTTGAGATATAAAGACATCACTGGCAGTTAGTAGTTAAATCCAGAGAAAATAAGATGCTAGAATTAGGGATCTGGGTGTATTAGGAATCCTGGACATCGGAGAAATGGTCCTCACTCAGGTGAAGATTTCTGCTCAAAGAAATGAGCACAGAGGTGAAGGTGGCAGAAGAAGAGCTCAACTTCATACCTGGTGGGATATAGCTGGATGAGGATGGAGCCTCTATAGTGGTCTGATTATTCAGAATCTGAGTGGACTAGATCAGGAGGGAAAGTGAAAAATCAGCAAGGGGTGGATGGAGAAAAGATGGGTTCATAGGAAAGCGAAGGGGGAGAAAGATCAAGGGGAGTATTACAATTAAAGTGTTGCTGAATTTTGTGATCTTTGATGTCTGAAAGGAAGGAGAGAAGTCTTTAGTCGAAACACCAAATGTGGTGAAAGATGAAGTGGAACTGCAGACCAGGACTGCTCGAGATGGAGTGAGAGAATCAAGAATATGTGTGTTGATAGATGGCATTGAATATGGATCTTGGGATGCAATGAGAATGGTGATTCGAGAAGCACAATATCTTGAACATACCTGTGATCAAGATGAATTTGAACATAAAGGATGAGATTTTTGTTACAATCCACTTTGATGTGTAAGCTTTAAAGTGTGCTGTTCATCAGGTGCATTATTAGATAAGGCATTTGACTATGTATGGTGCTGCATATAGTCAATGTAGTGCTGTAACAATGGAAAAAATATAATTTCGTAGTCTTTATGCCTTATTAGTTATGGAGGGGAGTGGTTTGGGAGTAGGGGAGGGGTGGGGGAAGTGTAAGCATTTGAATTGAATAATATAACAAATATTTTTCTATTACCATTTTTTTTCAATGCATAAATTTTCATTTTCATTGAAGAACTGGAATGGAAGCTGTCACGTTCTGGTGCAATCAAAACTGAACTGGAGGAAAACCCAAGACAACAAATTGAAGACAGAATGATGTCATCCATCAGGACTAATGCTCCAACAACGAACAGTGATTCAGAAGAAGATTAGTTGTTTAAGCGCTGTGGGATAAAGTTTCTGATGAGGGTGTTGTCAAGCAATTCTGATATAAAGTGCACCCAAAATTGTGCCTGTTTTTGTTCCATGAGTGTGCATACTGGTGAATGCAGAATCTGCAAAATGAACCAGCAAAATGAGGCAACACATTAAAAGGGAATTTAAAATACAAATTAACAAATATTAGAAATGTTAAAGTCTGATTTACTTAATTACAGAAGATTAGTTTATCATAAGAAATAAGGACTTTATATCATTCAACAGCAAAATACTGCAGATGCTGGAAATCCAAAGTAAAATCTGGAAATGCAGATAAATTGGGGAACATCTGTGGAGAGAGAGATGGGTCATGTTTCGGGTCAATAACTGTCCAGTAGAACTGGGAAAAGTTAGAAATGAAGCAAATTTTAAGTTGCAAAAAAAGTGGAGAGAGAACAAAAGGGAGGCTCTGAGATGGGATGGAGGCCAGGAGAGTTACCAATATTGCTGCTGCCCAGCTGAGAGACAGTTGTAAAGGTGCATGAGAAACAAAGTGTGAGTCTGAAGGAAGTGAATGAAATCTACAGTTACCAGAAGACAGAAATAAATTCTTCTGAGCAGATTTTTTTTTCCCCTCTTCCTCTGGTAATTTCAGATTTCTCCAGCCACATTTGTTATTTGAGAGCCTTTACCACTGTCTCAGCTGGCAACACCACCACTTACATTGCTCATTCTCTTTGGGTCCCCACCATATCGCAGACCTTCCCCTTCATTCTCCCTCATTTCTGTGCAATTTATTCCAAACTTCTCACAGTTCTGATGACTGGTCATTAATCAAATACATTAACCAGCTTTCTCTCTCCACAGATGTTGCCTAACCTGTTTAGTGTTTGTAATTTCATATCATTGTCAATTCAGCACTTGCTGAGTAACCTGTTTAAAATACTGATGATGACTTTTTAAAAAAAGTTTTCTAGTTGGATTGAGCCATAGCAATGAGTTTCCTGGTAAATATAAAAATTGCATTCAGAAAGCTTGGCTATTAATGTGTTCGCATACATTAAATCAGCTTAATTTATTCAGCCTCCTTGTAGACTAACTAATTTGGTGCAAACTTCTGAAGGTGAATGATTGATTCAAAAGTAACGGTGTTAGGCATATTTGGGGGGGAAAAAAGGAAATTATTTATGCTAAGTGCAATTTATGTTTAGAAATCCTTTTTCTTTTTGCACTGTTGTGCTGACTTCAAGGAGATTGTGCTTAATAGTGCAATTTGAGAGGAAACTCCCGAGCATCTAATTTTTAATAAAAATAGAACTCAAATTCTGGCTTTTTAATCTTGCATAATTTTTTAATATTTGCTTTTTGTTTTAACATTCAGAAATCATAATTAAACTGCCTTCATAATATATTCTGTGGAAAAGCTCTTGAAATTTGTGCAGAATCTTTCTGCTTATAACTGTTCACTAATATATTTGTTCTAAAACATCATAAAATTAGATAAACAGCAGAAGCAGTGTACCAACTTCCAAACTGTGTGTCTGTCTGCACTGTAAGCTGCTTGTTGCCCCACCTGTGACAGAGTCTGTTGCCCCTACATTGGCTTCATCAGTCACCTTGCAACTCTCAGACTCCTCTAGACCTAAGGGACTGCTTAAAAAAGGAAGTTAAATATACTGAGGAGTAAATGTCAATTTTAAGGAGTTCATATACACTAAAATTATTATTGCTAAGGAAATTTTACTGGTGGGATAATGCTACAGATGGCCTCTTTCAGCATATTTCTACACTTAATGTAAAGAACTATGGATCAATTTAGTTTCCTTCATTATCAAAAATCGAGATTGAGAACAGACAGACATCAATGGTGCTTCAACATGTATCTGGGGAGTTGCTAGGTCTAATGATCTTGTGTATTGGTTGGTTTCTTGAGTAAATCATAATGGCATTGGACCCCTGGATAAGTGCAGATGTTGGGGTGAAGGTTGTTCTTGTGGATGAACCCACTGTTGAGCACAATTGAATGACTTCTGTTGGAAGAGAATATTTCGTATATTAGACAATTCAAATGCAAGTACCCACTCTAGATCAGTAGGAGAGACTTAATACATTGTTGATGCTCATAGATACAGGCCCTGTCCAGATTACAAACACTCAGCTTATGAACACCCCTACAAATGAATGAGCTGACTTATGAATCATTGACTTTATAAAAATTTTCCCATGAATTTTTTAAACAATTTTTGAAACAAGCTTTTCTTACTTCACAGCAGAGCTTCCCATGTATGTGTGAGGCAAGTCAGGTGATTTGGAGTTGGCCAGTGAGGTTAGAGCCTGACCATGCAGCTGTGTGCTGTGGCAGTGATACTAGTGACTTGAACCCCTGTGCCACCTGTTCAGAGGTCTGTAATGGGGATGGATTTGCTGGCTGCTGAGGGGCTAAAGCATCTTCTGCTGGGTGGGAATGGGGCATTTCCACGTGCCAACTCCTCCAAGCAATTGGGGGCTGGGTCGAGTCGAGCAGAGCTGTGAGTGCTGAGCAGACTCACCTGCTCCCTCACTCACCAAGTTAGTGAGGTGGGCTGATGGCTGCTTTTCCAGTGCCTGCTTGTGTCCCTGTCACAGCTGTTCCTTTGATTTCCCTTCCCACACACTGTTTCTGTTCATTTCCATCAACAAAAAATTCCAGTTATGAATAGTTCTTTGGAATTGAACTCTATTGTAACCAGGGACTGCCTGTAAGTAATGCCCATTTAGATAATTGCTGAATGGCATCTGTGGAGTCATTTTAAATGAATTCAATGCCTCCAGGAAAGAGATGGAATAAAAATTACTGGTGATGTGAAAAGGAAAAGCACTGGTGTTCATTGGCCAAGAACAACATTGTGTTCATCTGTGAGCCCATCATGGTCAATTATGCCAAAATTTCATTGCTGTTTTACTTGTGTGAGCCTGACCAGTGAACTGGATTGCTACTCGTGTCTAAGGAACTATACCTTCTGTTTTGAACGATACTTGGAAACATTGAAAGTAACAAGGCACATAAGGAACTCTGGTAGAGAAACTTCAATGTTTCTAAGAAGTACCACTACCAATTGAGCTGACCAAGCACTGAAGGGCAGAGTGAACAGATAGCGTCTGCTGCGGGTGCTGATTGCATGAAAGGTAAACCTACTTGATCTTGTCATCATCATCATCATTTCATCTGTTGCTATTGCATCTGCCTATGAAACATTGGTAGGAGTGATCCCCCACAAATAAAATCCCATCTTTGCACTGAGAATGCCTTCCATCATGTAGTGTGGCGCTACAGTTGTAATAAGTGGAATAGACATGGAGCAAATCTGGCTGCTCAAAAATTGGGTATCCATGAGGTGCTGTGGACCATTATCATCAGCAGTAGAAATAATCACCATTAGAAATTGTAAGCTCATGGCATGGCATGGCATATCCTTCTCACCCCACTGTTACAATTGAACCAGGGAGTGAAAGCAACAGTATGCATACCAACAAATGAGGTGCCAACCCACTGAAGCTGCAGTCTTGATCAGAGTATAGTACGCAATAGAGGTAATCAATCCCATAACCAATGGATCAGATCAAAGCTTGGCAGTCTTGCCACATCTAGTCGTGAATTGTAGTGGACGATTAAACAACTAACAGGAAGAGGAAACTCCAAGTACAACCCTGTGCTCAAAGGCAATGGGGCCCAGCATTTGAGTGTTAGAAAAAAAGCTGAAGCATTTGCAGATGCATTCAGCAGAAGTGCAAGTACATGATCCATCTCTGCTTCCTCCTGAGATCCTCACCATCACAGAAGGCAATCTCCAGCCACTTTGGTTCACTCCACATAACACCAAAAAAAAAAGCTGAGACTATGGAATTGGACATTTAACTACAATACTGAAGACTTGTATTTGATAATTAGCCTCTAGCCAAGATTTTCAATACTGTTACAATACTGGCATCTACACTAAAATGCTGAAAATTTCTCAGTTATGTCCAGTTCACAAAAAGGACTACTTAATACAGTCTACTAGCTGCCCCACTGTGCTCCTACCACCTAAGCATTCTCAGCAGTATGCTGAGTAAGCCGCAGTTGAGAACCACTCCTTTAAACTAAAGGATTCCTGAGTCATCTGGGTATCTTACCCTTCTTCAGATATCAATTACATTCCTTGCACTTGGCATGGAACAAGCAAATTAAATATCGCGATCTCAAAAACTCAGGTGTAGTTTATTCTAATACTGATTGCAGAGCATGTGCTGTATTGGAAAGAGACACAACCACGTAATCCAGCTCATTCTTGCAATTAATTACCAAATATTAAGCTTTGTTGGGTGATATATTTATGTACTTTCCTTTCACACATCAGATGTAAGACTCTTCCTTTTCAAGTCCTAATTTGTCCCTACAACACTTTAGCCATATTTTGTTCCAAATAGTTTCTCAGGTAAGATTTTTCCATAAAGTTAGTGGTTTCTTTCTCATCTGTATAATTTTTATTCATACAGATAATCCACTATCCAACCATTTGGAAATCCTGATGGATCAGCATCTGGCTCACCAGGTAATGTTTGCTGTGGTGTCTAATAACACAACAGGACCCCGGTTCCTGCACTCCCCAACTTGTTGCAGCCTGGTACCATTATTCCCATCCACTCACCAGGGCTCCGGATCCCGCGCTTCCTTCTGACTCGCTGGGGCCCCAGTTCCCACACTTCCTTCAAGTCACTGAGGTCCCAGTTCCTGAGCTCCCTTCCGATTTGTCAGAGCCCTGCTTCCCACATTCCCTTTAAACCTGCCTGGTTCAATGGGCAATTTATTATAATACTGTGTAAAATCTAAAAGAGTGAATTAAAATTCATTGGGATATTAATATTGATTAACATAGTCCAGAAAATTTGCTAATGTGGCTCTGCCAAAGTCCCAAACATGTCAGATTTTCAGAGTGTTACTGTACTTTCATTTGTGCCAGAGAGCTTGCTGATTTACTTTATAGTTTTGTGGATGGTCCTCAGTAGAAACATGCTTAATGAAATAGGCAGCAATGTTTCACCTGTCAAATACAATAATGGCAAGTAGCTTTAATATAATTTCATTAAAGGTGACAACTAATGTTGTAGGTTACAGAAACAAATCATTCCATTGACTGAGAGTTCATGTGACAATGTGCAAGCTAAACCAAAAGTGAAGAAAATTTTAAGTTTTCCTCTGTAGCATACAGGACCAATAAGTAATTTCCAATTAAAATATACTGTTGCATTAATGGGATAGTAGCAAGTTGTAGTGATTAAATTACAGGACTAGCAGTCTGAGTTCTGAATCATTAGTTCAGAGATCTGAGTTTGAATCCCTGCATGAGATTTGGAGAATTTAAATTCACACAGTTAAATAAATTTAAAGCTTTAAAACAAAATCTAATGTCAATAAGAGTAACCATTAAACTATTGGATTGTCTTTCTGGCCCATTGGGAAAGGAGATCTCCCGTGACCAGACCCATCCATGAAGATGACCTTTAACTGCTTCCCCAATTCAGAGGCAATTAGGATGGAGAATAAATGCTGGCATAATCCCTGTTACCCACAACCTGTGAAGAAATTAAATAAACAAACTCCTTGTTCCCACCTTCTTCATAGAAGCCAATATACAAATTTTGACTTATAAAATGTATTTCTTTGAAAATATTTTAATATTGAAAGGAAACTGCAAAAGTGTCTTACCTATATGGAACTGAAATATTTTATGAAATTAAAGCAAAATTATTTAAATGAACACCAAAGACAATTTGGTTATTAACACTGTATTGTTCTTTATAATCCTATTGGAGCTGAAGCAAGAATGTAATGAAGTTCCAAAGGACTTTTGAAAGGGCTTTGTTGGCTCAGACTCGTTCTTTTGACAGTTCCACAGACAACTGCCAGCTAATAGCTCTGCATGGGCCATCATGTTCCCGACCTTTGTGCCTGTACTGTGTAATGGAAAAGTGAGGAATGGGAAGGAACAAATGGGAAGCTTGCACATCTGACCTCCTAATCTGACATCAAATCTAGTGAGACTGAATTCTCAAACTAACAGTTTGCATTTTCCTTGCAAACAGGGAGGATATCATTACCTCCCTATGTTGAGCCAATATATTGCCATATATGTTATCATACAATATTAATTGCTTCCATTGCCAATTTAGGCAAAAATCAACAATGAATCAGCATTTTAGCTGTCAATCATAATTAAGTGCTGATAGTTGGATACCTCCTCTTTCTCATCTGCTTGCTTCTCCTTGGAAACATAAGAAAACACACAATAATTTTTTGCATGCACACTGACAATAGTAAGCTCTCCATCTTCACCTCTCTTGACCTCTCAACTAACGCTGATTAATCTATTGTTTATCCACCACATTGGTAATCAAAATGTAGTTCTTCAAAATAATTACTAGCAAGACTGAAATCATTACCTTTAGTCCCCATTATAAACTCAATTGCCCATCCACCAAGCCTATCCTTTTCCTTGCCATAATCTGAAGCTGCACCCAACATTGCACTATCTTGGTACCCTCTTTGACCACATAGTCATCATAAGATCAGACTTGGGAATGTTTGCTGATCACTGCATGATGATAAATTCTATTCACAACTCCTCTGAAAATGATTCAATTCATGATGGCCTTGCCCAGTGACACATAGATCTAAAAAGAATCTTTTGCTGAGTTCTAGATCTTAGCTATGCTACAACAGGGTCAATTTCTTCACAATGACTAGAAGCAAGTATTAGACAACGAATTACTGCAAACTATTATTACTTTCCTTTCAGCCATCCTTTAAAGCATTACATACTTGTTGTATTGTGCAGAGGTATAAGGAAACCAAGAAAACCAGTAACACAGAAAACTTGTTTGTCAAATTAATGCATTTCTTTTATTTGCCCTTGAAACACTGGTGAAACTGACAAAGCTTAATTCCATTGTCTTTGTTCTGGTATTTCTCTGTTTCTCATTTCCTTTTTTCTCTGCTCTCTGTGACCAATTTATTTTACTTCTCAATCTCTTTCATTGTTTTTTTAAGGCCTAGGTGACAATCATTTGATTTCTTTGAGAAGGTAATGGTGGTTAATCTTTAAAATGCCGTAGTCCTGTGATATTGGTTAAGGCCCCACCAAATTCCAATTTTGTGGAAATTGCAGATTCTGCTTTATTAGACCGCCACTACAGTATTTTGTCCATCAGCGCTGCGGGTAGCCCTGCTCACTCAAGAACGATAGAGAAGACATAGACAAATTGCAATGGTGCAAGAGACGAGCATGTGCAAGTAAAAAAATTGGTGACTATTTTTTGAATCTCATCCTGAAATTTAGGTAGATCCTTAGCAATGGTAATGCTACAAAGGAAAAAATTCCAAGTTAGTGACTGAGTATTAACGTAGGAAAAGCAATAATAGTATATCCACAACATTGTTGCTGTTTTCCTTTTTGTTGCTTGGTACATCAGGGGAGGGAGTTATTGTCAAAGTAGACCTGGTGATTTGCTGCAGTGTAATTGTCCATACTGCAGCCAGTGCGCTCATGATGGACGTCAGTAGTGAATTTATGGCAGGGATACCAATGAAACAAACTGCTCTTAAAATGTTCACTTTTGTGGATGTTGTATAATATATTGGAATAAATGTTTGCACTTAACATACTGTGAATTATTCCCTCTTGTCATTACTTAATCTTAATAAATAAATATGTATATATACATTTTATTGTTAGATTAAAAAAATTTGAAGAGATGTGGGCATTGCTGGCATGGCTGGCATTCAGTACTCAGTCCTAATTGCCCATGGCTTATTGAAAGGACAATTAAAAGTTAACCACATTGGTGCATGTGGAGACACATAAATGGCAGACCAGGTAAGTGCAGTGTCATCGTGCTACATTCAAGCTGAGGACCATGCATGTTATAAATAGACAATAACTATTTATTGTATATATTAACTATAGACAAAGATCCATGCTAACCCTATACATGTTCTGTCCAGTCTGCTCTAAAACAAAGATGGCTGCATTTTATATACACTTGATCAGTCCACATAAATGCCCACATTAAGGATGACAGATTTCCTTCCTTGCAAAGTGTGAGTGAATCAGATGAGGTTTTATGTTAATCTAATAAACTGTTATGATCCCTATTACTAATATTGGATTCTTAATTCCAAATATTCTTTTTTTAATTACTTGAATTCATTTCCCCAGCTTCCATGATGGATTCAAACTCATGCTTCCAGATCAATAGTTCAGATCCCCAGACACTGGTCTAGCAATTTAACCAGTACATTATCATATGCATTAGATACTAATGGGAATGGATGTTAGATGATTACATGCTTCATAATATGTCTCACCCTATTTTTAACAGTGCCCTATATTTTGAGGTAAAATGATGTCAAGTTAGTAATCAGCTTCTGTTGCTGAATTCTACAAACAAACCTATCTCCGTTAGACAGTTAGTGGGAGGCTTAGCATTGACTTATATTGCCAATCATTACCTTTTAGGGAGGTCTTATCTTTGACCTACTTCTGCTTAACATAAAATGTGCTTATTTTTAGACTGAGCAGCCATTAGATGCAGTAAGAGTGCCCTAACACTGTTCGTTACAGCTATGACCAACAAAATACTCCTATCTTAAAATGTGATATAATAAGTCAGTAGGTCTATAAACAACAATATGTATAAATATATGAAAGACAAATATCAGAAAACAGTGTTTCTCTACCCACAAATGTAACAGAACTAATTTTATGAGTCTACGACCCTGGTTCGAGAGCCTTAATTACTGCTGGAGTGTATCACAAATTTAAATGAATCATCAGAAAAACGTGGGCAGTTTTCACTGGTTTTCTTAATATGCCCTTCTGTGAAATATGCCCTGCCTTGATTACATATCCATAAAAATACCCTCAACAAAGAAAGATCCAATGAAAGGAGTGGTCCCATGTGAAAACCTTTTGATCAAATCTGGACACATTTTCTGAATAATTGTATAAAACTAGTGGTATTTTAAAGTCATGAGTGTAATTGCAGTGTCTTACCCAGGGGTGACAGTCAGCTTGATGTGGAATTGTGAAGGGGAAGGCTGAATGGCTATAACTGGAGACACAAGAGACTGTGATTCAAGAATCTGGAGTAAAACAATAAATGGCTGGAAGAACTCAGTGGGTCAAGCAGCACTTGTGGAGGGAAGGGGATGGTTGACGTTTTGGGTCAAGACCCTGCATCAGGAATGGAGCTGAGATTGGGCACTGTAACCTGATAACATAAACTAAGTCTGTTCTCGAGTGAAAGTGGAGAAAATCTCAGAGAGGTTGAAGAAAGAAACACAGTAAAACTTTGTTAATTTGCATTAAGACTATTCAAAACTCTGGATAGCTTGACAGCTGGCCCACCAGTGCCCTGGTTCCCGTGCTCCCTTTCACACACAAGGTGTCTACACACCGTTTCACATACTGGTCACTGTGCTCCATTTTACATACTGGAATCCTGGTTCCCGTGGTCCACTTCACATATCAGGGGCCCTGGTTCCTGTGTTCTTTTGAAACTCACCTGATTCTGTTTCCTGTGTTCCGTTTAAGCTCACAGGGCATCGGTTCCCACTCTCCCTTTAAACTCATCGGAACCCCTGTTCTCGCATTCCCTTGAAACTCACAGTTCGTTTTCCAGCATTCCCTTGTAATGTATTGGGGTCTTGTTTCCCATGCTCCTTCTAAACTTTCCACGTTCACTGGAATATTTATTATTCTACTATGGAGGGAATTTATGTGTGGAGCCAGAGGATTTACCAGTTGCATTGGTATTCACCAAGAAGGAGGACATGGATGATGGTAAGATCAGGGTGAGATATGTCGATATTGTAGGGCACGTCAATATTAGAAAGAAGGGGATGTTGATTCTCTTGAAAAAAACATTAAGGTGGATAAGTCCACAGGCATGATAGAATCTATCATGGGAGAGGCAAGGAAGGAGATTGCTAGGGCCTTGACAGAGACCTTTTTATTCTCTTTAGCCATGGGTGAGGTCCCAGAAGACTGGAGAATAGCTAATGTTGTTCTTTTGTTTAAGAAGTGCAACAGGGATAATTCAAGAAATTATAGGTCAGTGACCCTCATATCAGTGATCGGGAAATTATTGGAGAAGATTCTAAGGAGCATGATTTACTCGCATTTGGAAAAGCATGGATTTATTAGGAAAAGTCAGCATGGCTTTGTGTGGGGGAGGTCCCATCTCACAAATTTGATTGAGCTTTTTGAGGAGATGACGAAGATGACTGAGGAGCATAGGGCAGTGGATGTTCCCAAAATGGACTTTACTAAAGCATTTGACAAGATCCCTCATGGTAGGCTGGTCCGGAGGATTAAGTCACATGGGATCCACGGTGAGTTGGTACATTGGATACAAAATTGGCTTGGTCATAGGCAGTAAAGAGTAGTGCTGGGAGGGGTGTTTTTCTGACAGGGGTGTCTGTGACCAGTGGCATTCCACAAGGATCAGTGTTGGGACCTATAGGATAAAAATGTAGGTGATCTGATTAGTAAGTTTGCAGATGACATGAAAATTGGTAAAGTCGAGGATGGTGAAGAAGGTTGTCAAAGGATACAGATCAATTGGAAATTTTGACAGAAAAATGGCAGATGGAGTTTAGTCTGGACAAATGTGAGGTGACATATTTTGGGAGGTCAAATGCAAAAGGAAAGTATACAGTAAATGGCAGAACCCTTAGAAGCATTGACATACAATGGGATCTTGGGTGCAAGTCCATAGATCCCTGAAAGTAGCAATTCAAGTAGATAAGGTGGTAAAGGGCATGTACAGCCCATTTGCCTTCATTGGTTGGGGCATCAAGTATAAAAGTTGGCAGGTCATGTTGCAGCTGTATAAAACTTTAGTTAGGCTACATTTGGAGTACTATATGCAGTTCTGGTTGCCACACTTTGGAAGGATGTGGAGGCTTTGGAGAGGGTGCAGAAGAGGTTCACCAGGATGTCAAAGTCAAAGTTGGGTTTACTATCATATGCACAAGTACATGTATGCACAGGTACAATGAAAAACTTACTTGCAGCAGCATCACAGGCACATAGCATCGTACAAGCAGCATTCACAAGAAAAACATAAATTATATACAACTTTTACAAGAAAGAACACAATTAGAACAAAAAAAAACAAAGTCCGCTTTAGTGCAAAGTGAAAGTGGTGTCTGGACAGGAGTGTACTAACTATAAAGAAAAGTTGGACAAACTTGGATTGTTTTCTCTGGAGTACTGGAAGCCGAGGGATGACCTGATAGAAGTACATACATTATGAGAGGCATAGATAGGGTAGATAGTCAGAGTCTTTTTGTCCCTCCCAGAGTATTTAAGGTGAGTGGGGAAGTTTAAAGGAGATGTGTGAGGCAAGTTTTTTTTTACATATTAGTGGTAAGTGCCCGGAACCTTGCCAAGGCAGTTGGTAGAAGCAGATATGACAGAAACATTTTAGAGACATTTAGACAGACACATGAACAGACTGGGAATAGAGGGATAGGGACCATGTGCAGGCAGATGGGATTACAGGCTGTCCCCAGGAAATGAATGGGTTCCATTTTTCCAGACAACCGTAAGACAATTTGTCTATAAGTCAGAAAATACACAAAAATCACTCAATATAGTAACTATATCTCCATAGTATTATAATGCATGACAATCAAAACACATTAAAATGATAAGAAAGAACAATTACTAAAAGTGGAGAGAGATGTAACTAGATCTGCCGTTCATAGAAATGGATGTATGTACATATGTCGGTCTTTTGAATTCAATAATATTGTGGGAGTTTGATTGTATGTGCAGATGTCCATAAGTCAGGTGTTTGTAACCCGGGTCAGCCTATAGTTAGATTGGTATTATGCTGTACTTGTGCTGTACTTCTCTATGTTCTACGTAACATCTAAAAAATGTGAATTAGAAATGTGTAGGTGCAGAAAATCCGCTAGTCTGGCACAACCAAAGTACTGAGCATGCTGGATTAATAGAGCTTTATTGTAACTTGGGTGTTGAGAAATAACCAGGGCCAAACACTGGAATAGTTGGGAAGCATTACAAAAGCCAGGAAGCAATTACGGACTCCCAATGTTGGATTTTGAATTGAGAAGAGGCTACAGAATGGGAAATAAAATGCATTTACCTTATAAATTTTTCATTTTTAAAAGTTATGCTACAATCTTATACATTAGTCATTACCTTAAAAGTTGATAGCTTTAATATCCTGGTATTCTATGAATTTTTTTTGAAAGTGCAAATCAAAAACAAGTCAGCTGGAAGAAACTGCAGACTAGAAATAAATTTTCCTCTATGATGGACAGGAAAAAAATATAATTAAAGCAAAAAACTGTTTATCAATATTATTACTAATTATCAGTATCAAGGAGCATTACAATTCCAATTTACTTAGATGTAGATTCAGATCTTATCCTGAAGTGCAAAATCAAAGTATGACCTTCTCAGTAGTAATAGTAGTCAGTTGTTCCAGAAACTATCATAATGTGTTTAACATGTTACATTTTAACAGGCCGCAGGAGATTTCAGGGGGAGAGCAGTATTTACTATCATGAAGGATATAGACAGAGTAGATAGAGAGAGACTGTTCCCATTCGCAGGTAGGTGATGAACCATGGGATTTAGAATGGTGATGGACAAAGAACCAAAAGTGACACGAGGAAAACATTTTTTATGCAGCAAATGGTTAGGCTCTGGTATGAACTACCAGAGGTAGTAATGGAGATTCAATTGTAGTGTTCAAAAGGAAAGAGAATACGTATCTGAAAGGAAGGAAGTTGCAAAGTATTGGGGAGGGGATGGGAGAACAGGTCTGGATGGAATGCTCTTACATAAACCCAGTATGGATTTGACAGGCCAAGTGACCTCTGTCCCTGTTCTAACTGTTCTGTGATTCTGCTGGCTCAATTCCACCATATGCCTCTTCACTCTTTCACCCCTGCCCCTCGATCACTATCTGGAACTGCTGCCCATGGTTCCCTACACTCACACATACCTGGACACATTCTGGTGGCTTAATCTCACTGGCCTGAAGCATCCAGGATTCCAACGGGATGATGTCAGTGGAGAAACCACTACCTCTAAAATGATACTTAAATTTTGGCCTGCCAGCAAACCTCCACAACCATTTGTAAAAGAATTGATAGATTATTAATCTCTGACATTCTGGAGATATTTAAAACAAATTAAGTTTAAGGTAAATAATTTTAAAGCATTAAATAAAAGAGATGACTAAAACACACAGAAACATTTATGAATAATTAAGAATATGAAACTAATGCTAAGTAAAAAAAGTAGCTTAACTTTCACTTTGTCTCCTTATCAGAATCCCTATATCCCCAATAAAATCAGTGGAGGTTGGATCCTGTGCCAATGTTTGAACCTGTTGCAGGATCCAAGAGGCGATTCTCTAGTGTAATGTGAAGCCATGGGGAGTCCAGCCATAAAACAAACAGATAAATTCGGCACCCTGAATCTATTAGTAATTCCAAGACTTCTGCCTCCAACAGGGCATGTGTGGAAATTTGGAACCACTAGCATTAGTCTGTGAAATATGCCCCAATACCTTGGTGCGCTACACTTAGGTGCATTGCGAAACAGGATAAATGTCATCATTAACCACTCCTTAAAAGTTCTTCCTCATCTCCTCTATACCTTCAAGTTACAATCCCATATTTAATCATTAAGGAGTCCCTGAATAAATTGTAACCTAATCTGTGCTCAACTTCAGCACCTCTGCCTGTTCTGTCTGGTGCAGTTTCTGAGTAGCTATACTATTAAACCAATTATGGTTAAGGCTACAATTTATTTCTCTGTGACTGACTATGTTTTCTGATCTTCCTTGGACTTCCTTTAATACCAATTATTCAATTCTCCTCTGAAATCCATTGCAAGTCATGCATAGTTTCATTCCCATCTGTACCAATCCAATCAAAAGGCTTTGAAATTCTTTCCTTTTCTTTGCCTGCACTATCACATCTGGAGTCTAATTCATAGGATATTAGTTGTTAGATGCCTAGACTATTGATCCAATTGAGAGTTCAAATCACATCATGGCATTTGGGGAATTTCAATTCAATTGACTGAATAAATTTGAAGTAATTAAATTAAAGCAAAAATCTGGTTCACTGTTGTCCTTCAGGATGGAAATCTTCTGTCTGTACTTAGTCTCGTCTATATATGATATGTGACTGAAGACCATCAGTTTATCTGCCTGTTGACATGACAGGTCAATCAGTTCAAGTACAATTAGGGATGGACAATCAATGCCCATCTTGCCAGTAGCACCTACTTCCTGTGAATGAAAGGCAACTTGCCTGTGTACACATAATCAACCATAAAAAAATCTGATTTTTATTTCACAGTGCAGATAAGAATTTTTATATGCATGGCTGTTGACCTTTTCATCTACCAAATGGTGTCTAGGCTACATTTACCTGTCTTTTTATAAATGTTTAGGAAATTTGTGACTCAATTCCAGGCAAAGGATGGCTGTTGTTTTGCTCCTTAATCTATTACCAAAGATCACAATAACCGCTTTACTGGTAACCTAGTTCAAGTAATCTTTGGTTGGCATAACCTTAACCAAAGTGATCATTTAAATCTGATTAAGTCTTTGACATGCTCTGAAGCCTATTGGCAGGCAGACCATAACAGCAATTCTTAGAACATAGGTAGCATGCCTGTGGTTGGCTGTTGGCTTTTTAAAATTCTCTCACTTACTTTTTTTAAAGGGGAGGTACCAAACCCAAAATATAAGTTTCCTATTTGATATGCTGTCAATTGTCCATCACTTCTTTTATTTTCCATCTCTTAGGAGTCTCAGCCATGGCTTGAGGTTTAGATTCAGCTGATTATAGCCAACTATAACTCTTTATGGTTTATTCTGATATTGGAAACCTTTCTTTGGAACCTCTACAAAGTTGCCCAACAACTTAATTCCCCAGAAATTCAGAAACAGCTGCTCTGCTGCCACATACCTCAGAAGAGTTAGCTATGTTAAATATCCAATTCTGCATGTTGCAAGGAGGCTTGGCAAAATACTTTGGCTGTTCTAAAGAATGTACATACTTGAGTCCAATGGGGGAGATTATTAATCATGAATATTTTATTCCCATGGGATTCTAAGTGAGAATCAGATGACGTAGATAAATATATTAAATGTGAGGAAGTACAATATGTAAAATATTCATTAATCATCTATAAAAAGAAATCCTGAAAGCTTTCTACATAATCTAGTTCAACATTTTATTGGAGCAATGTGATAACTTTGTTCAAATTATGAAAATTTTTAAAAAAGCTGCAAATGCTAGATATCTGAAGTAAAAGCAGAAAATTCTGGAAACATTCAGCAAATCAGTCTGCATCTGTGGAAAGAGAAACTGATAAATTTTCAGGCTAAACTTCCTTTGTTAAGATCAAGGTTCTGGGCTTAAAATAGGTAGTGGTGAGTTGAATTTACTCCCATAGCTATTTTTAGCAAGGGACCTTGGGTCATATGAAACAAGGGCTATTTGAAGATCAAGAATTCACACCTAGCACAAAGCACGTAGTCTATCTGGTAGCAGTGATTCCTGCCCTCCTATTGGCTTCTGAGACCTGGATGACCTACAACAGGCACTCAAGGCACTGGAAAAATAACATCAAGACTGCCCCCACAAAATCGTCCAAATTCTATGAAGGATAGGCAAACCTTCGCGAGTGTCGTCTCCCAGGCTAACGTTCTCAGCACTGAGGCCCTAGTTACAGTCCAGGTATAGGATCTCGACCCGAAACATCGACTGTCCCTTTGCCTTCATAGATGCTGCTTGACCTGGAGCTCCCCCAGCAGTTTGTTCTTTGCTCCATCTTCCAACATCGGCAGTCTCTTATGTCTCCAGAATCTTTTAACATCTCTAGTAGGCAAATAATAAATGTTTTCTTGTAGTTCTGCTCATTGTATAAAAATAGCTTCTGGTTAAGTATGCTAATGTACTTTTCTGCCATCAAATGTTATGACAATGATACAAGGTGAAATGACTTTTTCTTTCATTTGGCTGCCTCTATAAATGAGGCATTAATTTAGCTCTGAATAGGCAAAACTCTCCCTGAGACCCAATCCCTGATCATTTCCAGCAATCTCTCAGAAGATCCATAGACATAAAAGCTCCTCCATTTGGATCCCTAAACACGTGGTTAACATGCAGTTATTCTCCAGCCACCATCTGATGGATATGGAACCACAACATCCATGCCAATTCAAAAAGTTTCTTAATAATGGATTAGGTATACAATAATGCTTATTATGTTGCTCTGGTTTCTTTACACTTTGATGTTGGCCATGTGCCTAACAAAGTTTAGCTTCAGGTAAAACATCAACCTGTTCTACCTTTCAATCCTGCAAGAGATGCCTTAAATATTTTTGTTTGCATATTATATTATATTTCAAGCTAAGGAGATTTGTGCTAACAAAATACACAAATTCACAAGTATTAAGAGCTACAAAGCTTCCAAATTCTTTGAAGTAATTGTGGCTGATATAGAATTTTGTTTTTCCCCACGTTAATGGCAGTCATGTTATTCAGGCAACTTCATCCAAGAAAGCACTGGATGAAAACAGCGAATGTGTTAAAGTGAAGAGTCGGCTTCTCCAATCCACCTTTCTGGCTGCCACTGCTGGCTTGTCCGACTCTTTCCTGATGCTGCTGTCAGTCTCTTCGATCCCCCACTCTCCAAATGGTGCTGTTAACCTCAATGATCTCACCACACTCTCCAAGTGTTGGACCAGTCAACCCCTCCCCATTTCCCAAACCCTGGGCTGATCTACCTGACCTTCCCCACGACCTGCTTGCATGATCCACCTTCCTACTGTATATGTATTGTCATGATGTTTCCTTGACCACCGTAAAAGTGCCAGGCTGAAATCTTTTCCCCTCGGAAAATATCAGTAACACCGATGTTGACATATATATCCAAGGCCCCTATCTACTCTAATTCTTGGGAGAAGAAAACTGGGTGCAGCATGTTCAAGTGTAAAAATATCAACAGTTAGTAATTCTGAGGTGGCAGGACAACAGCTGAGGGTGAAGTTCCAAACTGTCAATGCTAAAGTACACTGGAATTTCTAGCCAAATATCTATACAATCAAAAAATGGTTCATAATTTACTGTTATTTTTAATTAAAGAAAATTTGTGTGTACATGGGAAAGCATTTCAAACAATTTATCTTTTTCCCTCTAATTGAATTGAAACTTGGAATGCCAGTACCTATTTGTTTAGGTTATATTTCACACATTTCAATTTCAGACTGATTCTTGTGTTGTATTCATGGTGAATGATGAAAGACAAGACCTTTGAGGTTTGTCATTCACTAGAAACTAGGTCAAACTGAGCTGTGGAACCTGTTTTAATACAGGTCTTGTATTCAAATGATTAAAATTACCCATGTTTCTAGTTGGTGTGTAGCAACAATTTGAATACAGCTGCTATTAACAAATTGTTCTTTCATGTGCATTTTATATAATAAGAAAACAAAAAACATGATATTTAAAATAGCAATTTGACCTACCGAAACCACTCCTTCCAAAACCATATAATGCAAGTTCTTTATTGTGGTATCTCAATTATCAAAGATCTGTATAAAATAACGATATATTTCTACAACTGCACAGACTCTTTGAACAGAACTGATCAAAATGGTACCAAGAACTGCTCGGGGCAGCAGGAGTCAAGATCCATTTAACATTGGTATACAATACCAAAGGGACACCAAGTAGATAAGGAGAACAACCTGAATTTATATACTCCCTTTCACATCCCCAGGGCATTCCAAAATGTCTCACAGCCAAAGGAATATGTAGTAACATGTAGGCAAAAACCCCTAACAGTGAAAAAGTTTTTTTTTGCCATGTGCTAATACGTTGCATCAAGAACTGCAACACACGTTTTACATTGTTTTGTGTTTAGTAGTCTGACTGACAATGTGCAACGATGTTCAAGAAGAAAAAAATCAAGGAAGAAATGGCTAGAAATTCTTGATTTTATTGGCAGCATCTTCTGCCCCAATACTCCACTACAATTGGAAATACTTATTAAGAACCATTTGATTTTATATTGATGTCCCCTTTTATCTTTACCTCCACTCCACCATCCCCTGTTCTAAACCAAGTAGGAAGCAAAAGTTTTGTCAGCCACCCTGAAGTAGCTACTAAAATCATGTAAACTGTATAATGAAAGAAGGCAAACAGCAAACTCCCAGGTATTACTATTCGAAAAACAGAAATTAGCAGGAAGATAGAGTAACAGGAATGAACTATATACAGAAATTGAAGACAGGGAAAAGACAAAATGTGATAAATCTATGTTTTCTACATAACTTCACCATTCAAAAATCCTGGGAAGATGGCTAAGGCAGTCTTTGAGATGCAAGTAAATGGAGATCTGCCCCAGTTATGCAGAACAAACTCTATCGACTCGTGCAATGGTATCAGATATAACTGATCACTGGTGTCTTTTTTCTGCCTTTCTTAGCCACTAATCACACAAATCCTCCTACACTACCTTCAAATAAAAAAGTAATCCTTAATCGTATATCTATCCTAGAATATTACAACACATTTCTTTTCTCCCTTATGACTATGGCAATAAAAGCCACGCAATTAAAGTAAATCATCTGAAAATAACTGCATCCACTTTGATATGGCTCTAGTCTCCATGAATAAAAAGCAAGTCTTCAGTGCACATTCTTCAGTGATACAATAATCTTCCAAATGAATACAAGCCAACATATACATTCCTAACACTGTGCCTTCTCTGGATGCCTATAAGTACCTTTCTTTCTCCAATTCCATTGTTTCTACATCTGAGCCCATAATCTTCCTCAGAAATGTGGGTGCTACAGCTGACAAAACTGCAGTATTGTGGCTGCTGGTAGGCAATTGCACATTAGATTATAGGATCAGATCCTACTGCCCTGAGCCACTGCCAGAAATCACAATCTGTGGTCATTCCACACAACACTTAACTGTATCTAATTTGCTGGTCTGCAGAGTCCTGCCTCCAGCAGCATAGCCTGAGCAGTGATTGCACTTTCACTGGGGCACTGAAGAACCCTCATACAGAAATAGCCCTGAAAGCTTTGACATCAGCAAAGCCTTACTGCAGCTTTTCCAGCTGTCAATTTTTCAAATGATGTAAATGTCTATCACATCCAAAGATATATAAAATTCTATAAAAATGAGTAATTTTTCAAAGAGGAAATTAACTTTCTATAATAAACTTTCTAAAAACATCTAAAACCATGTAAAAAATTAACATCTTAAATAAAAATGCACTTGTCTTCCCTTTTACTTTTTTCTCTGTCCAAAGGAAGGAACACACGGATTGCAACTGTTTCAGTAATATATCAAAAACGATTGACAGTTTTTGGCACCTTGCTCAACCCCGCCTCTCCAGGTGGTTGTTAACCAAAAATAATTAGCAATATTCTTCCATGTCTATAGATATTGTGATTTTTTTTGCAACACTCCCTCTACAAAGGTTATAAACCTTTGCAGGATAAAGGTTTGTTACAGAGGAGGTCAATTTTCATTTAAATATGGGCCATCTTTCTAATAAAGGACTGTCAGCTACCCTGGCATTGATCTTCCAGGGCTGCAGTTGGGTGTTCCTGGCAGGAAGTTGCCAGAGGTCTCTCTAAGGACATGAATGCAGTCTCTGAATGCCTGGATTTTGGGGAGATCTGCAATGCAGACAAATGCATGTGGGCAGTCTGTTTGTTCCTGTGGAAGGAGATAAAGTCCGGTCTTGTTGAATAAAAGTGTCAACGGGCTCCCTAATGCAGCAGCGGTCTGCAAATTGTGAGATGTCAGCGGATGCTTTTGAGGACAGGAGACCCTGAGGGTGAATGGAAATCAGCACTTGCATGCCCATGTTAACCATGAAGAGGAGAATTGGGTCTAGACAAATAGGCTTGGAGAGGAGATGTGGATGCAAGGGTCAGCGTGAGCCCTGTGCAGAGCAAGCTGCAAGTGTGTGCACAATGATGATTAACCCTTTAAGTAACGTGTATATTAAAAGTTGGTTCAACTGTTGAACAGCACCTATAATTATTCAGACTAGTGGGGATGAAACTGCCGCTGGAGATAAATTTCGGCACGGAGCTGCTGTTGGTATAATTTGGGGAAAGTGAACACCAGAAAAACAGGCCATGATACATGAGACATCTCCCATGAAAATGAGCAATGACTGTTAATCACTTGTGTTAAGACGACGAAAACCTGCTCAAAATTGCTTACTACCACGTTAGCGCGATTTTCAATTGCACAATGACGTCTTTTTGGCGCTGTCCAGGCCAATTTCTCGGCTGTTGACTTTGGTTATAAGCATGACTGCGCAAATGCGTCCAACTGCTCCGCATTCACTCCGAATAGTTTATGCTGCGGGTGCAGCGAACGAGCGCGAACACTTCAAAATCATAGGTATTTCATGCCGTATTTCGAAACGTCGTAACATCTTACATAACGAGTGTCTAATTTCAGCGCAATGACGGAAGAAGACTGAACATCGAAGTTACTGACCTACTTTCCAAAGAAAAAAAACCCGCACTTTATCGTGCAGCCAGCGTCAATGTGCTGTCAGCTCGGAGTGAACCAAGAGTAGGGTGCACCCCTTGCCCGCCAACACTCTGATCATCGCGCCACACGTATTTCTCAATGAACTCTGCATCCGTCCCTTGCTAATGAATTAATTGTTCTCCGCAGTGAGTCGGGTAATACTCGTGCGAGAGCCGATCCCTTCGACGTGCCAAGCATGGCAAATGCATCCCAACCCCCGCCACAGGAACCTCACCTCCCTGCCGCAGATTTCTCTTGGCTCCGCTCCTTGGACCCGCGCCTGTCTCCTCCCACAGGAGCCAGAAAAAGGTCACAGATGTTTGGAAAAATATTTAGGTCAGTGGATCATTTCCTCCTCTTCCAGTTATAGAGATTTGCTTTCACCGACGGGGGACAAGTAAATAACAATCCGATTTCAGTGGAATACAAAAGGGGGAAAATCTCCCTGACCTATTTAATGTTTATTTATCCTTTTTGTTAAGAGTCAGTTTTTCTCGATCACTTGACATAAAGAGTGACAGAACTGCATTGATTATATAATCAGTTCTCTTTTAAAAGCGCTACTGCCGTTTAGTAGTTTCTGTATTGCTTGGCAAGTCTGCAGATCTCACTGTTTCCGTTGCCCAGGTTTAGTTCTGTGCCTTGAGATGCGTTTGCAACATGAGATTCAACGAGAAGAAACCGGGTAGGAGAGCGGGATTGGTGCTGAGCCGGGGCCGCCCGGGGGTGCCCAGTGACCGAGTGCCGATCGCTTCACCTGACAGCAGCAGCGAGCCGACCTGGTGGAGACACACGGCTGGTGTCAGCAACGGCAGGAGGTAACCCTCAGCCACTCACTCCCTTAACCGCAATCGCCCTCTCTTGTACTGTCTGTTTCTGCTCCCCAAATATCCAAGAGAAAAACAACTTTAGAATCAGCCCCCTGGATATAAAAGCTTTAAAAGAACTCGCGGCTTAATGCTCTGCACGGATATTTACGGATACAAAATCTGTTGCATTCGTGTGACCTCGCAGTCATAAAATATTTCAAATATTTTAAATGGTGGGATGACAAAAATAATTATTTCATCCTTCAGTTACTGAGTGTCTTTAACAACTTGGTAAACGCATAATTCATAATTGGCTGACGGTCCATGAATTTTGAACGCTAAATGTCCTGATGTACTGCGCGCAACTTAGCTCGTGTTATTTCTGAACCAAACCGCGAAGACATATGCTGTGTTTCCCATTATTTTAAAGGTATGCTTGAAATGAGTGGTTGTATTTCCGAAACCTGTATTTAATGCATCATCGTTACTGTAGAGTACATCCCTGGTATCGACAGCAGCATTCGACTTTTGAAATGTACGCCATTGTTTTTATAAGCTTGCTTCCACAAATTGAGCGTATAACAATATCACTTTAAATCAAATTGCGGTCCCTTACGTCCATGCGTAAGTAGCCATAACGATATATCACTGTAATTCCTCTTTATTTTAATTGTATTATTCTGTTACAATACTGTATCCATTTTAAAATATCTCCAACCCGTGTCGAACTTTGAACATGTTATCCTCCCATCACCATCACTGAATACAATCGATCCTGTTCATTAATAAGAGACTGCAGAAACCCCTGAGAACTAGCAGTTAATCACACAAATGTGTCTTTGTACCACTCATTGACTGGTAGGTAAAGGTACTGTTTACTGTAGCCTTACCACATACAGAACAGTATATCCCAGTTGAATTGTACGCTTACTTCGGGTTAGTTGATTTCAGTTAGGTCAACAATGGATTGCAACAGTTGATTTCTGAGCAGAAAAGAGGAAAATGTGCCAAATCTGATCCACGATTTAGTGATAGGTATGTGAAATTCTGTTCGAATATATTTTGGGGATATAATGAGCTTAGTAGCAATGCTGATCAGTCAAGTAACCCATGATACACAGTATTCACATGAGAACCCAGTGAGCCAACGTGCATTCATAGAAAATTGTTTATAAGAAGGTGGAGAGAACAGGCCATTTAAAATGTATTTTGTAGTTTATTAAAAGCATAATTCAGTGGTATGTTTTACAGAATTTGACCAAAGTTATTTTTAACTCTTTGTGTGGAGATACTGGAAGTAGATTTTTAGTCTCCACTTCCTGGATATCAACTAACAGACTATATTGTAAAGCCATCCTGATTTTCATTTCCATTGTGAATATGAAAATAATAGCTTCATCACCTAGGCTGGTGATCAAATTTATGAGCTTACTGCCCAGACAATGAAAATCAAAGTCTATTTCATACTACATGTTTGATTTTACTGCATCTTTTTGTTGTATCCTGAGGGGAAACTACTGTAGAGTAAAACAGTGGTTATGCCTTTGCTAATCTATTGATGCATTTTCATTAAGTATTAGTAAAGTAGGTTAATGTGCATTAGATGTTTCTTGATTTCCTTCCCCAATTTGGTAAATTGTTATTTTTGTCACATGCTTATTTTCATTCAATCCCTATACCATTCCATATCTGAAAGATTGTTTGGAGAATTTATCAAAAGGCATACACATCACTCTTGTTGGCATGTGTACATCCTCACAGATGTTTCTGAATTTAACGTCACAGCCCATTGACTGAGAGGATGTATGGTCACAAGTGGGAGGGGATGCAAAATTTCATGCAGTAAATTTGCCGTACTGCTTACCACAGCATTAACATATTAGTTCTAATTTTCTGTTTCCTGATCTGATTAGATCCTTAACTTGCTTGTGGCATTGAGTCTAGGAGCAGGGATGCATACTCCTGCAAAATTCAGTGGCAATATCCTGCCAATTTGCCTTGTATCTATTCAACAGGAAGTGCGATGCCTCTGATGACAAAGCATGATATCCAAACTTCTATGGTATACTTTCTGACTTTCCATTGAGCTACAGAATGCTTTACGTTTCGTGCCTTTAATGTGCCTTTACGTACTGAAGCTGAAATTGAGTAGAAAATCAAAAAAACTGCAGATGTTGGAAATCTAAAATAAATATAGAAATTACTGGAAGCACTCAACATGTCAGGCAGCATCCGTAGAAAGAGAAGCAGAGTTAATGTTTCAGGTTGAAGAACATTCATCAGAACTAGGAAAGAGATAGGAAGCAAGTTTGTTTTAAGTTGAAGAGTAGTTGTGGAAGAAGATATTTCAGATAGACATAGGGTGAGGCTATATCCTTGGGGATAAGTTGTAGAAGTCATCCAGTTGATAAGTTAATGGGAGCAGATAGAGAGTGGAAAATGATCCAGAAGCTATGAGATGAGGGCAGTTAGAGCATGAAAATACAGACAAAGGAATGTGAAAAGTGTGAAATGCAGGGCTGTGCTAACAGAGAGAGAAACACTGAGTTAATAATGCAGATGGAAGACATGTAGCAGAAATGGTCAGTTCTGATATAGGCAGAGAAAGTGAGATCCCTGAAATTGTACAACTTGATATCGAGTCTTGGAGGCTGGACCAAGGAGTCGCAAAGGAAGTGGCCCCTTTTAAATGCTGAAAGGGGATGGGTATGTGTGTTTGGTGGTGTAATCTTATTGAAGATGGTGATTATTGCAAAGGATGATCTATTGAATGAGGGTGGAAGGTGAGGACCACAGGAACCCTATCCTTGTACAGACTAGGAGGAAAGCAGGTGAGAGCAGAGTTATGCGAAATAAAAAGATGCAGTCAACGGCTCTGTCAATGGTTAAGGAAGAAGAAAGGCATCTCAGAAGCACTTGTGCACAATGTCTCTTCATTATAGAAAATGCAACAGGGATGCAGAAACTGGAAATGGAAAGGAGTCCTTACAGGAGGTGGGGGGCATGTAGTTGAAATAGCTGTGGGAGTTTGTAGGCTTGTAAAGGATGTTTATCACTAGCTTATCCATTGAGTTGGAGATAGAGAGCTCAGGAAAGGGAATGGAAGAGTCAGCAATGGATCATCTGAAGGTCAAAGGAGGGTGGAGATTAGCAACAAAATTAATGAAATTTTTGAGCTCTGTATGAGTGCAGGAATCAGCACCAATGTAATTGGTGATTTACCAGAAAAATCATTGAGAAAGAATGGAAGTGAGTGGAGTTGAAGGAAAAGGTGAGATGTAAAGGATTGGGACCAGTGGGTGTGCTCTGAGAGCCAGTATAGACTTGGTTGGTTGAATGGCCTCTTGTGTTATAAAAAGATATGAAAAATCATCATGTGTATGATGACAGTTTTAAACATTCCTACCCTGACTTTTCTAACACATGCTTTGAAACCCCATAGGGCCATCAACTATCTCATTCAGCAAACAAAAAGACAATGAAGATGATGTCTCCTTGGAGGAATCAATTTATGTTTGAGAGTGCATGTCACAGGATTCTTCCCTACTATTAAGATTGAAAGTAATTTAAATCTTTTGCTGGTACATTTAGGTCTGGTAGGAAAGAGAGTTGGTTTGTGACCTAGTGACACACGTGACAAGTCATCAAAATCAGATTGTGAAAGGAAGTTCGTGCTGGAAGGCACTGGACTATTGCAACTCTGTTCATCTAGATGCAGACTCTACACCTTCGTGGCCATTACGAACAGAATACTTTTTGACTAGCAAGAAAGAACATGTGATGTACTAAAAGGCAACCCAACTGCAGCATGCACACCTGCTGAAGGACTAGAGGAGACCCTCATGAGTGTGAGAGGCACAGGTTCTAGCTCTGTACACTGTTGTCCTTGTCTATGGATAGAGTGGCCACTTGCATGGACCATCAAATCTTGCATTCATTTGAGTTTGTCCAGTCCCTGATTGAGGACCTGCATACCATGAATGCCGCTTTGAAAAGGTTGCATGATACTTAGCCTTGACTTCTATGCATCCTATTGATCTGCAGCAAGATTCCCAGTAGCTCATTGCAACTTGAGAAGACACAAGATAATTGATGGCTACAGGGGCAAAGATGTTGGTTATTGGTGTGGGGGGTTGGGGGGTGGTGGGGACGCAGGTGGGAAGTTTAATCAAATTGCTTCTACTTATTATTTGTTGTCTGCCCCTCTCCCCTTGTTTCAGTTGTTTAATATAGCCACATTCCATTTTATGCAATGTTAGTGAGTTAAGTTTCAACTCTAAACTCAGGGAATTACCGGTTGACAGACTGTCTAGTCATATTAGCTAATAATTACAAGTGGCCTCTTAATACATGGATTAAGGAGACCTAGGCTAGTGCTAAGAAATAAGGATTGGACAAGATATGCTTGGCTGTTTGTTGATAGAAGGTGGAGAGTGAAAGAAGGTTTTGGTACCTATAATCAAATGTAGGGACTGATGGATCCTCAATGAGCCTTACAGTAATAGCAGCATTCTGGGATTCAATTTGTATTACTCCTTTTGCTTTGCCTGCAACCTCTTTTTGATCTTTCTTTTCCTCATCTGAAGAGGTCCTCTCCTGTATGTGTTCCTATAGGTTCAACCCTTGCTATTGAGCATAGGCTAATACATCAGTGCCATTCAACAGATCCTGACTGGTGCATATTAAGGGGTGCTTCCAGAATAGTCAAGGCAACTGGAGTGCATATTCAGCATGAGGATGGCTTGTATAATGAGACTTAATGTTGTCAGATGTCTTTGTTTCAGTTACAGTGCTCTCTGGCCTGTTTGGTTTCCTTATGGGTGACGTCAACTATTTATAAGGGAGCATTCCTGGTCTCTGACCTTCTAGTTGGGAAGTTTGATAAGAGGTGTGGAGAGATGAGAAAGGTTGGACTGCCACAGGACAAAGTCATCATGGCAGTTCTCTGGCATTCTTGTGCAGACCTGTAGCAATATCTTGTGGTTGGAAACCAGCTATATGTTGGTGGAGTGTAGGCTTTTACCGTCAATGAACATACCTGGGTGATGAGGAGCCTCGATTGTCAAATTAAAGAGTGATGACATCCTGCACCTGTGGAAAGTTGCTATCCCAAAAATCCCTTCATTCCAACTGCTCTCATTGCAAGTGTAATTGGCTGGCAGTATCACCTACTGTGAGTTCCCAGAAATGTCTTTAGCAGCAGCCTGGGAGGATCCTAAGACAAAAAAGTTGAGGGCTATGGTTTCTCTGGCAGTTACTAGTGGTTTTGACAGTCGCTGCAAAATGTGGCCACCAGGTCCAACAAAGAGCCATATTTCCATATTTCTCTACAACATAGAAAGAGGCCAATTCAATCCATGCTAGCTCACAGAGCAATCCCATTCCCCATTAATTTCAAATGAGGAAAAGAAAGATCAAGAAGAGCTTATCCACTTTGGAACTCCCAACAGAAAAACAGGGTATTTGCTCATTGGTGAGAAATTGGATATTGTTGATGTTCAAAGAAACCTGGATGTGCATATAAACAAATTATCGAAAGCCAACACGCAGGTGCAGCAATGGATTAGGATGGTTTTTGTTATGAGAAAGTTTGATTACAGGATTAATGAAGTATTATGCAATTGTATAGGGCTTTCATGAGACTGGACCCAGAGTATGGTTTTGATCTCCGTTCGTTAAGAAAAGATGTACTTGCCATAGGGGTAGTACTGCAAAGATTTACTAGACTGGTTTCAGGGGTTACGGGTTTGCTGCACGAGGAGAGACTGAGTAGACTGGGACTGTATTACTTAGAGTTTAGAATAAGAGGAGATCCCATTGAAATTTACAACATTCATAAAGGGCTTTGCAGGCTGGATGAAGGGAGGATGTTTCCCTTGGCTGAGGGGTCTAGGAACAGGGAAGGTATAAGCCCAGTTAGAATTGAGATCAGTCTTCCTTCAGAGCATGGTGAAGCTTTTGAATTCTCAATCCCAGAAGGCTGTGGAAATTCAGTGTATTCATTCAAAACAGAGATCAATAGATTTCTGGGCATTAAAGGAATCAAGGGATATGTGGATAGCGCTGGAAAATAAGTAGAAGATTAGCCTTGACGAATGGTGGAGCAAACTTAATGGCAGTTGACCTTCTCCTGCTTGTATTACTTGTGTCTTAAAGTGCACATAACATAATAAAATATTCCATCACATCGTGGGAGAATATTAAAATAAAATCGTCTATTTTCCTATTTCTTTAAAAATATTCCTTTAAAAATATTCATATGTAAAGTATTACATTCAACTCCAAAGGATAATACACATCTTTGCAGTGTTTCCTATAAGAATAATTTTTGAATAATAATGTATTTGTATTTTAAACCTTTAGGGAATTGAGCCGCAGTTGCCTAATAAATGTAGTAATGTATTTGCTTTGGCATATGAGAGGTAATTTATTAAGGATTCCATGCCTTACCAGGGTCCAGAGCCTTGTACTAGGAAGTACATGTGTGTGAAAGCCGGGTGAGAACAGGATTAGGATTGACTTTGATGCCTCCGGTGTTAAATATCTTTCCAACACTGATATGTAAATAGTAACATTGGAAAATAGCCAGTTCTCATGGAATTATACTGCAGTATTGAGCTAACTTCACAAAGGAATTAAAGGGAAGAGAAGAAAATTGGCAAGAGAAATATATTCAAGGACTAACAGACACCAAGGACTAATCAGAATAAAGAGTTATGTTTAAACAAGAGAAATGTTTAAGAACTTGTCTTGGTATCATTAAAATTTCTACAAAGTGTATCATCATGAACCAGTGCTGCTGAGTATTATTATAAAGTTAATGTAGTTTATACACAACAAATAACATTTTAATAGTTGAAGAGTTGCCAACATATTATTTTCATATTATTTTCATAGTATCACATATTATTTTCAAACACAGTTTATCCACAGTTGCAGAAAATAAAAGTTGAGCTGCTATATTCGCTGAATACTTTATTCACTGTATATGATACCTTTATAAATAACTGATACTGTGGTTGTTACAATCCTAAGGCCTGGATTAATGATTCAGAATCATGAATTCAGATGCCATCACAACAGCTGGGATATTTAATTAACCAAATTTAAATTTGTTTAATGAAATAATCTGGATAAAAAGCTACTGTCAGCAATGATGACTATGAAATTTGCTGGATTGTTGTAAAGGCTCATCTAGTTCAGCCAAGTCCTGTGAGGAGAGAAATGTGTCATCCTTGCCTATCTGGCTTGTAGGTGACCCCAGACTCACAACAATGTAGCCAACCCTCAGATGGGTTCTGAGAGTTGGCCTACCCTTAGTGGCCTACAAGCCATTCAATTGTATCAGGACCATTATGATAAAATTATAATGCAATCAGAAGCGCTATTGGTCATGACCCTAGTACTAGATTTGTGCTCAACAGAAGCACACTTAACTGATTTCACTCTGCATACTCCTTCTTGTAAGCATTCAAAATATGTCTGACTTGTGAGAATTATCATGTACGCTAGAATTGCAACAATTTGAGAGAGTTATTCTCACAGAATCAGTTTTTTTAGCCAGCATTCCAGACTGCTACCTCTCAGACTCTGTAAGTCCAGTCCCATTGGTATTTAGACCCCACTAGAGGTGGCAACACCATGGCATATAGTTAGGTGTGAGTGGCCCTGGAAATCCTTATCATTAACAATGGCCTCTGTGGAGGTTCATGATATCAGATCATCCTCCTAATGATCACCAACTATAGCCCACCGTTGATGGATAAATCTGTGCTCCTTCATGGAACACTCCTTCATGTTGGATATCATTTGGAAGGGCACAAAATATACTCTAGGTGGGGAACTGTAATGTTTGTCACAAAGTGTTGCGGTACCACTTACTGAACTGGCCAAATCCTGAAGGGCAGAACTGCTGGGCACAGCACATAGCAGATGGTGAGAGAACAATATGGGAAAATCTATTTGACCTCATCCTTGCCAAACCGTCAGTTGCAGCTGCATCTTCTCATAACAATGTTGGTAGGAGCAACTACTGCACAGTCTTTGTGAGAAAAGCTCAAACTTTTTATACTGAAGATTTAATCAGAATAAATCTAGAGCCCAAAGCAACAATGAGCATTTTGGGTCATAAGGTACAGGAAATAAGGAATTCAATTTACCACAGTTCCTTAATGTCACAATTATTCAAATAACATTTTGAAATCAAGATACAATATACCACCGCAATCTGTACCCTTGTGAAATGGCAGATTTTTATTCAATTATTACCATTGAGCCAAGTAGACATACCTAAAAATGAAGAGCAGTCCTGGTGATGCTGTAGCACCAGACTACATGGATGTCAGCCAACAGATCAAAGCTCTGCAGTCCTTCCACTTCCAGTCATGGCTGCTGGGAATGGTAGTGGAAATGACCAACAAAGAAGAGGAGGTTCCAAGATCATTCTCATCCTCGAGGGTAGTGGACCTCAGCGTGTGAATGCAAAGGATGAGAATAAAGTGTTTTCAACCATCTTCAACAATGTGAATGATCCATCTTGGCCTTTTCCAAGATTATCAATGTCATGAGGTTGCCTTCAATTGATTTGTTTCACTTCAGGTGATATCAGGAAACAGCCGATTGCTCTGGATGCAACAAAGGCTACTGCCCTGGGAACATCCAACAGTAGTGTGGAAGATCCGTGCTTCAGAATTAATTGAGCTTTTCTCTTCTAGTTGTTCCAACACTAGTATATAACTGACAAAGTGGACAATTTCCCACATATGTGGTGACAATAAAATTTGGAGCGATCTGACCTGACCAATTACTGCTCTCAGATTACTCACAAAAATGTTGTAAAGTGTCATTGACTGTACTGTCAATATTGATAGGACTGCTCAATGACTCTTTCATTGATTGTAGTCTGGGTTCTACCAAAACCATATAGATTTAGACTTCATTATAATCTTGGTCCAAAAATGGACAAAAAAGCTGAATTTCATGGGTGAGGTGAGAATGATTGCTCTTGATTTCAAAATGTTATTTGAATAATTGTGACATTAAGGAACTGTGGTAAATTGAAGTCCTTGTGAAACAATGGGAAAACATTCCAATGGTTAGAGTCATATCCAGCTCAAAGGAAGGAGGTCAAAAATCATGTAAATCAGCCCAGGGAAATCATGGCAGGGGTTCTGCATGCTAGTTTCCTGGGCCCAAGCATCTGTAGATTCTCTATCAATCCTTTCCTATATCATAAGGTCAGAGGTGAAGATCTTATCAGATATCTGTGTAGTGTTCATTTCATTTGCAATTCCTCAGTTAGTGAAGCAGCCTGTGCTTGAATGCAGCAAGATCTGAAAAACATATGAGTGCATGCTATTTCATGCTCTGTAAGAACTAGGCAATGACCATCTTTGTAAGACAGCATTATTTCTAATGCAATCTCTTCAACCTGAAACATTAATTCTGTTTCCCTCTTTGCAGATGCTGAACATTTTCCGTATTATTTCAGATTTCCAGCCTCTTCAATATTTTGTTTTAACAAAGAGAAAATCTAATCAACTTCCCTTGACATTCAATGGCATTACAGACACTGAATCCTCTGCTATGAACATCCAAGGGGGAGTAGGAGGTTATCCCCACTGGTTAATATAAAATATTTCATATATAATATATTATATATCTAGTGTAAAAATTTTCATGCATATTTATATATTTATAAATCAGCTATACAAGAGCAAGTCAGAGGCTGGGTATTCTAGATATATTTTGCTAGAAGCTTCATCATTCCTTCTATATGCTTCAGCCTGGAGGGAAAGCCATAGTGCTTTTTTCTGCTTAAGTCCCTGTCAAAATGCATTTGAGTCCTAATGAATGCTTTGAGCTTGATTAACAGTTATAACTGAACTCCTGCCTGAGTCTGGCAGCCATTGCCTCCACCAGCAGGGCCAGTGAGGTTAAAATCAGAGACTGTGGGGAAAAGAGCCACTCCATTTAACTGCTTATCTACTCTATTCCTGACCAGCAAGGGGAGTTAAATTGTCCCCTATTGATATTTGTTCTGTTATCCACAATTTTATAAGCTCTTGATTCAGTATCATGCAAATTTGTAATCTCATCATTTTTAGTGATGTTCACTGGAAATGATTTTCAGAAAAGTGGGAAAGTAAAATTGAATTTTCTTGCAGTTTGAAATTACTGATATTTCAGCGCAGTTGCACATAGCTGCCAACTAGTTGTGAATACTCATTGTTCTTAACAAATTAACTATGCAGAATATTTGCATCATGTTATACAAATTCATATCCTTTCTCCTTCCCTTTTTCATGCTTGGAAACTACTAACTCTGTAGCTTGATTGCATGTAAGAATAAAGAATATGTCAGTAAAGTATAAGTGCTTGAATTCCATTCATTGCATGAAAACTATCATATTTATTAGTGCTGGTACAATTGGTATCCTATAGACAAACTTGTACAGTTTTTCAGTCAGTAATTTTTGATATTTATCTTCTAATACAGGACACTGTGTGATAATTAGTGACACAGTGACCACTATCTGAATTCTAAGAAACCAAAATTTAAGTTCTGGATGTATTGTTGATACCTTCTTAGCAGCTTTCTTTCTACCAAACTCATGTCCCTTTAAAGGACTGCACTAATTTTATGTGATTTGGGAAAATTTTTATACATTGAAACAACATAATACACTAATGGTGCCATGTATTTACTACAGCATTTAAACTTGATTTCTGTCTAGATTTGCTACGAACAGAGGACAATTTTGCCAAGTGTGTGATGTTTTGCAATCTAGATAGTAATTTGAAATATAGTTTAAAATACGAACTTTGACAACTCCTTCCAACTCCATATCTAAGCTCACAGGAGTTCATTTCAAATAATATAAATATAAATTTACTACTGCAAAATAATTGAAAAATAATTAAAAATGTAACTTTATTTACAGCAGAACTTTTTACTGTTCTTGATAATTTAGGATTTGTATATCTGTATCCTTCCCAGGTAACCTCACAGTGTTCCTGCAACATTACATGAAATTAAAAATGACGGTTAAATTACAGACATTAAGGAATGACAGAGACTTAAGGAAGACATTTTGAGCAGTGAGGTAATGGAGATAGTTGGTAAGTTAGTGGTGAAGTCTGGGCCATATATTTTGTTTTATTTTTTACTATCAGTGCAAAATGCCTTATAAAGCAAAAGTCATTTTTGAAATGTATTTTGCATCCTGGACAATATTCTTCTACATGCCTTGACTTTAAGCTAAACTTCTCTTTGTCAGAAGTATATGAAATAATGTGTAGCTCCAGTGCTAATTTATTGATAAGCAATTTAATCAATAGCTTACTGCTGGGAACGATCTTGATTTACAAAGAAGGAGCTCATGTCATTGGGATTTAAACATTTATTTTTGTTATCCTTGAAAATTAAGCATCTTATTTATTTTTTTAAAATATTTTATTTTTCTGATGCAATTACAGAATAGTGGTAGATATTTTCATTTATAAAAAATGCGCTTTGGTTTATATGCTAGCCTTTTTATCAAGTGTGTCAGGTGGAAAACTTTAATTATGGGACCCTCAATCTGTATTGTGCCTGGCTTCAAATATATTATTAAATAAGGTACGCATGGAAATGGATGGAATTTGCCAATATGTAATAATGACCTTTGTGATAATTTTATGTCAATTATTTAGTGTTTTATTCAGTCATATTATGAGTTGTGAGTCATAAAATTGAAATGTAGACTAACAGGCCATGCTGCCAATAATTTGATGTTTTTCTTTGTTGATTAAAAGGCAAATATTTTGATCTGGAACTTCTAAGAAAATGCCAGCAATTTCATTTGGAATTGGCAGCATTTCTCAGCCTAAGTTCCAGAATGTCTCAGGCTCCCATGTGAACACAGAAATTGTGGTGGAATACTGAAACTCCCAGCAGTGGAGTGCAGACCTGCTGAATTCCCCCTGGTGAACATGCAGGGGAGTCTGCTCATGCCACATTTAAGCCCTAGCACACGATTAGTGAACTCATTCGAGTGAGATTTTATGGCTGTAGGGAAGAAAAGTAGGAACAAGTATTTGATGTTTTTAATTAATTAAAAGCTTTTAAACATTTTCAAGTGATTTTGTTTTTTTAAATTGCATTTGATTTTTACCAATTTTTTAATGCTTCAACATGTGCAGAACATTAGACATTGAAAAAGGACGGCATACAAAATCCATGCTGCTTGCTCACTATGATTTCAGTGACCAGAATGGTGTTAACTGTACTGTTCATTGACTGAGCTTATTGGTTGAATCTCATGAGTGGCTAATGCCACTTCAAGCTTGCTACTAATGATTAAAACCATCTTGTGCCTCTTAAAGGAGAGGTGTTTTTTGACTGAACTGGTGGTGGAAGTCATTCAATCTTTCTGGAAGTCCTGGCTGAACACAGGTGAGTGGCCACTGGGATTTTTTAATGCAGCACTGAAGCTCTTGCTAGATAATGTGAAGAAATAGGTACAGGTCCTATACCTGCAAGGGGCCAGGAAGTCCTCCCAGCATGAATCAAAGAATTCCACAGCATGTTCAATGTCAGGAGTATAGCACCAAAGCATACCTACCAAAATCCTCCATCTAACAGGACCTGGAGCCCAAATTCATAAGCCTTACCATACACCCACAGACTTTCTACTTCTCCATCAATTCTTATATCCAACATCTCATAGTCCACAAGCATGTTCAACTATAGACAACACATTCATCCAAACATACGTCATGGAACTCAGTAATATGCTTCCTTCCTTCAAGCAGAAAAAGGTAGCACGCAGTTAGGGCTAACAGCAACAACCCATCTGTATCACACATGGCTGTAAAGTTTCCCCTTATGCACCCTGCTTTAGGGGGAGAGTGCAGGATATTATTAGAATGGCCATTGTGTAGTTCTGCACAAGTGCTGCAGATTATTGAAGGTGATGGTATGCTCATAATCACCTTTCCAAATTCCTCTTCCTCCTCAACCAAAGATTTTTATGATTAAAAGCCTGCAGATTGTGTAGGTGTTCTCCCCGCACTATGGCTCATCCCTTACCCTTACCCATGAAACTTTTTCCTTTCAGAGAGCCAGGAAACCCCATTTGGCCAGTTAGCAGCTTGGTAGCAAGAGAGTAGAGATGAAGGAATCTGTCACTTGATCCGATGTTTGTAGCCATCTGTTCAGATACATTACAATTGCACATTGCAAAGGTTAGCTTAGAAGTGGTTGGATATAATCCATTATTAGGCACAAGTAGGGCAAGTCAAAGTGTAACCCCAGGTGTCAGCTTCCCAGAGTGAATTTGCCCACTGGTCCTACATTGGTGTTTCCAATGAGGACTTCAGTCAGGAAGCTGCTAGAAAGGCAGCTTGTAATGGTATAGTGAAACTCTTGGTGTTTGACAGGCCTGCCTGTAAGCATCTGTGCAATATCAAACAGCTTGAGGGAATCTAATTCAATTTTCTGCTGGTCTGGTCACTGTAATCTTAGTGAGCAAGCAGATTTTGGAGACGATCTTTTGCATTATAAAATTGATGGCCAGCTCCATTTGAACATCTGCAGGTTCCAAATATCATACAGCTCTGATGGCTGAAACCTCAATTTCCATTCCAGCTCAAGAAGAAGACAGCCAAGGTCTGAGTGTTGAAGTGGGGGCTTAGATATCTCTTACAAGAGCTCAGACAAAGACAGCTTACAGCCATACAAGCTAGACTGCTGCTACCAAACAGTTTTGAGAGTGGTAATGAAGTTCAACAGCCTGTGCTGCCCAGAAAAGTAGCGGTGGTTTTGTAGAGCATAAATCTTCTGACCTCTCTCAGAAGTCAGCGTTTTTGATCTCATAACCCCCATTCCAGTCACACTGTACCTGCTGCTTGTCAGACAGTCCAGACTACCACCAGCCATAACAGTGCTTATCCTTCCTAGCCACACTGCAGACTTGTCCACTGCATCTCTGCTGCCTTCCACTAGTTGTGCTACAACTAGGGTAGAAGTTTGTGTACAAGAAAAGGTAACAATGGTATATGGAAGACAGGCACCAAGGAATTGCATAAGGTTGGTTAGCTGATGGTGTTAACTATATCATTGCATTCCAGTATGGAAGCAATGGGCTCAATGTACTGTTACTCATTGATTGATGTCATGGCCTGCCTACTCTGCCTGGTTCCAGGGAATGTGAACGTGGCAAGCATAGCCATCCTTCCCAATATCACAAATCACACAACACATTGTGCAGCAAATTTTCTCTGACACTTAAGTTCAGAGCAAAGTGCTTGGAATCAAATTTCAAAAGCAGAATACAACTTGTTCTTAGATTTCAAAATGAATTATTTGGTGGAAAAGAAAGCTTTAGAATCAGTTCAACTAATTAGTGTAAAACACGTGAAACAAAGAAGAGTCATATCCCACAAACATAATCTTCAACAGACCAAGTCTAATCAAATGGCTTACATCTTCTGTGTCTGTACATCTTCCATGATTTCCCCTTCCGACTGCTCCAATCCTTCAAAACCAATTCTGCACTTTGAAAGTCCTCCATCATTCAAGAAACTCACAAACATAGTCTGAAATATTTATATTGTTGATGCTACAGTTCTGAGGTACATAGCCCTTCTGATGTATGGTTTCCTGCCTTTTAATTTTGGAACTACATTATGCAATGTTTTAGCATTCATACATGGGTGAATTTCAAGTTGTTATTGATTCTTCCTGCTTTTAGCATCTGCTTTCTTTTTATTACAACTTGTATTGTAAAGCTGCTTGACACTCATCTTGTGAACAGGATGTCTTGAAAATAAGTAAACAAAGCCTTCTGATGTTTCTTACCATCTCCACTTTATAAACCTTTAATTTTCCTTATGAGTGGCATATTCCATTTTTGGGCCAAAGTCTTGTGTCTTACCTGTTCTCTTCCATTGGTTTCTAGTGGATTTATTTACCCTTTCTATCCTGCATACATAATTACTTTATGGAAGGAGAAGAATTTACTCCTTTAACATTTTACTTTCTTTTGTGAACAACATAATGTTTCCCATCTCTCTCTGGGTTCAGGTGTAATGTAAAGGTCTCTTGTAAATAGCTTTAAAGCCTTTAGCTTTGTGTATTTAAAAAGCAAGCTTGAATTAATTTTAGTCATCATTCCTTTGTCATCTGCTTTAACGGTGTGACCTAAATTCATATTCACACAACTCAATGTGCTTTACTATACTACTGCCAAAGCAATGTATTGCTACACTTACTCAGTTAAGCATTCTCTGTCAATGCAGTTACAGGTGTTAATCAAAAAATGACTTCAATTTAAACGTAATTCCTAATTAACCAACTATGGTCAGTATTTTATTATCAGCAAACCTGTCCAAAAATGTTGCATTCCAACATTGCAACCACTACTATATTGCATGGTGCAAATGACTAAGGACAGATTTCAAAAATCTAGATTCTAATCCAGAATGATTTTTATTTTACATAGTTTGTAAAATCAGGGATTTGTGAAATGGACAACGGGTCTGATAACATCAGCCTCCCACTTGATGAACCTGGTTAAAAATTTGAAATGAACGGCTGTATCATCTGCCCACCAACCAGCAGTTATAGGAGTAACTGCTGGTAACGGCCTATTTTCAGTTGTATGGTGGCCAGGTCAGTGAAGTAGATAGTCATTCCCTTCCCACTGCCCTCTCACCAGCAATGCCAGTCTCTGCCACATGCTCAGGACACAGCTGAGAAATACCACAAAGAATTTCTTTGTTGATCTCCTGTGAAATGAAGGAAGTCGTGACATCAGTGTGTACGAGGGCCAGTCACGTAACCTCCCTGAGCACTGCTGATTGCCAAGTGGAATCTGCCACAGGGTTGTTCTGCTGAACTCAGTTGGAAGTCCTGCAGGTCCCTTTGTGATTGCTCAGCAGCACACATGTGGCTGCAATTAAGCAGTGAATGGCCGGTGGATGTTGGGTTGGATGATCTGGCTTGTACAGCTTTCATCATCAAAAATACCAGCGTTTCAATTTCGAAAACCTCTTAATTGATTTATGTGTGATTTAACCTTTAATCTCTGGTATCAGTTAGTAATCTGAAAGGAGCACCAGCTATTTTAAATTAGATTAATCTTAACTGCCTGGTTTTTGCAGTTGTAACGCTGTTGAAAGTATCAGAGTTAACATTATCACCATGTAAAAATGACAGGAACTTCAGGCTTCTGTCTTTATACAACAGAATGCGGTAATTCAGAGGAGGTTATAGAAGTACCATGGCCCTCTAAAGAGTGTACTGTTGCAGACTTCAGAGATGCAATCAAAAGATAAGAAACAATTTGGGAGATCCGTCATTTGTTAGATACTGCTCCTATTAAAACCCATCAAGAATGTTAAGCCTTCTTGAATGTTGTGAAACTAAGTTTTTTAAGGGAACTCCAAGTTATAATTACTGCTGAGCAACTTCTCTGCCTTGTGGAACAATTTTATATCTATTCAGTCTCATTTCCTTTAGTTTGAGATTAATTATTTTAAATAATTAAAGAATGAAAGTTCAGTAGCTTAGAACATAGAACAGTATAGCACAGGAACAGGTTCTTCAGCCCATGATGTTGTGCTGAGGTAATTAAACTAGTAATTAAATGCCTAACTAAACTAATCGCTTTTGCCTATACAATGTCTATCCCTCCATTCTCTGTACATCCATGTGCCTACCTAAGAGCCTCTTAAACGCCTCTATCATATTTGCCTCCACTACCACCCTTGGTAGTGCATTCCAGGCACCCCCCACTCTTTGTGTAAAAAAAACTTGTCCTGCATATCTCCTTTGAACTTACCCCTCTCACCTTAAATGCATGCCTTCTAGTATTAAACATTTTAATCCTGGGAAAAAGATACTGGCTCTCTATTCTATCCATGCCTCTCATAATCTTATAAACTTCTGTCAGGTCTCCCTTCAGCCTCTGCCACTTCAGAGAAAACAACTCAAGTTTGTATAACCTCTCCTCATAGCACATGCCCTCTAATCCAGGCAGCATCCTGGTAAACCTCTTCTGCACCCTCTCCAAAGCCTCCACATCCTTCCTATAATAGGGTGACCAGAACCTTCCTGAATCCCATCTGTTTTCTTAAATTTTTCTTTTAATTTCTGCAAAATGATGAAGATATTAACGGTAATCAGTGTCTTAAATATACTGGTTTGCTGTCTTATCTGAATGGCTGCTCAACTTGCTCAATTATTTCACTGATTTTGGATGAAACTGTTCCCTTATAGATTGCATCAGACTTAAAGTTACCTTGGAACTGGGTAAATTGATACCATGGAACTAGTTAAGTGTTTTTGCAGCTTTCTTTTACGCCTGCATTTTTCACAAAATATTCTCGTGAACAATTTCTGTGGTTTTATTGCTCTTCCCTACAACCTTTTGATTTGCTGTTGGAGACACAATAAAGAATTTGCCTGTGCACTTAAATATGATGATTCCTTTTGTTTTTATTCTTTTAATGTAAAGATTGCAATTGAGAAGATTTGGATTTTGGGAATTTTCTTTTTCCATTTAGTCACAGAATGGGTTATTTTCATTTAAGTGACAGTGGAAAATGTGCAATATCAACTTATGTACCTTTAAAATAGAACATGTCAAATAGGTAGATGTTTGAATTTGCTACCCCATCCAGTAAGATCATAACAGATATTTTACCTCATCAACACTTCTGCATGATTCCTATATCCCTTGGTTCCTTTAGTGTTCAATAATCTATCAATCTCTTATGACATAGTATACACAAACTTCTGTGGTAGATAATTCCAAAGCTTCATAACCATCTGGTTAAAGAAATGTTTCCTCATCTCAGATGCTTTATCTTGACACTTTGTTCTAAACTCAGCAGTGTGACCAAACAATCTTCTCTGTATCAACCCTACTGAGTTTTTGCCCATTTAAAAAAATACACTTTTTTTTGTTTTCTTCCTCACATTCTTCCTCATCATGTGAATAACCTCACATTTTCCTACAATATACTCATAACCCTCCTCATGCTTATTCCCTTAACCTGCCTAAATTCTTCTGTAGACTTCCAGGCTCCTTTCAACTCGTTTTCTCGCCCAGTCTTATATTGTCTTGGATACATGACATGCTGTCCTTTAATATGCATTATAAATAGCTGAAGACCCAGCACTGATCCTCTTGGCAACCCACTGGTAACAACCTGCCAACCTGAAAATAACTTGTTTGTTTCTACTCTCTGTCTTCTCCCCTTTGATTCTCTACCTGCTAATCTATTAACTCTAATTTGTGAGTTTTTATTTACTACAGTTTCAGGAGTGTATGAAAATACTATAATCTTTATCTACTTTGCCAGTATATTGTCAATAAACACAATGAGATTTGTCAAACCTTTTCTAAACCCATGTTGATGTTGCCTAATTAAGTTAAGATTTTCTAAGCACTTGTATAATATTCGACATTTCAATCTGGAATATAGAGAATTGTGGTTCTCAGAACCACAGATTGTCTTGTACAGGGTTTTTTTTACTTTTTGTCCTTTTACTTTCACCAGTACAACCTCTTTACAAATTTAAATCCTCATTCTTACTAGATCCTTGGCTCCCACAATTTACAGTATATTTTCAAGGCTTCTGCTGTGAAGCCAGATGTGAAGAATCTATTTCCTTATATTGCCATTATAATTTCCCTCATCTAAAATAAAGCAAAAATGTTGGAAACACTCAGCATGTTAGGCAGAATCTGTGGAAAATGAAACCAGAGTTAACTTTTTGAGTTGAAGATCCCTGGTCAGAACTGGGAGAGAGTAAAAAGTTTCTCTTGTTTCTATCTCTAAGTGACACATTTACTTTTGTTGCTTACTTTCATTTAACATACAAAGAGAAATTTTCATTATTTTTTTGTTAATTTACTTTAATATTTCATCTTCTCACTCAATTTACTGATCACCTCTGCTGGTTTCAAAAACACTCCGAGCTCAGGCTTGTTAAACTTGGTAATGTAAAATGCTTCTTCATCTCTATAATCCCTGGTCGTTTTAATTAGCCACAAACAAATCACTCTACCTGTGCAGATTGCTCTCCTGACTCTTTTTTCATTGAAGTAAATGAAGGATATTAACTCAAGTTGAAAAAAAAGAAAAAAATGGAGAATAATAAAATTAAGGGAAATGGAAAATGTGGAAGAAAGGGAATTGGCATCTGGGTGTTACTGACAAGGTCAGGATTTAATGCCCATCCCAAAATGCTTCAGAGAAGCTGATGGTTAGCCACCTACTTGAGAGACTGAAACTCTTCTGGTGAAATTGCTGTTAGATAGAAGGTTATTTATTTAATCCATTGATAAAAGATAATTTTTTCTTATGTCAAGATGGTATTGGAATTGGTTTATTATTGTTATTTGTACTGAGGTACAGTCAAAAACTTGTGTTGCATACTGTTCATACAGATCAATTCATTACACAGTGCATTGAGGTAGTACAGGCTAAAACAATACAGAATGCAGAGTAAAGTGTCAGAGCTGCAAAGGAAGTGCAGTGCAGGTAGACAATAAAGTGCAAGATCATAATGAGGTAGATTGTGAGGTCAAGAGTCCATCTTATCGTACTAGGAAACTGTTCAATAGTCTTAAAACAGCGGGATAGAAGCTGTCCTTGAGCCTGGTGGTACATAATTTCAATCTTTCGTATCTTCCGCCTGATGGGAGAGGGGAGAAGAGAGAATGTCCTGGGTGGGTGGGTGGGGTCTTTGATTATGCTGGCTGCTTTACCGAGGCAGCGAGAAGTATAGACATGGAGGGGAGGCTGGTTTCTGTGATGTACTGAGCTGTGTCTACAACTCCCTGCAGTTTCTTACCGTCTTGCGCAGAGCAGTTGCCATACTAAGCTGTGATGCATCCAGATAGGATGCTTTCTATGGTGCATCGATAAAAGTTGAGTGTCAGGGGACATGCCAAATTTCTTTAGCCTTCTGAGGAAGTAGATGTGTTTTGTGATTTAGAGAGGAACACTCCAAATGTTAGTGGTATTCCATGGTACTGGCTTCCCTTGTCATTTTAATTGGTGGAGATCATGAGTTTGGGAGATGTTGTTGAAGAATCCTTGATGAGTTGCTGCTATGCACTTAAGAGGGAGAGAGAGAGAGAGGGAGAAAGAGAGAGTGTACACTGAAGGGAGGGTGACAACTTATGGATGGAGGGAATGTCTGTAATGTTTGTTGGAATGCCAGTCAAGCACCTGACTTGTTCTGAATGGCATTAAGCTTCTCCAGTTTTGTTGAAACTACAATCATCCAATCAAACAGAATATATTCACTCACCCTCCTGACCAGGGCCATGTGGATGGTGGAAATTCTTTTGAGAGACAAAAATTGAGGTGGTCTCTTCAGTATACACAGAAATTCTCTGAATTCTGGTAACCATAGTTTTTGTGTATTGGCAGGTGGGCTCAAATTAACATGGAAAGAATTAAAATTACTGGATCCCTGATTACTGACAGTCATTTTTATACTTAAAGTAAAATTACAAATAGAAAGACTTCAGTTCTTCTTGGTGTAAAATAGAATAAACATACACAAACTATTTCAAGATAAATCTAATGATTAAGGAAAAGAAATACGGCAAAATATATATTGCTCTCAATTACTTTTAGCTGTACTGTATTTATTTGTGAAGAATAGATGATGCAAGCAGCAGATTTTCTTTAAAAAATATTTTTCCCATCTGGTTTCCATGTGTCACAAATTGTTGTTAAACATCGTGACATTTGATTCAAATGAGGAAAGTAACTAGATGCATCTGTGCAGGATGTTCGGCAGCCAAACATTTATCAGTATTTGCCGACAAGACGATTGTGGATTTATTTCCTTAGCTTCCTCACAGATGAATAAAAATTATCTCAATATTTTTATCACAGTGTTGCTCAGTGCCTGGAATAGCAGTGCAGTCTGTTGGTGCCACAGCTGACAAAGCTGTCTCCTGACACACAGAAGAGCAGATTATTCCAGATTTGTACGGTGGGTTCTAATATTTCTCACCTTCTTTAGCATGGGAGGAGAAGAAACCCCTGATAAAACTAGGATGCTTGTGGAAGAGAATGAAATTATAATTCAAGCTGTTTCTGTGCTGCTCTTGTACACCTCACTGAATTGCATTGTGAAAGTGTTTATATTATCTTTTATTGTCTTATATATAATTAACATATTCACAGATGAACATGACTGTAACTATATGTTCAAGAAAATAACAATGGAAAAACATTGAATAAGCTTAAGAAAATCACATACAGCTGTAGTTATGATCCTCCCTAATGAAAGAATGCATGGCAAAACAGCTGACTTTCAAACACTTAGAAGAATCCTATGGCATAAACACTGAAGATCCAGATGATCTTTGTTCTCTTTGGCACAGCTTGTTGTCTTTGTGAACCAAGCTTCATTATGCAGTCATCATTCATTGTGCATGGGCATTAGACTATGACTTTGGTGCAGTTGATGTGCTCAATGGTTTATATTTCTTTTGTGAGTCAATCACCACCTTCCCTTTCCTCTGTTGACCTGAGGAACCCAATAACGACTTGTGCTATCCATGCTGGAGAGTTGCAAATTGCTCTGACATTATTTACTTCTATTAGCCCGTTGTGTTGATATTTCAAACTGTTCTTCAGATACAAATTTCTAAGCTATCTTTTTCTTTATATACTCTATCGCCCTTCAAAATTTCTCATGACTGGCCTTTATCATGGTCTAAAGCAAAATTATATCAAATAACCATGACCCTGGAGGAGGAGAGTAATAAAAACTTGCGACGAATGATATTTCATTTCTACATGGAGTATGTTGGGTTTTTTTTTACAAACTAGCTTTTGCAACATAGTTGGCCAGGAATTTTTGCCCTGAAAAAAAATATGTTTGATTAGGACTGCTGAAGGTTGACTTTTGTGCATTCATTCAGTGTAAGGCTCTGTAGAGTTGTGAATAATAACAGTGATTAACAATGGGAGCTGCAAATGAATTGCAAACCATAAATTACTTTGTGCAATATGTTATAATAACTGGAGTTAATAAAGTAGTGGTTCTTAATAGGAACTGCTGCTGAAAATAGGGGGATGGCTCAGTCTGAACTATTGTGAGGAATGCCAGATAGGCATGGCACCTTACTTCTCCACTACAGGAGTGGATATTGCAGTGGATACCCAGGGGTAGACTTGGAGCACTCATGGCATGCCACCATCTGAATATTGTTTAAAAATCTAGTCCATTATTGCACTTGAGATGAATATAAGGGCCAGGATGGGGTGGAATTTGTGAAATGTGTCCAGAAAAGTTTCCTGAGTCAAAATATAGAGGGCCCTACTCGGAAGGGTGCAGTACTGGACCTTCTCTTCAGGAATGAGGCAGGGCAAGTAACTGAAGTGGCAGTCGGGGAGCACTTTGGTTCTAGTGACCATAATTCAATTAGTTTTAAGATAGTGATGGAAAAGGATAGGACAGGTCCACAGGTTAGGGTCCTAAACCTGAGCAGGGCTAAGTCTGGGGGAATTAGGCAGTATCTAACAGAGGTCGATTGGGTGAGCCAGTTTGAAAGGAAAGGAATGAATGGCAAGTGGGAGGCTTTTAAGAGTGTGATATCAAGAGTCCAGGAGCAGCATGTTCCTGTTAGGGTGAAAGGTAAAGCTGACAAGTTTAGGGAACCTTGGCTGACGAGAGATATTGGTCAAGAAAGAGAAGGAAGCATACATTGGGTTTAGGAGGTCAGGGACAAGTAAATCCCTTGAAGACTACAAAAAGATTAAGGATACTCTTAAGAGGGAAATTAGGAGAGCAAAGAGAGGGTATGAGATGGATCTGGCAGGTAAGGTTAAGGAAAATCCCAAGAGGTTCTATAGCTATATTAAGAGTAAGAGGGTGGCTAGGGAGAGTGTAGGTCCCCTTAGAGATCAGCAGGGCCAACTATGTCTCGAGCCACAGGAGATGGGTGCAATTTTTAACAAATATTTCTCCTTGGTGTTTACTGAGCAGAAAATCATGTTTGATCAAGAGATAAGGGAAACAAGTGGAGATGTTTTGGAGGACATCCATATTACCAGGGAGGAGGTATTTGCAGCCTTACAGCACATTAAGGTGAATAAATCCCCAGGGTCTGACCAAGTGCATCCTTGGACTTTGTGGGAGGCTGGAGAAGAAATTGTGGAGGCCCTTGCAGAGATATTTGCTTCATTGTTAGCCATTAGTGAAGTTCTGGAAGACTGGAATGTGGCTAGTGTTGTTCTGTTGTTTCAGGAGGCTCCCCAGGACAAGCCAGGGAAATACAGGCTAGTCAGCCTGACGTCAGTAGTGGGGAAGTTACTGGAGTGAATTCTGAGGGACAAGATTTCCCAGCGTTTGGATAGACAGAGTCTGATTAGGAAGAGTGCATGGAAAGTCGTGCTTGATAAACCTGCTAGAGTTTTTTTGAAGAGGTAACCAAAAAGGTAGATGAGCAGTGGATGCTCTCTGTTGGACTTTAGCAAGGCCTTTGACAAGGTCCTGCATAGTCTAGAATGTTGGGTCTCATGGAATCCAGGGAGAGCTCATTAGGTGGATTCAAAATTGGCTTGGAGGTAGGAAGCAGAGGGTGGTGGTTGAAGGTTGTTTCTTGGAATGGAGGCTGGTAACCAGTGATGTGCTGCAGGGGTCAGTGTTGGGACTCTTGTTATACGTTATTTATGATTTGGATGAGAATGCGCAAGGCTTGATCAGCAAGTTTGCAGATGACACGAAATTTGGAGGTGTTGTTGATAGTGAAGAAGGTTATCGTAGATTACTGGGGGATCTTAATCAGTAAGGGAAGTGGGCTGAGGAGCAGCAAATGGATTTCAATACAGATAAGTGTAAGGTGATGCATTTTGGAAAGTCAAACCAGCATAGGGCTTGTACTATGAATGGTAGGGCAGTAGGGAGAGTAATGGAACAGAGGGACCTAGGAGTACAAGTGCATAGTTCGTTGAAAGCTGTGTCACAGGTAGACAGGGTGGTGAAAAAGGCATTTAGCACGCTGGCTTTCATCAGTCAGGGCAGTGAGTATAGGAGTTGGGACATAATGTTGCAGTTGTACATAGAACATAGAACATTATAGCACAGTACAGGCCCTTCAGCCCACAATGTTGTGCTGACATTTTATCCTGCTCTAAGATCTATCTAACCCTTCCCTCCCACATAGCCCCCCATTTCTCTATCATTCATGTGTCTATCTAAGAGTCCAGTGTCCTATCTAATAAGTCATTGGTGAGGCCACACTTGCAGTACTGTGTACAGTCTTGGTCATCCTGTTATAGGAAGGACGTGGTTAAACTGGAAAGAGTGCAGAAAAGATTTACGAGGATGTTGCCAGGACTAGAGGACCTGAGTTATAGGGAAATGTTGGCCATGCTAGGTCTTTATTCCTTGGGGGGGGTGACCTAATAGAGGTTTATAAAATCATGAGGGGCATAGATAAGGTGGATGTCACAGTCTTTTCCCCAGGGTAGGGATGTCCAAAACTCAGAGGCATAAATTTAGAGTGAGAGGGGAAAGATTCAAAAGGGACCTGAAGGGCAACTTTTTCATGCAGAGGGTGGTGAGTATGTATATGGAACGAGCTGCCAGAGGAAGTGGTTGAGGCAGGTACGATAGTATAATCTGAGAAGCACTTGGAAAGGTACATGTAGGGGCAGGGCTTAGAGAGATATGGGCTGAATGTCAGAAATTGGGACTAGCTGGATGGGCACCGTGGTTGGCATGGGCTCGTTGGGCCGGAGGGCCTGTATCTGCGCTATATTGCTCTATTTCCCTATGTACTTTGATGATGATTGTTGTCATTGATGAGCGCCTGGCACTCTACATGCGCAGACGCATTATGACACAGAAACACAAGATCCAAAGCTGTATTTGCACTATGCATGCTACAAGGTCACAACTGCAATCTGCATCAAAATCACATCTTTAATACGTTTCCATAGCACATAACACATCCACCATGCAGCTGAATTTCTGGACCAATATTGTTTGTATTTCTGGAATTAGCTGCTTATTTTAAATGTGTCATAAAGGATTGCAGCCTATGGTGTTCTTCAGTGTCTTATATAAAATCCTTGTATTCATATCAGCTCATTACATATTTAGGATAGGAAAATAGCCTATTTAGGCTGTCAGCATTCAATGTAACTGGATATGTGCTATTATAATGCATGTTCTCTCTCAAAAGAATTACATATTGTTTAATGACATTTTCAATGGTAGAATAGCAGACTGGGCTTGGTCTTATCATAAAACAATCCCTCCTCCAAAATACTCACGCCATCCCAGGAATTAATCTGTTAAACACTTATGCCTCCCCAAATATTATATGTATCTGGGATAGGGAGAATAGAGCCATGAACGATATTCCATGTGCAGTTGCCCCAGTGCCAAGTATAATTAGATTAAGATGTCTTTTGCAATAAAGTCCAACATACAGTTTGCTTTGGTAATTGCTTACTGTACTTGTATGTTAACCTTCAGTGATATTTCTGAAGGCCAAAACCTTTCAGTCCCTCAGCATTTTAAAAGTACTCTTGTTTTTTAATTCTAATTTTTGTGCAGCTGGATGACTTTGGAATAAGAGTCACTAAAAGTTTGATCAAAAAGATAAGTTTCAATGAAAGTCTGAATGTAGAAGAGTCTGTTATAGGGGCTGCAGGAAAGAATTTGAATCAGTGGAACAGTGAACTGATGCAGATATTGGAGCCAATTTGAAGGGTGGCGTTGGAGGAGCAAGTGGGCAAAGGTAGGGAAGTGAGCAGGGGACGTGCACAGAGGCTAGAGTATGTGGAATGGGAAAAAATGGGTCTGGAGGATGTTCCTGGAAAAGGGAAAGTGAAAGCTAGTGATAACTTGTTAAATTTAAGACATTAGGATTCGGCTAGAAGGCCAAGCAACTTGCTTTATATACTTGAAGTTGTTATACGTTTGGGAAGCAGTAGTTCAAGAGCTAAACATATCATGCTTATATTTGATGAAAAAACAGTGATCAAAGTTCTAAAAAAGAAACATCCAACAAACTAAATGTCTTCTCATTATTACATATTAGTCTAAGTACTTTTGTTGTTAAAGACAGTATTTACATAGCTAGACTTCTAAAAGACTTTGGCTTGTGTGAAGTTTGTGTTGTTCTGTACATGCTATAATACTTAATGACTGATAACTGGGATGTGTATTATATTTCATGTATATGGTAACACGAAAGGAGAAAGAATTCCTGAGATTAAACTAACAGTTACTCTTTGTATCTCCCAGGAAATATTGATAGTTTGGAAACATGAGCTTGAGATGATGTATGTGGATGTGAAAAGCATAAAAGAGTAGAAGGAAACCAAATAACATTAGAAAGAATGGAAAGCTTTCCTGTTAATAAAAAAAAGTGCAAGTTGTGTGGATCTTAAGGAGAATTTCATCATGGTGAATATCACGTTCCCCAGAAGTACTCAAGTCTTTCATCTTGAGGAAACCCATGCTGCTGGATACTTTCAGCTGCTGGCATTGCTTGGAGGCATAGGTTCTGGGATGCAAGAGCCACGTTCTACATCCTTGGCTACTCACACCCATGTGCTCTCTAACCCCAATTGCTGAGCACAGATAAAATGATCCAGGATTGTCATGGAAATAGTCATAGGTTTCCTGAAAGTGAGTTTTCATTACCTGCATCAAACTGGGTGCCACATGCTATACATGTCAAATAGATTCCTAACCTAGCTAATCAAAGACAGCAGCCATTGCTGGAGGAAGAGGAGCAGTGAGCCCAGAGCCTGAGGACCATGAGATGAAGCCTGGAGAGGAGCATGAGGAAAGTGGCAGCTATCAGAGGGATATCCTTGCTCAACATCAGCCTCGTCACCCATTTAAGTGAATGAGATGGCATTGCCTGCATGGGATATCAGGAACTCCCTAATAGAGAAATCATTTTCAAAAGGAGCATGCAAAATAAAATTCACCCATGCAAACCGTGTGATCCCCTCCACGCTACCATTCTCAACCACAGCATAGTTCTCTATTAAGTCAGCAGAAAAGCCCACAAAGTGCATAAAATTTCCTGGCATCTTGCTGGGCCGGTTCACCTACTCTGAATAACTTGTGAATGAACTCCTACTCCAATTACTTTAATGGCTTGCTACAACATCTCTGTATTTCTTGCTGAGTGACCTCTACGTAAAATATTTCTTCTTTGAGGATCTCTTCTCTGCAGGTGTAACAGTGGTCTGCAGATAACTTTGACATGTCTTGTGAGATCACAAAATTTCTTTCAGCTCTGTTCCATTGTGTGGGGATGATCAATCCTGGAGGTGACCTTTAGTCATCTCCTGCCAGATTCTTTCTATAATAGACCTTGTGGGTCTATTGTTTATTGCTGCGCTCAATATAAAATATAGCCATCCTCACGAGATGACTCAAGATTATACTAAACTGAAACTTTCTTTGAACGTTTCAGATTACAATACATACACCTGAAGAAAATCCTGTTTACATTGTACTTATTGGTGGTTCAGATTCAGTTTTCATTTTGTTGAATAATGATGCAATGTGACCTATATTAACATTACCTATAATTGTCCTAAATTCTTTGTGTTTATGAACTGCGTATCCACAACATTCAGAGTTTTAATCCTCAATGCACTTTAGGTAGCTTTATTCCAGGAATATTAAATAATGAAGTTCTTATCAAACATGTTACTCTTATATTAGAGTTTACTCTTATATTTGGCGAAATGAACTTTTGCTAGTCATGAGAGAAATGTTAAGAATGTTTATATTATTACTTGCCTGATAAATTTTTGCATCAAAATTCTTTATAATACCGGTTAAGTGTGCAATAGATTGAGTTCGAAAACTATTCTAGTGTGCAGTGACTGGACCCAGGGCCAGACACTGGAGCAAGTCAGTATTAAAATTGCAGACTTCACAAACCAGGCTGCAAGTTTCCAATTCTCAATCACAATTTATCTTTTATAGAAATTGGATGGAATAGCATGGAAAAATGAGGCACTGTAAGATTTAACTTCAAAACAAACATAAGGTAAATCTGTAATGCTACCTTAGTTCTTTCAGCACCATGATTCAAAATCAATTGAATTCCTGTGAAAGATCACACAAATGTTAGCACAAATTATATTCTGCAGAAATTGACACATGTTTCTTTGCACTGATCTAAAAAAAACTATTGTATTAGAAGAAAGCCACACCCAGAAAACTGGCTGCGCCCCACAATGAATTAATCACCAGTGTGAAACACCACTAGTTGGTCATCCATGAAGGTCATCACCCTGCAACATTCACCTGTGCAATACCGTAAAAGCAGGTGCAGCTGAAAACTGCATTAAACAATTTGCACCTATTTCCGAGAGAGTTAACACAATTCTTTAATATGGTATGATCTTTTTGAGGCCAGATTTTCTCATACCCCACTGCTGTTTCACTGGCATCCAGCTGCCCAAATAAGTGCAATCCCCAAACTTTGCTTTCAATCAGATTTGTAACCGCATTGGGCTGAATAATGACTGGAACTGTTCTCTCGCAGAAAAACTAATTTTTACTAATGCTGAAGAATCCTCAGCAGTTATTTAAAGGGTCAGACACATTTCAGCTACATTCTTGGCATATTGCTGCACAATTCTCTGAAAACAAACTTCTTAAAAAGTGTCTCAAACTGGAGTCCCAGTCACTACATCATGTGATTTCAATAGGTTCCCTCTAAACTTTTAGAGGCCAGAAATGCCTGAAGGGATCCTGCAAATTGATAAGTGATTCCATGTTCATGAGAAATGAGTTAAAAGAAAAACAGGAGAAAGACGTCTAACAAAATAGGTGACCAGTTTAGAAACCTGTGACTAGTGATGTACCTACCACAGGAATCAGTGCTGGGACCCTCAACTATGTTATATGCGTTAACAGTGTGGGTATGAATGTTGGATGTATGATTAATAAGTTTGCAGATGACACAGATTGGTGGTGTTATTGATACTGAGGAGTACAGTCTTAGATTACAGGGAGGTATTGATCAGTTGGCAAATGGACAGAGCAAGGGCAGATGGAATTTAATTCTTAAAAAGTGTGAAGCACTTTGTGGGAAACTAATAAATGTAGGACATACACAATGAATGGTAGGGACCTAGGGAGTATTGAGGAACAGAGGGCCCTTGGTGTACAGGTCCAAGGATCCCTGAAGGTGACAGCACAGGAGATAAGGTGATGAAGAAGGCATGTGGGATACTAGCCTGAATTATCTGGGACATAGAATATAAGAGCAGAAAGGTTATGGTATAACTTTATAAAACATTAGTTAGGTCACAGCTAGAGTATTGTGTGCATTTCTGCTTATCCATGCAGCTTTCAAAGGAAGTTTCTTCTAGGAGCAATATTTATGTGGACTCCCATCATTCACATCTGTGACCTCAGAAAATGTCCAGTACAAGCTTAAATAGGTCCCTCACTGTCCTCAAAGTTAAAGTTAAGGTCATTCTCACTCAGAGATCTAGTTTCAGGACCATTCAGAGCAACTCTGTTGATAAGTGCTCAATATGATAACTTGCTGCTGCATTGCAGAAGGCAAAAGAAGCCCAGCTACAAAGCCTTTGGATTTTCATTTAATGTGACTTCAGCATTCAGAGCTGGCACTGCAGGAATTCCCAAATGTAGGTAAGCAGAGAGAGCACTCTTGCCCTCATTCTTACCTTGTTAGCAACGTGCTCTCTAACTTCAGTGGTAGGAAAGTTATTGGAAAAAGTATTGGTGTTGATTTATCATTGTCACTTGTACTGAGGTACAGTGAAAAGCTTGTCTTGCATATCGATCGCACAGGTCAATTCATTACACAGTGCAGTTACATTGAGTCAGTACAGAGACCTTTGATGTAGTACAGGTAAAAACAATAACAGTACAGAGTAAAGTGTTATAGCTATAGAGAAAGTGCTGTGCAGTAAGGTGCAAGGTCACAACAAGGTAGATCATGAGGTCATAGTCCATCTCATTGTATAAGGGAACCGTTCAATAGTCTTATCACAGTATGGTAGAAGCTGTCCTTAAGTTTGGTGGTACGTGCCCTCAGGCTCCTGTAGCTTCTACCTGATGGAAGAGGAGAGAAGAGAGAATGACCCGGGTGGGTGGGGTCTTTGATTATGCTGGCTGCTTCACCAAGGCAGTGAGAGGTAAAGACAGAGTCCAAGGAGGGGAGGCTGGTGTCCGGGACACGCTGGGCTGTGTCGACAACTCTCTGTAGTTTCTTGTGGTCCTGGGCAGAGCAGTTGCCATACCAAGCCATGATGCATCCAGATAGGATGCTTTCTGTGAAGGATCGATAAAAGTTGGTGGGTGTCAAAGGGGAATTTCTTTAGCCTCCTGAGGAAATAGAGGCACTGGTGAGCTTTCTTGGCCATGGCATCTACGTGATTTGACCAGGACAGGCTGTTGGTGATGTTCACTCCCAGGAACTTGAAGCTCTCAACCCTCTCGACCTCACCACCATTGATGTAGACAGGTGCATGTACACCGTCCCTTTTCCTGAAGTCAATGACCAGCTCTTTTGTTTTGTTAACACTGAGGGAAAGGTTGTTGTCATGACACCATTCCACTAAGCTCTCTATTTCCTTCCTATGCTCCGACTCATTGCTGTTTGAGATACGGCCTACAACGGTGGTATCATCTGCAAACTTGTAGATGGAGTTAGAGCAGAATCTGGCCATACAGTCAGGGGAGTCCTGAGGGACAAGATTAACCTGCATTTGGAAAGACAAGAATTGATCAAAAATAGTCAGTATGGCTTTGTTGGAGGGAGGTCATATTGAAACAATTTGATTTTTTTGAAGACATAACAAAATGTGTTGATAAGGGCTGTGCAGCTGATGTAGTCTACATGAAGTAAGACCTTTGACAAGGTCCCTCATGGGAGACTGGTCCAAAAGGTTAGAGCCCATGGAATCCACGGAGTTTGAAAATTGGATCCAAACTTGCCGAATTGGATTGATGAAAGTTGTCTAAGGTTACAACAGGATGTAGATAAACTGGGAAAGTGGGCAAGGGAATGGCAGATGGAACTTAAATCAGACAAGTGCAGAGATGCATTTTGGAAAGTTAAATCAGGGCAGATATACACAGTGAATGACGGGGTCCTAGGGGGTCTTGTAGAACAGAGAGACCTAGAGGTACAAGTACATCATTCCCTGACAGTAACAACACAGGAAGACAGAGTGGCGAAGAAGGGTCATGGCATGCTTGCCTTCATTGGCCGGGGCACTGAATACAGGAGTTGGGACATCATGTTACAGTTATGCAAGATGTTGGATACGCCCCACTTGGAGTTTTATATGCAGTTCTAGTCATCACACTACAGGAAATATATATTAAGCTGGAGAGGGTACAGTAGAGATTCACAAGGCTGTTGTCTGGATTGGAGTGCTTGAGATATATAAGGAGAGATTGGGCAGGCTGGGTCTGTTTTACTGGAGCAAAAGGAAGCTGGGAGGTGAAATGATAGAGAGGTATAAAATTATAACAAGCATTGATAGTGTAGATAGCCTGACACTGTTTCCCATGGTAGGGGTGTCTAAAACTACAGGGCATAGGTTTAAGGTGAGAAGAAGGAAGTTTAAAGGGGATCTGAGGGGTAATTTTCTTCCACAGAAAGAGTAGTTGGTATTTGGAATGAGCTGCCATAGGATGTGGTAGAGGCAGGAACATTAACAACATTTTAGAGGCATCTTGGCAGGTACTTGAAAGAGCATGTTTTAAAAGGATATGGAATTAATGCAGGCAAGTGGGATTAGCATAGATAGGCCTAATGGTCACCATGGATGTGGTGAGCCAAGGGGCCTATTTCTATGCTGTACAACTCAATGACTCTAAATGTTGAGATCACTTTAGAGCTTTGGGAAACAGGAGGTTGTGAATGCCACTTCAGTACCAGAACACAGTGCAAATGAGTTTCTGGGCTGTTCACTCTGTTTTTCTTTCCATTGGTTTTGCCTGGCCTTATGAGTATTTTACTAATCCAACCTGTTAGCAGAGCTTTGAGAAGGCTGTAAAAACTGAGCATTTTTTTGTTTGTAAAGTTGTTCAAATATTTTGTTTAATTTTACTATTGTAATGGAACTGGCAACGAGTTCTATAATTTTTAAGCTTCATTTAAGTAATTCGTCATAATGAGTTGATACATATTAATAATCATTTTGCAATAAACTCATTTCCATCTGTATTGAATAAGCTGTACCAAACTACCAAAGCACTGATCTTAAGTATACATATGGTGTGCCTTTCCATTGGTCCATCCAAGACTAGTTTATGTAAATGAGTTTGAGGAAAAATTAATTTCAAAAATACTTACGAAAAGTCTTTATAAAAACAGGGAGTTTGTTTTCAGATAACCAACTAAGCACAAAGTGGTGACTCAGCTTCTATGTTGTAATGTTTCCCTGTGCTATAGCACTGAGTACACTCTTCAGAAGTGTGCAAGAAGTTCTTTAGGACATCCTGAAGAAGTAAAAAATGCTGCTTAGATATGTAAAAACATCTTGGAGTTCTGCCAAATCATTCAAGATGGGTCTGATTCTTATTCTCCATTAAGTCAAACCTACAAAAGTAAACATGATCAGCATGTGGAACACTTTTGCATAGATATGCTATTAAGGAGAAAGATGGTATGTGTTGCTGCAAGCTTCCACTGAAAGTAACTATTATAAACAGAGTAATAAATGCCATTGCTATCATATACCACTCTCTTTTTAAACTGACCTACTTTTCATAGTTGCCAGCAGCAGAATAATGTTTGGAGGGGTTTAAATTCCCAAGAGGTTTTGGAAACGTTCAAATGACTATTCCTACTGATGAATATTGTCACAGGCTACTATTGTGAATGGTGTAGCTTTTGTAAGGCAGTTACTTTCTTTTCATATGGCGAACTAATCACTGAAATATTATTTTGATGTGGATTTTATTTTAATGAAAATGCCAAATACTGCATTGGAAGATTAACATTCCAGTATCTCCAGCAACTTAATTCATCTATGCATATTTTAGCATTTTTCAATTGTGTTTCTCTGTAGTTTGGATTTAATCAATAGAATTGTGTCTGTAAAGAATAATATTAAATATAGTTCTATTTTTACAGTACTATAGGAAAAGAAAAAGCTTCACTTTCATGTTGCTAAATGGATATACATGTTATAGATTCAATTGGAAGTTTATGGGGAAGTTCTCCTGGTTTGCACTTGCAAGTTAAATAGGAGGCTGTGATTTTCTGGATCAACATAAATCAAAAGATAAGCTGAATTTTACAGCAAAATCAATGCTATTCTCGCTGACTGATATGTATGCAAAACTTCCTGCCAGTTTCAATTGTATAAGATGGAACTTAGAATCGTCAAAACAAGCACAAATTAATCCAAACAATCCTTTCCTAAGGAAAGCACAAAATTTATGCCACGTTCCTTTTATAATTCCTTTTTTACAAAAATTAAAATGTAAAACCACAACCTTCGGTATAGCATTTTAAAGAAATCTTTTCATGGAAGATTTTCAATTTTTATTACAACAATTTCTGATGCCAAATAGAAGTATTTAGATATATAGTAAGGGCAGTGCAGATTGCAGTAATTTGGTTTTGTAAATTTTACAGAAATATTTTTTAAAACAGCATGAATTGTGACATTTGTTCCTGCTATGCCTAGAAATTTCTAGTTTAAATCTACTGCCACAGCTAAAAAGCATAATTACAGGAAACCTGTGTAAGCCGCTCTTTTTAATTGGGGCTGCGTTAATGAAATGCAGAGAATTTTGGTAGAAATTTCATTGAATTGTTCAGAATTTGCTTAGTGATTCTAACAACCATCTCGTGCTCAAATCCGATATTAATAACCACCCAATCATTCTAACTCATGTGATGTAAAAAGTCAGTGACAGTGCTATCAAGCAGCACCCACTCACCAGTATCTGCATACTGATGTCCAGTTTGAGTCTTACCAGGACAACGTAGCTCCAGATTTCATTGCAGCCTTGGTTCATGAGCAAAAGATGTAAATACTGGAGGTGAGGTGAGGTAATGTTAGCATTTGATGGAGTGTGGTAACAAGGACCCTGGTAAAACTGAAGTCCATTGGCATAAATAGAAAATACTCCTAATGACTAGAATCATATTACAAACAAACAGAAGATGGTTTTGGTTGTTGGAGGCTAGTCTCCCCAGCACCCAAACTTCATCGCAGGAGTTCTCAGGATTGTGTCCTACGACCTACCATCTTCAGTTGCTTCATCATTTTTTTTTTCCTTCCATCATAATGTCACTGTGGAAGTGTTCATTGATGATTACACAAGGCGCTGCCACAAAACAACAAATTCTCATGACATATATCAGGGATAATAAACCTGATTATGATTCTGATAAGTGCCAGAACAATTAGGGACAGACAATAAATTCTGGCATTGCCAGTGATCCCCACATCCTTACTGGAATTAATAAAATAAATGCTACTCTTAAAAGCAATATAGACCATGTGTCACCATCTGAGAAGGAATGTGGCATTGGCCCGCTGCTCTTTTCCACCACTTCCACCTGATGTTGTTCTTTTCTATACCATTGCACAGATGTAACTGACCACCTAAAACCTCTACTGTGGCCACTTGTGTACCCATGCTTGTCCTTGTGAGGGGCAGTTATGTGGTATTACATGATGTGTTTTCTAACTGTGTCTTCAATAGCCATCGTCAGGTAATCCCTTACCACCACCTGGATATCAATAAGCTTAGGAAGAATAAGAGGTGGAAGAAGATACACAATGAGGATGAAGAAAAGTAGTGAGCAGTAGTCTGTACCTTGGAGATCCCAGAATTCTCAAATACGTATATACTCACTGCAGGGCCACGTCAATTATATAAGCAGAATCATTCCCCATTCCCCACAACCCTGCAGGCCTTACTATTCTTAAAGCTGATTTACTTACTTCACTCCAAACTTAATGGTGTTCGTTCTCACAATTGTGCATGACTGTTGTTCATCATTTACATTAACTACTTTGTTTAGAAATCAGAATGCAGTTTCAAAGTGTGTGGAGATGATTCCTGTTAAGCATTATAAAAAAATTTTAGAAGCACCTCCAGAAGACTTCTTTAAACCTGGGTTTTAAACAGTGTAGATCTGCATTGGCAATATATTTTATAATGTCAACTATGTATTCTTGTCTAAGAATTCAGCTTTCAAAATGGGGATACTGTTTTGCAACTACTTGCCAATCACATTTCTTTTTGGACACTAGTCAGTGATGTGATTGAGTAACCTGGAGAAAGAGACCCAGAATAATAAAAGCCTGGGCAGTAATGATCAATTTTGAATGCACAGATATCATTATTGCCATTAGCAATTTAGTTGCAATTTATTATGGAAACAAATAGCTGATACATTTGCCTTAAGTTTTAATAAATCAGATTCACTCTTCTTCAAAACTTCAGCCAGCTACAATGTGATCCCACCACCAGCCACATCTTCCCCTCCCCACCCCTTCCTGCTTTCCATGACTCCCATGTTCACTCATCCCTCCTCCAGGGTCCTAAACAGCCCTTCCAGGTGAGGCAGAGATTCACATGCATTTCCTCTGACTTTGTTTACTGCGTTCGGTGCTCTCAATGTGGCCTCCTGTTCATCAGTGAGGTCAAGTGCAGACCAGGTGACTGCTTTGCCAAGCACCTGTGCCTTGTCTGCCATAGCCTTCTGGAGCTCCTGGTTGTTAGCCATTTTAATTCCCCTTTCCATTCCCACACCGTCATGTCTGTCCTCAGCCTCCTTCACTGTAAAGGTGAGGCTAAACACAAACTAGAGAAACAGCACCTCATATGCCACCTGGGTAGTCTACAACCTGATGGCATCAACACTGAACAATTTCAGGTAAACTGCTTCTCTTCTGTCCTTTTTCACTCTCCTCCTGATCTACCAAGTTCCTCCTACACCCTCCAACTGCCCATCACCCACTCACTTCTCCCACTGGGTCCCCTCCCCCTACTGTTCCCATCAGGCCAGACGAAGGGTCTCGATGCAAGATGTTGACTGTTCATTTCCCTCCACAGATGCTGCCTGTCCCACTGAGTTCCTTTGCATCTTGTTTGTTGTTCCAGATTCCAGCATCTGCAGTCTGTTATGTCTCCCCTCTGAACCTCATTGGCTGCAGTTTGAAAAGGTTAACAGTTGCTGAGCTTTCAAAAGGGCCACTACAGGTGTAGATGAGCAGTTTTAGGTCCATGGGGCCTGATTGCAAGCTGCAGCATCTTGGTACAGGCTGCAGAAGTTGGCTGGCCATTTGGAGCTATTTTGTGTTTAACTCCAACATCAGTTTGTAAGACAGAATTCAAAGTGATCTTTGGAAAGAAGAAAATTGTATTTCTTTGTATTTAGTCATCAGGCGATAAAAAGGGTGATTGGGATTGGTGGGGGGAAGGGGGTTTGGTGGAATCAGGTTGATTCGTGGGTGGTGAATGCAGTTGGATGTAGGTAGGAAGAGCAAACACAAACTCTTTTAATTAACCAGATTTCAATGTTGAAAGATCAGAATAAACGCAGAAAATGAAGAGGCATACCAAGTACTTTTTCTAATCATGGCGAAATTTCAAGACTGCTCCTACACTTTCAAACAGCTGGACCATTGACTGGATCTGTCTGGGGAACCAAGTGATCTACATGAAAGATCATTCTGTGTCAGAAAAAAAAATGGAGAAAATGATCTGAAACCATCTAGGAACATGTACACTGCATCAAAAATATGAGCTGTGAATGTGACTGAGGGTTTAAATGCAAAGGCAAAGATAAATAAAATTAAGGAAAATCTCCTGCTGTGCAGCACATTACAGAAAATAGAAATACTATCATTAGGATAATGCTCTTATCATTTCCTTCATAATTACACTGAGAGATTAATTAGAGACTTACAACATGAAGGGTAATGGCTAAGTATTCACTGGCATTTGAGGGTCCCATTGTAGATGCAATTTACTATCAATAATCCCCATCAAAGCTGAAACCTAACATCAAATGCACCTTCATATCCAGTGTAGCTCATCTTAGCTTCTATTGCAAGACATGCAGAAGCAAACCAACATTTGGGTGCTTTTCTGCATCTCAGTTTTCTTGCTTGCAAGTTCAACTTAGATATGTCTATTCAGATTGTTGCCATAATGGCTCTGAAAAGCAATGTTCAAAGGTATTCTGGACATGTAATCTGCTGGATGATGGACTGTCATTGCAAGTAAAGCTGAGGCACTGCCTCAGAGGAGATATCATGGTCTCCAGTGCAATGCTGTAAAACTGTGGAGTCTGCTCTCTCCCATATTGTGTCATTCTTAAATGTGTCTAGATCATCTTCAGTGACAACCATAAGGCAATTCCTATCTAACTAGTTATAACTGGTGCTAATTTATGACAAAATTAAACCTGCTTCTGAGGTGATAAGCCATTGAATAGCACAGTTAATGCAGTCTGTACTCTGAAATCATTATAATGTGCAGGCAACACTGCGGATATGCCCATCTTTCCATAGTATGCATTTTAGCCTCCACTGTTTCTTCTGTTCAGGATCTTGCTAATGGCTGAAGGATATTTAGGACTAAAAAGGTTTTCATTTATAAATAACTTTTCAATCTTTACTGTGCATCATTGGCGAGAGACTTCAATTAATAAGTCTATGAATAGGAAGCATAAAACAACTTTTGTTGGTTGGTAAAATGGCACAACAGTTGTACCTGATATATTGAAAAGTGTCAATGATCTAGAATGTTGTCAACATTCCTTTAAATATATATTAAAAATGAATCAACAATTTATAAATCTGCATTAATAGAGAAGGATAATACAATATTCATTTTATAGGGACCATTTTGTAGAAGAGCTAATGGATGAAGATGACAAAGACAAGGCAAAGAGGTGAGTTTTATGCAACTGTTAATGTAGTAAAATTAAGGTAAGCATTATATTTCAAAATGTTTTACTTCAAATTTTAGTTGCAGTATTTTTGTACATGTTTTCTTTTCCTTCTGTCTTTTGGTCATGTGAAACTGTGACCCATAAAAAACTATTTGAATGAATGACTGAATCAGGAAGCATAATGACAGTATCATAAGCCTTTAAGAACCTTACCAAATATATTATACTTAATAGGAATAAGAATATTGAAATGAAATGGTTGATTAATTGTATGAACATAGTTTTCTGAACTTTCTCAATATGGAATTAAGCATTACTAGAAAAAAGATGGCTGAGCAGTGGGACATTTTTTAAATTATGAAGTATTTCTTTAGGTTAGTCCTACAGACCATTTGTCTTCTTATGGGACTGTTGCAAAACACAGATTTATTACAATATGGCTTTGATCCAGTCAATATGTTCAAGAAAATTGCTTTATTACACAATTAGTGACAAGAACAAACAGTATTCACCATTCAGGTAAACAGTAACCAGTCACATTCTGCTCTTCCTAGCAAAAGGAAATATAAGAGTCTTCAGTAGCCTTTGACAATACTCATCCACAATTACAGTTTGAGGCAAAGTCTACTCAATCAATCCAGGAAACAAACAGTTCTCAAGAGAAAAATCAAACAATGCTCTCATGTCCTTTCTGCTGTTCCACAGCCCTGGCGACAGCAAATGTAGGTGTATCTTCTCTGGTCTGGTCCTTGGCACGATTTCCAACTCCAATCCAAATAAGTTCTCGCTATCAATGACAAAATCTCCACTTATATGTATAATCAAACAACTTCCTGTGGCATGACAAGTACCTCCTGACATATAACATATCACAAAAGCAACTAGCTTTAATTAAGCTGTTTAACACAATATCCATTACCACACGAGTGGTTTTTAACAATGTTAGTTGCACACATCACAAAGTTTTGATAAACTAAGTAGAATGCATGATATTATTCTGAACTGATTACAAAGTTCTTGTTGTCTTCTGCACCATATTACAGGGAGAGTAAAAAAATCTAGGGGTCATAAGCATAATATAGCTACTCATAAATTCATAAAGAATTCAGGAAAAAGTTATTTACTCAGAGTGGTTGCAATGCAGAATGTGCTAGGACAAGGAATAGTTGAGGCAAATATCAAACATACACTCAAATGAGAGAAGAATAGAAAGACAGAGCATCAGGGGAAGCTAAAGGAATGTGCCTCTGCTGTCTGTTCTATGTAATCTAATGCATAGATTTTCTGGGCCAGATAGAAAGTTAGAATAGAATAAAGATTTGCATAATTAACAGGAATTTATTGAAATATCTACCACAATTCAGTGTAAACCAGATCTAATTCTATCTGTCAAGGCATAGATGTTATCCTACTGCATGGCATTTGACTCACTAAGGTCAATGAGATTCCCAGTCAGGTGCGAAAATTAGAGGTAGTTGTATGGCATCAACCCAGACCTTTGAGAGCTGGATTGAAATAATCTACACTAATTTAATGTGGACTCTGTCAGTCACTTCGCAGGAGACTTCATCCACCAGTCTAGGCTGTATTTGATCCTCAGTGCCTGAGAAAATACCACTATGACACCCAATCCTCTTCTCATAAATTTCCAATTTTAACCGGTGAAGAAGAACAATGGAAGGTAACCAGCCTGTTGAAGCAAAAATTAATAGAAATTATTGAATGAATTACAGGATGACGGCAGAGCCTGACACTTTCCATTCTTAAGATCTGAATAGTTTTTCATGTTTCTTATATAAGATAAGATATCTTTATTAGTCACATTTACAACAAAACGCATAGTGAAATACACCTCTTGCGTAGAGTGTTCTGGGGGGCAGCCTGCAAGTGTCACCACGCTTCCAGTGCCAACATAGCATGCCCACAACTTCCTAACCTGTACATCTTTCTTTGGAATGCGGGAGGAAACCCACACAGACACGGGGTGAACATACAAACTCCTTACAGACAGCAGCCGGAATTAAACCTGGGTTGCTGGCGCTGTAATAGCGTTACACTAACTGCTACACTACCGTGCCTGCCCACATCATGGTGCCTTCTTATGTAAATTTTGTAGACATATATGACACAAATTTGAGCCTTTTTGAACTCGATACTGGAATTTATGGGGAGAAACTGAATAGTCGTTGTTGAGAAACAGAAAGAATTACTGATACTTTGCATTACTTTTGGAATGTATGAGTAAGCAGCCAAAAGAAACATCTTGCTGCAGAGCTCAAAAGCGGGATGTGCACTGACAGAAATAGAGAGAAGGAATATAAATGAATACAGACTGAAAATGGGAAATAAATCCTTGGATAGGCAAGTATTCCTCAGTGGATGCTACTGTACCACTTCTGAAAAAGCAAAATTCCTTTATATTAATAGCAGTTGTGTAATAATAACGTTGTAGCTTCAGTCTATTTTTAAGGATATGTCTCATCAAGTTGATGGTAAAGATATAAATGTTGCTATTTGCTGTTTTAAGCTGATGGGAGCAAGTTTAAAATAAGGCTGTATGTTTGGAAATGATCTCCTTCAATAGGACAATGGAATAGGCATGATGACATTTCCATATATTTATTATGTGGATTAACAATGTGCTGTGAGCAAGATTTAGAGTCTATAGCCTTGGAGCACTGGACAGAAGTATCATCAGAGAGAGGAATTTTTTTCCAATAACAGCAAAATTCACTATCTGATTATTTAAAATGTGCATGCTTGCCAATACTTTTGACACAATTGTAACATTTTTCCCAAGTGCTCTGTATTCTTAATTAGTGCCTTTAATCACCACAAAAGGATTGACTAGAAAGGAGGCAAAAGAGAGAACACCATGTCATTCTGTTTTCTTTTGCATTAATTAATGGTTTGACCCAGCTAATTCAATCCTTAGGCAACACTTCTGACTGATTCTCATAGTTACACTGAGCACTTAATTAGTGATTAAACATTTGTAAAGCAGAATTATTTTGAACTCAAAAATTCTTTTACTGATACCTTCCATGGATGGAATACATTAGCATAGCATATTGCAGATGCTGCAAATACCCTGCATATACTATGGTTGGGCAGCATCAGTGGAGAGAGATAAACAGTTAACATTTCTTGTCAATGACCTTTCATCAGTAGCCTAATTTGCTGAACATTTCCAGCTTTTTCTGTTAAAGCAACGACAAGCCATTAGAAGTAGTCCAAAGTGATGAGGTTGAATTAAACTGTTACCTAATTTGACATACTTTATTAATATCTAAACAAAGATTATAGACATCAACATCCATGTTATATTCTAAAAAGGAAAGCATTGCTATACCAGAAGTACATGCTAGCAAGACTGCTACAAACTGTTTTAGATTAAGCAAACTCTCCTCTTAAGAAGATGGAATCATGTGTCATAGCTTTTTAGATAAGGCATTGTAGCTGGTTGTTAAATGCTTTCTGGAATGGCCTTGCAAACCACTTAGTTCAAGGACAATCAAAAATGGGCAATAAATTCTGACATTGCTAGCAGCATCCACATCCTATGAATGAATAAAAAAATACTTAAAACATAATGTTTACTAAAAGTTATGCAAAACACTAAGGCTGGTACAGAAATTTACTTAAAAACATAACAATACATGAAGTCAAAGTCTTACAATAATTAGGCAGTTGCACGTTTGTGTCAAGAATAAGTGTATGAATACAGAGGTGAAGTTTACCTGGAGTGAGCAGTTCCTAAAATGCATGGTATAATTTTGATGCCAGGGACTGCAGGTTTACAGGTTATTTTTACAGCCACTTGTGTAACATTGAATTAATATGAACTATCTCTGGAGAATGGCTTAAGTGCATTGTAAATAATTGGAGCAGCTCATGTTCTCTGGTGTGGGATGAACTTAAAATTTCAGTGATTACAGTCAATGGAGAAGTTGCATTCAATGGAAGGGAGAGCAGGTCAAGGAATGGTCTACTTAACTGTAGTGTTTCTTCTCCAGCCCACACTCATTTTGAGCATTGCTCTCTGGCACTGTATACTCACTGAATTTACCCTCAAATATTTTAATCTTCTGTGAAAGCAAATTTTGTATACATTTATTCATGCATTTTTTTTGAGTTTGGGGGGAGACTATTACTCCCATAAGCAAGTATTATTAACAGCATCATGCCTTTTTAAATTACCTGGTTCTAATATTTTATTTTAGGGGCCTTACCTTGACTTCTACGGTAGTGTATAATTCTATTTTAGTTGAATTGTTGCTTAAAATATTCTGCATGTTTTCACTGCAAACGTTTTAGGGGAGGACGACATCCTGCAGAGACATGCTTGATGCAATATGTTTAGATGTTCTAGAGGTGGCCACTGGATGCTTGTCAATACAGATGATGAACCCTTTAGAATATGTTAAAAAGGGGACCAACACTTATTTTAAGCCCAAGATGGAAATTGATTTACCTGAACCCAGCAGGTATGGGCCTACAATATTCAGGATTAGCAAGATTTGAGAAAACGGGCTATTTCTGCTTACATATAAACTATTTTATTGATTCTGTGTCCTATTTGATGCCAAATTATACTTTGTATTTTAATTTAGGGCTTCACGTAACAAATCTGAGAAAAAGAGACGTGATCAGTTCAATGTCCTCATTAAAGAACTCAGTGTTATGCTTCCAGGCAGTATCCGTAAACTGGATAAGTCTACAGTGCTCCAGAAAACAATTAACTTTTTACAAAAACATAATGGTAAGTTCTAACTGATGTATTCAAAGTTAAAGTTTGACTTGTTTTCAAAACTTTTGAAGCCATCTTTTTCATCTTCTCTTGGCTAAGTAGGTAATAGCTCCATGTGCATCGTACTTAGTCATGCAGACCAGAGGATTTCTGGATCCATTTCCTGGCCTGAACTAAATGCAAGGTTAAAACAGTGGTTGAAGATGAAGACTTTGTTTCTCACTTCTTCAACTTCAAAAAATGGAAGAAGCAGAACAGGACATTACTGTATATTATATTTTGGTTGTTACAGCATGAATGTTGCTAAGCTATGTTATGGAGCAGCAGGATGCAGGGTCATATCAACAATTCTACATGGTGTCATTCTGAAACTTGGTCATCTGACAAAATAACATTTCCGAGCAGACTGAGCAACTTAGATCAGTAAACATCCTGTACTATCATTGTTAATGCCCTAGCAAGGGACAAATCTCATGGTCAATTGAGGAAAGTCAAACGCAAGGGGATAGAATGGCCTGGAATTTCCTGAGAATGGCGAGCCAGCCCCGGTCACCAATCCACTATTTACTATTAAATTGTCAATATTAAATTGTCAGAGTTTGAATGCCTATGAATGGGCTGAATTGAGCTGGTTGTACCTGTCAGTTCTGAAGGAAACTGCCAGTAATCAGCTGCTGTCACGTAAATCCTACACTTGCATCAACACACCTAAGCTCTGGGTCTTGCTGAGTAACCAACTCCATATAAATTCCAGTGACATAGCTGATCAGACTGGCATTCTCCAGCATTCCACTGGGGTATCCAACCCTCTGATCCTATTCTAGATTTGGTGTAGGACAGGTGACTCCAATGATTTGCATGGGGATATCTGCCCCATAAGAAAGTTCCGTTTTCAGGGTTTTTTTTGTAGTTTACTCTATTTAACACTTTGAATTATTTCTACGTGTTTAATAAATGTTACGTTTTATTATGTTCTAAAATTAATAATTTTTATATTCAATTGCTTAAAGCAATTGTAAATGTTCTCAGATGCCTCTAAATATAAGACATTTAAAATCTATTTAAAAACATAGCCTTCAGCTTTGCCCCTCAGACTTGCCTCTTGTCAAAGACACAACAGCAAGGAAACTGAAGCAGGTTGCCCCTCTAATACTTGAGTCCAGTAGGAAATGAGGACCTCCCAAGAAATTTGGGACCTACACAAGAGTCCTGGACTTTCTGACTGCTAGTGAAGAATTGTGAGGAATCACCTGAAGAATTGTGAGGAACCACTGATGAAGAATCATCAGTTCCATGCAGATATATTGGGATTCCTCAGGAAAATCCAACCCAATGTATTTTAATAGTGGAAGATAAAAAAATGGAAATATTGCCTTGGCGTGGCTGCTCAGTTGTGCTGGGCCAGCTGCAGCAAAATTCCTTTGTCCTGAAAGCCCAAGGCACCGTATGCAAGGGAGAGGTCTTGTATGGAAAATCTACACAAAGGTCTTTGCTCCACTAATTTGCCAGTTCATTAATTGCAAGGGATGAGGTTCCAATGGAGGGAGATCCTGGGGTGGGAAGGGTCAGACCACCATTCATGAGAGGGGATCAGGACCTTAAGGGTGGGTTTGCAGCTTTAAGATGAGTGGATGTAATTAGCTGCTGCTGAAGTGCTGAAGTCAGTTGCTGTGAGGAGATTGGGGTTGATATCTGGTGGTGTGAAGTGGTATGGAGTTGAGTTCAAAATAAGGTATGATGGTGAAGATTGTAGGGAGACCCACAGCATGGTGTGAATAGATAGCTTAAAGGAAACCTACTTGCAGCGTTTTCAAAGTGTCAGACTCTACAGCTTCAAACCTGGTCAGACAAGGTCTTTCATTGAAGCAGGTCTTAAAATCATTGTAATCAGCCTGTATGAATGTCTTGCAGTATTCATTGATTAGGCATACGCAACTGAGTTTAATTGAAGTGGTGTCCAAGTGTACATTGCTTGTATTATGCCGCCACTGCACATGTCCAAACATTTCCATACATGGACTTGTGTGATAGAATTTTACATTGAGTTTGATATAGTTCAATCCAAAACCAGGATCTTAAACCTAAATAAAGGAAACTGCAAAGATATGAAGGGTGAGTTGGCCGTGGGTTCTTAAGATACTATATTACAAGATATGATGGTGGATAGGCTATCACCAGCATGTCATCAGTTCTATGTGGACATTTCTCAGGAAAATCCAACCCAATGTATTTTAAAAGTAGAAGATAAAAAATGGAAATATTGCCTTGGAGTGATTTGGAAAAAAAATCTTCTAAGACACAAAAGCACAACAGTAAAGTAGTCCATCTGTGGCTGATAGGAGAAATTAAAAATATTATTAAAACAAAAGAGGCTACAAATTCATTGTAGGTGTGAGGATTGGGAGCATTGTAGAACTCAAATGTTCTACAATGAGTGGAACAATGAACTCAAACCCAAAGGGGAACCAAGAAATTGATTTTAAAAAATGAAGTTTGGAATGTAATAGCAAGTTGGTAAGAATCAATAAAAGAACCGTAAAAACTTCTATAATTATGTAAAAAGGGAAGGATTAGTGAGGGAAAATAAAGGTCTTTTACAGATAAATGGGAGAATTAATATTGGGGAATAAGGAAATGGCAGAGAAATTAAACAAATACTTCATGGAAGAAGTTACAAAATAAAACTGCCAAAACTATCAGAGAACTGAGAATGAGGAAATGAAGGAAATTTAGTATTAGTAAAAATATAGAGAAGTTGATGGCACGAAAAGCCAATAAAAAGACCTGATGATCTTCATTCAGAGTTTTCAAAGAAGTGGCTATATAGTGGATGTTCGTGGATGATAGTGGATGTTAGAGAGAGAGATAGTTTAATCCTTAAAAGTTCTGTAGATTCTGGAGTGGTTCCTGCGGATTGGAGGGTAGCTAATGTGATCCAACTCTTTAAGAAATGAGGGAGAGCAAATACAGGATTACTGGTCTATTAACCTAACATTGGTAGTAGGGAAACTGCTGGAATCTATAGTGAAGAATGTAATAAATCGACCACCTAGAAAAGAATAGTAGCATTAAGCAGAGTTGGAATGGTTTTATGAAAGGGAAATCATGTTTAACAAATCTATTGGACATTTTTGAGGACATGGTTACCAGAATAGATAATGGAGAAATCAGTGAATGTGGTGTATTTAGATTTTCCTAAGACTTTCAATGAGATCCCACACAGGAGGTTGGTCAACATGGTTAGACCACTTGAACTGGCATGCATTGAGAATTAGTTAACAGACAGAATGTAAAGATTGGGAATAAATGGGTCTTTCACAAATTGGCAGATTGTGACTGGTGGAGTACTGCAGGGATTAGTGCTTGGGCCCCAGCTGTTCAAGATCCATATCAACAATCTGGCTGAAGATACCAAATGTCATTTTACCAAATTTGCTGATGACACAAAATTAGGAGGGATTGTGAGTGGAGAAGAGGTTGTATAGAGGTTCCAAGAGGAAACAAAAATAAGCTGAGTTAATGGGTGAGAACATGGCAATTGGAATATAATTTGGAAAAATGTGAGGTCATCCACTCCAGCATGCAAATCAAAAAAAGCACACTACTTATTAAATGGTGACAGATTCACATTTCCACCATTTTACACAGAGTGTTTATTAATTTTTTGTCATTCATGGATGTGGACGTCAATGGCTGGGTGAACATTTAAAACTTATAACAAGTAAAAAATATACTGGGGCAGTGTTAATAAAAACATTACAGTAAAATAATAAAGCTGATCATTTTCATTTTTAGAGACTTCAGCACAGACAGAAACAAGTATCATCCAACATAACTGGAAGCCTTCATTTCTGAGCAATGAGGAATTCACACAATTGATGTTAGAGGTAATCATGAAAATGTATTTCCAGACCAGCATCCAGTTGACTTGCTTTATATGTCTTAATATGACATTTAATTTATTTCTTTAATGATCTTGACATGAAATATTCTTAGGATTGCATGTACATGCAGTGTGAATCAGGTGCTAAGATCAATACTGATTCTAATTAGTTCCATATCTGCTTCTTTCTGGTTAGGCCTGACACTGGATTCAGGCTGGATTCAAAGAATAATTATAATATCCCACTAATCAGTGCTGTGATGCAGGTTTGTACTCCAATACACTGAGCCATCACCTAAAATAATCTGTAGAGAATAAAATACATCAAGCATTTGATTTGGAAAAAAAATCTGTCAATTTACAACATATCAGATGTGCAGTAATATGTAAGATAAGCTTGTGTTTTAAAATTCACTCAGATGAATGTGTTTTATGAAAAGTTGCTGTCCATTAAACAATCACTAAACAATTTTTAAACTTGATATGTCATTGTAATTCTCAAAATATACATATGCAGTCAGTTTTGTTGGAAAATATTAATTTCTAGTGTTTTGTTTTGCATTCTGCAGGCATTGGATGGATTCTTCATTGCTCTAACAACAGATGGAAATATAATTTATGTTTCTGATAGCATCACACCTCTACTCGGGCACTTACCTGTGAGTATAGTAATATTACAAAGTTAACATTTTCTGTGGAACACAAATGCATTTCTTATTGGTATGAAAGTCTCCATCTCTAACTCAAAGATAAAACAAATAAGAGTTTTGAAACTACATTTTAAAAATGTCTAACTTAAGGGGCACCGTATGGGAAAGCCTCATTTTTATAGAGTAATACATTTAAGATGCAGAAATCCATACAATAATTTTAAGTGACTAATCTGACCAAAAAAGTAGTTCAGAAACATAATATTGCAGATGCTGAAATATGACAAAAAAAGTAGAAATTACTGGAAATACTCAGCAGGTCAAGCGACATCCATGGGGAGAGGAAAAGAGTTAAAATATTGACCAGAAATGTTATCTCCTGACCTGACCTGCTGAGTATTTCCTGTTTTTATTCAGTTCAGTTTATTTAGATTCCCTAACAATTTTCAGAATATGGATGTATCTCCTATCCTTGACCATGAGGTAAAATCATTCTCTATTAAGAAGTATTACGAAATAAATACTTCAGAGTCTGCATCAGTTAAAGAAGACCTCTCTGCCTAATCCCACCTGCTAGCACCTGGTCCGTGGCCCTGCAAGTCATGGCACTTCAAGTACACAATTGTTGGTTAAATGTAATGAGATTTTTTGCCTTGCAAACCTTCTAGGCAGTGGGTTCTTCTGGCTGAGAAAAGGTTTTCTCCCCTCTACATCACTTGATTTTTAACCCTTCTCTTCTATCTAGGCCCCTCATAATTTTAGAAAACCTCATTTGATCTCCACTCAGTCTGCTCTGTTCCAAGGAAAACAACCCTAGTTTATCTGAGCTTTTCTCATAGCTATAACATCCTAGGAATATTTTTATAAATCTTCTCTGCACCCAATCCAGCGTTATCATGTCCTTCATTCAATGTTGCGATCAGAACTGTACCTAGTGCTCAACTTGTGGCTAACTAGTGTTGTATTTAATGCAGAACCTCCCTGCTCTTGCTTTGGCTAATAAAGGATAGCATCCTTTATGCCCTTTTAACCACCTTACTGACATGTCCTGCTACCTTTAAGTCCACTTCTGTGGACATACACTCAAAGGTACCTCTGTTCCTCCACACCATTGAAAATATCCTCCCATTTATTCTATAGTCCCTCGCCTTGTTGTGCCTCCCCAAAAGCATCACCTCAGACTTCTCAAGATCAAATTCTATTTGCCACTTTTCTGCCAAAATGACCAGAATCTTCCTGTACCTTCCTGTAGTTGAAAGCTGTCCTACTAGTAGTCAACTATGCAGCAAGCTTTTGCATCATTTGCAAACTTCTTATCATGTCCCTTAAATTTATGTTTAACTCATTAATATTTACCACAACAACTAAGTGACAGAGTACTGAGTTCTGTGGAATTCCACTGGTAACAACCCTGCAATCACTAAAGCACCCATCTACCATTACCCCTTGCTTCCTGCAACTGATCCAATTTTGGAATCTGATTTCCAATTCTACCTAAGATTCACTCCACCTTGGAGGTTTTACTTGTTTTGACCAGTCTGCCATGCAGAAATCTTTGCTAAAATCCATGTAAGCTATATCAAATGCACTACCCTCATTAATCCTTCTTGTTATCTCCTCAAAGAATTTAGTCAAGTTAGTCAGACATCATGTTCCCTTAACAAATCCATGCTGACAGTTTCTGGTTAATTTTTGCCTTTCTAAATGAAGGTTTATACAGTCCCTGAGAATGGATTCCAATAGTTTGTCCACCACAGAAATTAAAAACTAACTGGCCCATAATTATTTTGTTTATTCCTTTTTAAATCATGGTACACCATAATATTCCTCCAATCATCTGGCATCACACCTATAACCAGAGGGAGTTGAAAAATTGTAGTCAGAGCCATCTCAATTTCCTCCGTTGCTTCTATTAGCAGCCTGGGGTATACTTCATCCTTTAGTCCTTCATCCTTTATGGTTTTAAAGTCAATTTTTTGACCAATGACATTTAAAGCCATACGGTTACAAAATATTTCAAATTCTATCCTTCCAGGATTCAAGTAAGTACTTTTAAAAGGATAGAACATTACTATTTACTCCACTCCACATTCAACAAACAAAATTCTCAAGCTACCTTAACAGTTTACACAAAATGGTATTATTTTATCAACACTGATTGTTCATGTTTTTTTTCCTTTCTTCTAGTCTGATATCATCGATCAGAATATATTAAACTTCCTCCCAGAGCAGGAGCACAGAGAAATATATAAATTGCTGTCCTCTCATACTTTGGCAACAGACACTGTTTTGCCAGACTACTTAAACAGTGAGTTTCTGTGTACATAACAATTATGTAACACATTATTTTCATGGCTAGTCCTTTGACGATCACTTGTATTTTGTATAGCGTTTACTAAACTAAACCTGCCCAAGATGAAGGTGGCTGCAACAGAAAAAAAATTAAGGGTGAGAGGAAAGGGACTGGTGTACAGGTGGATATTTAGGTGTCTTTTGATAACACAAAGCTTAAGTGATTTTGGGGGTAATTCCAGAAAGCAGCAAAGGTCATCCTTGGTAGTGGAGTTCAAGTGATGGAATAAACAATGTTTGCAGAGTCAGAGAAGTGGAGGATGCAACTTGGGATATGTTACTGAAGAGTGTTACTACAGTAGGATGGGGATGATCGTGAAGTGATAACAGTACAATATTGAAATCTATTTATTGTGGCATAGGGATCTAGTGGAGTATGCAAATTAGGATATCCAAATGCAGGATGGTACAGGAGACAATAAAAGTGTTCCGAATTAGTAAAGACTCCTTATGGTGCGAAGCTATCAATTAAGGTTCCAATAGCAGTGGAGGAGAAATTGAAAACTATGAAGGGAGCATTTCAGAGATTTTAAAAAAGCGTCAAACTTCTCCTTAGTCACTTGCCCCAGGTGTTCAGTTTAATAGCAGCAGCAGGTTACTCTCTGCTTCTCTGCTTTTAAGATGTAATAAATTTTACAGAACTGAATTTTAGAAGTGGAATATCACTAATATACAGGAAGTCCCCG